>NC_136069.1:864687353-865029853 GCF_964261635.1 Lissotriton helveticus
CAGGTGATGTAATTTTTTTGTAACAAATATGTCTTTACTGAGTAACTGATTATTTGACCTTTTGTAAGACACATTGTTGTGTGACCATTTAATTGGTCACCTACACGAGGATCAATCTGAGACCAGCTGTGTACCTGTGTGGAGATAGCTTCTCTCCCTGCTGCAGGAGTTAACGTATTTTGGCTTGCCAGGAGGAGTCTGGTCTTTTTTTTTGTTACAGTTTCCCCGCAACATCTGTTATCATGCTAGTGGTGTCCCTCAGCCTATTTCTGACAAGTGCTTAATCCTGCTGTCCTTCAGTTCATGTTCCTGTTCAGGACCAGTGTCACTGACATGTGTCCATTTAAAAGAGTCTTCTTTCATCAGAATCACTGTGAAAAATGCAGGCCTTGTCCTCCCACATCACATTCTCTGTTATTTTAAATCAGACAGTGTTAAAACACTGACGCCTTTCTTGGCAGACTAGATGATGATTAGAAGATACACACATAAATCACAGTTTTGGTATAAGAGCACCCTTAGTAATCACCTATGACGTCTGAAATGTTGATTGACATACGTGAAATTTTAGGAACCATTGACCTCAAACACGGTGGGAAAGGGCATGGTTTTTGATCAGGCAATACAGATAGAAGAGGGCATTTAATCTGGGGCTACCAAGAGATACACATGGAGGTCTAGCAGCTGTGCATTTGCAGGGGAGAGCTGAGATATGCAAACACACCCAGAGCTAATTCGTACTTTCTAACAGGTACCTTATTACAACCCCCTGTACAGGGGCTTCTGGATTTATTATCAATCTGAGTGCACTACATTTTTCTCTAATTTAAGGCTGATTTAAATTATCTTTCAAGTATAAATTAAAATAAGGCATGTAAAGTTCAAAAAATGTATTTTTATTAGGCATTAATAATTGTTAAAATGCTGTAAAAACTAATTAAAACACATGTAATTATTTTTTAATAATGATTAATATTAAAATATTATTAAAATATGAGAAAACAAAATAAAAATATGTTTTCTTTTTAGACGAGTTACATTAAATTACAATTATTCATATTTATATTCTAGGGGGAGTTCGTATTGCAATACCAGTGGTTGTCCATGTGTGGTACTGGGCTTACTCCAGCTCTGAGCTGGAGTACATTTAACACTGTTTTAGATAGTTTTTGGCATTGGTAACTATAGAAGTGCAGCTTGTGAATCGGAGTGGGCTTACTCTTTTGCGGGTGGTTGCATGTCTTTCCCTATACCCCTGCCTTGCCCTCCCTTAACTCCTTCTTACTCGTCCCCAAACCCCTGCCCTTCGTTAATAAAGATTACACATTATACAGCCACTCTCCTGTACCTCCACAGTTGCTAGTAAAATGTATACCTGCATGTGCAGAAACTGCACAGCTGGGGGAAATATCTCTGCACTGAAAAAGGGAGGACAGGTGGCGGCATAGGATTCCACAAGTAGTTTGTGAACAGCAGTTCGCAGTACGCTTGTACTACTATTGTAGTACTAGAAAACATACTACAAAGCGCAGTTTGTAAATAGGCCCCACAGAGTTAAACTTCAGCTTGTAAACAAAGTCACATGTAATTTATTTGTTTCATTAATTAAACACCTAGGGGGGATATTCATAAAGGTAACGTGTCTTATTTAACGTTACTACTTTGGGCTATTTACAAAATCTGAGTGGAAAGTTGGTCCAAAGTCTAGTCTTACACATCTCCACCACCTGAAAAAGAGGGACAAGCAAATTTACAAGTGCAAAGAAAATAATGCCAATGTGGAGCAGTAGTAAGTTCAGCATCACACATGGCCAACATGGATACTGTAACACCCTCCCACTGAAAATATTTTCCCATAGGAAATAATGTTAACTCAAATTATTTTAAATAGCTACAAATATTAATATATATAAATGAATGAATGTTAAAACGTTATCTAAAAATAAAATGTTTTCTTGTAACAAATTGTAAATATGCTTATGAATTTAAATATTTTTGTAACATTAAAAATATAATTACAATAGTTTTCATTCATTTAGTACTTCACTTTTAATGTTATTATTTACACAATAAAAACATAATATTGGTAGTTTCGTTTTTTTCATTTAAACTTCAGAAAAAGAATTCTAATTTCATGTATTTAATTTTTAATTCAAAGTTAGGTTAATAGTGCTGTATCGTGTTTTTCTGATGTTTTACATCTTTGCATTTCTTCATTATTCTACATTTAAAATGAATGTATAACATTATTATACAATAATATTTAACATAAAATAGTTTTACACATTTTTCTGAGTTTCGTAATTTTTTAACATTTTCCTTATACTTCAACATGTAGAAACTTCTGCCACTGGGGTAGAACTCTCCTAAGGTATAATATAGGGAACTTTTCACCAATGCTTCAGTATAGGGTGATCTCCCCCCTGCCTCAAATCATCAACTCCGCTAAACAACCTTTTGTCATGGTATTAAGCTCAACTATATTAAGAATTGTACCAAATATTTTCACTACTCAGGATCACATTGTATAGCCTAAGATTTCAGGTGATGGATTTTTATAACCTTTCACATTTACTGAGTTTCAGTTAAATTATATGGGTAAATCCATTGTATTTAAAGTATGGCAGTGTAGTTGGTTCATATTTCCATTTTATAGTGTGTTATGCCCTGTGTTTTTGAGTGACTTCTGTAGATGAAATACAGAGATTTGGAAGAGTGGGAATTTGACATCTATTGATAATCTGATGAATTGTCTTCCAGAAAGCAAATCAGTGTCCAACTATGCAAAACATCTTATTTTCATTTTAAATTCATATGCAAGGTTACAAAGCACAATTTACACCATACTGCAATATCTAAAACACAAATAATAAATATACTTTAATATCTTACCTAAAAAGGGTATTTTCCTTTTTCTTGCCCATGAGATTGCTTGGAGTTTACCTTCTGTGCCTCGTATGCCAACACCTCCCGGAACCAAAATTCCACTGAAACAATACCGATTAATAAAACAATAAGAAAATATTATCACTTAATGACTTTCCCTTCTTATGACAATAAAAGTAAAGTGTATAAATTATGTATATGAAAATGTAAAATGCCACACATAAATACAGTTAAATTCAACAAAACGTAAATGTTAAAGCCTGTACTCATTAAAAGAAAACGAGGAAGTTGTAAATGAGGTTACATACCAAAAAAGTATATTTACTGATATGGAAGTTCCACTTGCCCTTCTGGGAAAAAGGCCTCACAGTACTTTTCAGAAATCTCCCTTCTATCGAGTTTTATCTCTTATGGACATGCCTCTCACTGTCTAAATATGCCTACAAAACACTTTCCGATGAAGGACCTCCTATTATTGCCCTATTAGGGGGTGTCATATTGGAATGGATAATCAGCATTTTTCACTATTATTGGTTCCAACCATTATCTTGTAAGCTTTACAGCTACTCTCGCAAAGAGGGACACATGGAGCGTCAGCAGAACTTTAAGGCAAAAAAGCTTTCCATCTCCCTTTTCAGTCAATATTACAGCGGGGAGTTCTACTAAGGCATTGCTATCTTAAGAGGTAATTTTACAGCTTATCGTCAAGCAAAACTGTGTTATTAGTGTTTGTTGGACATGGCCCTCTCTGCAGGGTCACCCCCAAACATTTTGCCTTCACTCCTCTACTTTTTTGCAGAATTAGTTTCTGTTGGCCTTAGGACTCCGTGCACTTTACTTTTGCTAACCAGAGCTATGATCTGCTCTCCGCTTAAAACATGGTAGAATTGGTTTAAACCCAACTGGCCTATTTAATTTACTTGCAAGTCCCTAGTAAAGTGGTTCTACATGTGCCCAGGGTCTGTAAATTAAATGTTACTGCACTGGTTGTGGCACACACTTACATAGCACTTTAACCATGTCTCAGGCCTGCCATTGTAGAGCCTGTATGTCCATTTTTAACTGTCATTTCGACCTGGCAAAATACACCTTTTGACATGCCCAAACCTTTCTTTTTAAGACATAGAAGTCACCCCTAGAGTAGACCATTGACAGCCATAGGGCAGGGTGCAATGTTTTTAAAAAGTAAGACATATGCTTTTTAGTTTTACATGTCCTGGTAGAGAAAAACTCTTACAATTGTTTTTCAGTACTGCAAGACCTATCTCTCCCATAGGATAACATTGGAGCAGTCTTATTTCACTTTAAAGGCATAATTTCCAAATGGTAAGAGATGACCATTCCATGTTTGGTATCTCTGGAATCACAATTTAAAATCCTAACTTATGGTGAAGTCGGATTTTAAATTGCAATTCAAAACATGTTGCTTTTTAGAAAGTTGGTGTTTTCTTGCCATAACCATTTGGTGCCTGCAGCCTGCCTGGGTCACATCACACGACTTGGTATAGCTGACAGACTCTGTAAATTCCTCCCAGACAGTCACACAATAGAGAGATTAGGTGTGCCTGGATGGGCCATTTGCTGACAGGATGGGCAGCGGAGCTGAGCGTAGCCCCACTTACAACTGATTAGCCTGTGCTCTGCCTTCACACAAAGGGCCTAATGGCCAAGCACTGTCAGTGCAGCCACTTGGGAGCCGGGAAAGGGGAGGCAGGGAATTCCATGCAATTAAAAGACACGGTCTAGAAAATTCTCCCACCTTCCAGAACTAGGGCACCAGGGTATAGAAAGAGGACCCCAGACACCAACTCTTCAGTACACTTCTGGACCTGTGAATAGTCTTCCAGGAAAAAGGACTGCTATGCTGCTACAAGGACTGCCACTCTGCTGGACGGCTGCTTTAAATAAACTTCTGCCCTCTTGCCTGGGGAAGAAGAACTGAACCTGCAACTTTATCTTGAACCTAGGACCCCAGAGTGACTCAAAGGGTTAGTCTGATGGCCTCCTGATCTGGGACACAAAAGGCTCCCCAACCAGCCAGGGAATTGACCAGAGACTGTCCAAGGGCAATGAAGCCCATCAATCAACCTGCTAAGCATTTCCTTCGATTTCTTTATATTTCATCTAAGAGTGTGCTGTGTATAACCATACAAAACAGAGGGTGAGTTGCCAGAAAAAAGGGGGACTTACTGTCCTTCAAAGTGTGGGGAAATTCCCAAGCACAATCACATAGTAGAAGCAAATTATTATAGACCATATTACAACCAGTTACTTTAAGCTGGCTTTTGCATGTTTATGTTATTTCAAATCCTGTTGCTTTAAATGTATCCAGTGACATGTTGAGACCTAAACCTTGTTTCCTTAGCTTAATTATAGGAAGCAACTAGATTGCAGAGTAAATAACTGTAAGTATATATCAGGTGTCTTGATGCAGCTACATAAAGGTACATCCTCAGAGGCTGCCCTACTCACTAATCCTACTGTTTCATTCTGACTGACATTTATATGTTTAATTTTCACATTTCCTCAACTGAAATTTTAGATGAATCTAATAATCTCCATACATTGACACACTCATAAAGCAAAACAAGCCTTGGAAAAGCGAATAGGTCTCGCCTACGCGCCAGCAATTGGCTTTGGCAATGTGTTTTAGCCATTATGTACACCAGTGTGGCTGCTGTTCAGCGTGGGTAAATTTTAGTGGTGTTGAGAGGGCTGGGGTAGATCAAAGCGGGGTAGATTAAGGTAGAGTGAATTGGGGTGGATTGGGATAGAGTGGAGTGGTGATAGAGTGGGGTAGAATGGAGTGTGATGGATTGGGGTAGACTGGAGTAGGGTGGAGTGGAGTGGGATAGAGTAGTTGGAATGGGGGAGTTGGGTAGGTTAGCATGGTAGTTTAGAGTGGGGTAGATTGGGGTGGAGTGGTGTTGACTGGGGTGGGGTGGGATAGATTGAACTGCAGTAGATTGGGGTAGATTAGAGAAGGGTAGATTGGAGTGGGGTAGATAGGAGTAGTGTAGATCAGGGTACATTGGGGTAGAGTTGAGTGGGATATATTGGAGTAGATTGGGGTGGAGTGGGGTAGATTGGGAAGAGAAGAGTGGGGTGGATTGGGGTAGATTGGAGTAGAGTGGGGAAGACTGGATTGGAGTGGGGTAGATTGGAGTATAGTGGGGTATATTGGGTGGATTATAGTAGGGTACAATGGAATTGAGTGGGGTAGATTGGGGTAGTCTGGAGTGAGGTAGATTGGGGTGGAGTGGGGTGTAGATTGGCGTGGGGTGGAGTAGGGTAGATTAGGGTAAACCGGGGTAAAGTGGAATAGATTGGAGATGAGGGAGTAGATTTGAGTGGGGTAGATTTGGGTAGTTTGGAGTGGAGGGTGAGGTAGATTAAATTGGGGTAGATTGGGGTAAAGTGGAGTAGATTGGGGTGGAGTGGGGTAGATTTGAGTGGAGTGGGATAGATCGGATTAGAGTGGGGTAGATTGGATTAGACTGGGGTAGATTGGAGTTACTGGGGTAGAATGGAGTGGGATATATAATGGGATAGACTGCAGTAGAGTGGGGTTAGTGGGAGTGGAGTGGGGTAAATTGGATTAAGATAGGAGTGGGGTAGTTTAAAGTTGGGTAGATTGTAGTGGAGTTGGATAGAGTGGTGTAGGTTAGATTGAGGTGGGGTAGATTGGGACGGGTGGGGTAGATTGGGATGGGGTGGGGTAGATTGGGATGGGGTGGGTAGATTGGAGTGGGGTATATTGGGCTAGGTAGGGGTAGACTGTAGTGGAGTAGATTGGAGTAGGGTAGTTTTGGGTGGGTTGGAGTAAAGTAGATTGGGGGATGGAGTGGGGTAGATTGGGGTAGAGTGGGTTGGATTGGACTGAAGTGGGGCACGTTTGGATGGCATATGGTAGACTGGAGGGAAGTGGAGTGAGGTAGATTGGGTAGAGTGGAATGGAGTATGGTAGATTTGGGTAGAGTGGAGTTGGGTAATTTGGAGGTGGATTGGAGAGAGTAGATTGGAGTGGTATAGTTTCAGGTAGAGTGGAGTGGGGTAGATTGGAGTCAAGTGGTGTGGAGCAGAGTTGGATAGATTGGAGTGGAGTCGAGATTGGGGTGGAGTGAGATAGATTGGGAAAGAGTGGAGTGGGGTAGATTGGAGTGGAGTGAGGTGGGGTAGATTAGGGTGGAGTGGGGTAGATAGGGTGTGTTTGAGTAGGATATATTGCATTGGAGTAGGGTATACTGGAGTGGGAGGTTAGAATGGGATAGGTTGAAGAGGGATGACTGGAGAGGAGTAGTTTGGAGTGGGATTGATTGGAGTGGAATGGACTAGAGTGGGGTAGATTAAAGTAGAGTGGGGTGGGTGGAGTGGGGTAGAGTAGACTGGGCCGTGTGGAGTGTGGTAGAGTGTGGTAGATTGGAGTGAAGTACATTGGAATGGAGTAGCTAAGGGTAGACTAAAGTGGGGTAGATTGAGGTGGGTAGATCATGTAGGGTAAATTGGAACAGGGCAGATTGGAGTCGATTAGATTGGAGTGGGATGGGGAGTATTAGGGTTGAGTGGGTCAAATTGTAGGTGAGTGGGGTAGATTTGAGTGGAGTGTGGTAGATTGGAGTGGGGTAGATAGGAGTGAAGTAGAGTAGGGTAGATTTGGGTAGAGTGGAGTGGGGAGTGTTACCGCAGAGTGGGGTAGATTAAAGGGGCGTGGGGTGGATCGAGTGGATAGGAGTGCTGTAGACTGGAGAGGAGTGAGGAAGATTGTGGTAAATTAGATTGTGGTAGATTGGAGTGGGGTAGATTGTGGTGGAGTGGGGTACATTGGAGTGGGGTTGATTAGAGTGGAGAGGAGTTGGACAGATTGCAGTGAAGTTTGTAGTGTAGTGGGTTATGCTGGAATGGAGTGGGGTAAATTGGACTGGGTAGATTGGAGAGGAGTGGAGTGACTTGGGGTACATTTTAGTGGGATGGATTGGAGTGGGGTAGATTGTTGCTTATCGGAGTGCAGTAGGTACAATGGAGGAGATTGGAGCAGAGTGGGGTAGATTTAAGTCAAGTGCTGTAGATTGTGAGAAGTTGAGTAGATTGGAGTGGATTGGGGTAGATTGGGGTAAAGTGGAGTGGAGTGGGGTAGATTGGAGCAGGGTAGATTGCAGTTCAGTGGGGTAGATTGGATCGTAGTGGAGTGGATTGGGGTAGATTGGAGGGGAGTGGGGTAGACTGGGCTAGTGTGGGGTAGATTGAAGTGGGGAAGATTGGAGTGGGGTGGGGTAGATTGGGGTAGGGTGAAATGGGGAGGGGAGGGGTAAATTGGGGTGGGGTAGATTGGAGTGGAGCGGGGTATAGTGGAGTGGGGTAGACTGGGTGGAGTAGAGTGTTGTAGATTGCAGTAGAATAGATTGTAGTGAGGTAGGGAGGGGTCAACTGGAGTAGAGTGCGGTGGAATAGATTGCTGTGGAGTGGGATAGATTGAAGTGGGGTAGATTGTGGTAGGGTGGAGTTTGGGGTAAATTGAGGTGGGGTAGATTGGAGTGGAGCAGGGTATACTGCAGTGGAATTGGTAGACTGGGTGGGGTGGAGTGGAGTAGATTGGAGTGGAGTAGATTGTCTTGAGGTGAGATGAGGTAGATTGGAGTGGAGTGGAGGGCAATGGGATAGATTGGAGAGGAGTGGGATAGATTGGAGTGGTAGAGAGTGGAGTGGGGTGTTGTGTCGTGGAGTGAGTGGCGTAGATTAGAGTTGCATGGAGTCGAGTGGCATGAAGTGTCATAAAGTGTCTTAGAGTGGAGGAGTGCAGAGTGGAGTAGCATGTAGTAGAATCGAGTGGAGTGGCGTAAAATGGAGTGGAGTGTCATAGAGTGGAAGAGCATAGAGTGTAGTGGAGTGGCATAGTGTGGAGTATACATGGGGTGGGGGCGCACTGCTATTACATACAACACATTTTCAATTGAAATGACCATTAGATTTGCGTCTAAATACGGGTTTACTCCACTCAAATGTGTGTGGATATGTCATCACCTTGTGTATTTGATGTGTTTTGATTATATTCAAATATTTGCTTCCTCCACATTTCAGAATTACAAATGTGTTTCATTTGTACTAATTATGAAATATTCTGAACCATCAGCACAGTTCATATTTTTGTGTGTGCTAGAAAAAAAACATCCCTCTCAGCTTCTCCTCTTACTCGGGAGGACTGTCGCATACAATGTCTGACTTTGAGTCAGAGAAAGAAAAGTAAACACCAAGCTCCCTAGGAAGAGAGAGCTTGATATTTGACCTCTGTCTTTGAATGCACAGCAAATGTGACAAGATAAGAACAAGATTTAAAGGTCTGTTTACAGAAAGCGAGTTGTGGAAGAATACTGTAAACAAGGTTTGGGCAAAGGGAAGGCCGACTCAAGCTGGACAGTCTAAAGAAAATAAAGCCAGAAAATAGAAAGCCAGAAAATGTGATTTACAACCCCAAAGCCAATGGTAAGCTACAGGCGGAATGCATTCCTCCGTCAGTTTTTTTAATGTCCCTAGGATATCTTTAGCGTAGGCTGCGACCTAATGAAGGTTTTGCTGATATTGCCAAGTTTCAAATAGCAGGAACTCAAGCTTTAAACCCACTTACCCTCAACTTGACACCACCTTTTAAATCAAAGAAAAAAGTTAATGACACGTTCTTAGGAATAGAGTGAGGGGAAAACTGTTTGAAATAGGACCTAACTATAGGGTGAGCCTGAACCATAGAGCCTGATATGCAAAATCATTAGTCATATGACTTGACAAAACTATTTTCTATCTGATAACAAAACTAATGCTTCTGAAAGCAAACCCCTAACACAAACATTTACTTTTGTGAATGTGTATTCCCGAGATGCATGATTTGGGTTTCTCTGGCCTCAAGATTCCAATGGTGATAATGTGCCTATATTAATTAATTCAGTAAGCATGCTTGGTTTGTATTCACTATCATTGTTCCACTAGTGGGCGTAACCCACAGCGTGTCCCTGTACGCAGATGACCTACTACTCTATGTGCTGGACATCACAATGAACCTCGAGCCCCTCTGAGCCACGCTTTGGGATTTCGCTGCAATGGCCGGGTTGAGAGTCAACTGGGTGGGATCCACTATTAATCCTTTTAAGCCCAACCTGCCACTGCGAAAGGAGCAGATTGAAGACATCAGTCTCACCTGGAGTGCACGGGCCCCTCTATGTCTAGGGGCCCGATTCACAGAACTAATTTAAGACAAAATCCTAAACTTACTACCATTTTGGTATTCACAGAAGGCACTTACTCATATCGGTATTCACAAAAGTTAGGAGTCCTAACTTTAGGACTTCTAAATGCCTTCTGTGAATGTCGAAAGTTTTAAAGTTAGGATTTTCTCAGTTTAGGAGTAGTAAAGTTAGGACTCCTAACTGCATTTTGTGAATACCGAAAGTCTTAAAGTTAGGATGTTTCTCAGTTTAGGAGTAGTAAAGTTCGGACTCCTAACTTTAGGACTCCTAAATGACTACTGTGAATGCCGAAAGTCTTAAAGTTAGGATTTTTTTCAGTTTAGGAGTAGTAAAGTTAGAACGCCTAACTTTAGTACTCCTAAATGCCTTCTGTGAATACCGAAAGTCTTAAAAATTCAGCTTTTTCTCAGTTTAGGAGTCCTAAAGTAAGGAGTCCTAAGTTTAGGACTCCTAAATGCCTTCTGTGAATACTGAAAGTCTTAAAGTTAGGATTTTTCGCAGTTTAGGAATCCTAAAGTTAGGAGTCCTAACTTTACTACTAGTAGCTATGCTATGGCCCCACCACCTATCTCGAGGAATCCAGCTATACACCCCGTCCTGCTACAACTGGTGGGCCTACCCCAGGGCAGAAGTCACTATACTGCCCAGGCCTTGCAGATCTGGAAGGACCATTTGATTCTCGAGGTAGAGCCCCCTTTCGCTGACAGCCAATATCTCCCATTTGATCAATTAGCAGAGCAGTGTGGACTCCCCCAAGGGCAGTTCCTTCTCCACTAGCAAATTATCTCGGACTGCGGCCAGCTATGGGATCTGTCCGAGGGTGAACCCATGTCGCACCTAGTACTCCACACAATACTGCACATGGGCCCTGGATATAACTTAATCACAAGGGTATACAAAGCCGTCCACGAGCTCACTGACGCGCCACTTACCCAGCTGAGACACAAGTGGGAGGAGAGACTTGAGAGGCCACTACACGATAAGGAATGGGGGTATGCCCTACAGTTCCCAAAGAAAGTATCCTGAAACTCTTGGTTTAAAAACATACAATTCTTATTCCTACACCGTGCATACCTGACACCGGTACGTCTTCAGCGGTACTACCCAGAGTCAGTTTTTCGGTCCCCGCTGTCAGACACTAGCGCAGCATTTCAGCATATGTTCTGGAGCTGCCCTACCTTATAGCTCTATTGGGACGCCGTTTACAGTACATTGCGGGAGGACTCTCCAACATTACCACATGAGAGGCCTGCTCGCTAGCCGTATTACGGTGCTGGAAACATTGCAAAGTCCAGATGTGGTTCGCGTCCCTGGCCCTTCTTTTGGAGAAACGGGGAACCAAATGCTTTGGCGAGCACCCCCTCTGTCAGCCTGGACAGGAGCGGTCTGTAAGTGGGGTACAGCGGAGGATGATGCGATCAGACACAAATAGGTACAGGGAGTGGGCCGACGACACATCTCCACTGAATGGGTTGCACTCCTTCAGAGCTTCCGACAAACAACTGAGAATTCCCAGTCGCCCCCAGCGTTGCCGGTCTTAACTAAGGTGCCCTGCTGTACACTCCCTCCGAGGCCTCAAACAGGCCCCCTCCCTCTCAAAGTCCCTTACACAATATACATCAACACTTAACACCAACAGCCCACTCTGGGACCTGCCTGGACCACTCTTCATCTTAGCCCGCAACCCCAACAGTATAGCTACAAGCGACATGCACCCACCCGCAACTCCACCCCCTGTCATCTCTCCCTGGTTCGTCCCGAGTTTACAATTTGTTACCTCTTCCCATTTTCTCACTATCGGATACACATGTGGGAATAACAAGTTCCTTTAAAGCATCATTCGGCCCTTTCACATTGCCAGTTTCTATTTTCTACCGTCTGTAGCCATGATTCAGTATTTGTGACATGTCATTCATTACTATACATATAACCATGGTTAATAACAATTTGTAGTGATCCTAAAATGTGGAAAACCCAATAAAATGGTTTCGGGAAAAAAATGATTCACTATCATTGTTTCTTCCTTTGTTCTCTGTCAGTGACATAAGCCTGAAAACTATATTTATTTGTTCTGCTATGATCCAAAAGTCTTCAAAAATAGCAATGTTTGACGGTCCACAAACATTTCTACACCATTTTCAGAATTTCGCTTTAGAAATTCAATCACAAATAAAATGTTCAGATCCAGGTCGAGGTGGATCCTACCAGATTCTTAAATAATCACATTTGTTTTTTCAACCAGTGAGAGCTTTTTGAAAGTACTGTAATCTTTACAGTTTAACATAAAGCCTCCACATGATTGAGGGAACTGCTGAGCGGCAAGAAACTCCAAAAATATTGTTATGTGATCATTCTCCACAGCCAGACTTTGAGTCACCTGTTTGCCAAGGACATTCATTTGAATGGTTTCCCTTATTTATCCTTTTACCATTTGTGGAAACAACCAGGGGAGAGTTGGATATTTAATTCCAAGGGCATTCTACTGGTGCTATTTAATAGCGATAGCATGTTAATCTCAATGGTAAATGCGCGCTGGTTGATACTAGTTTTAACTGTTTTTACTGGGATTGACTCATACAAATTCTATACTGGTTCATTACAGTTTTTCTGGTCTTGCTAGAATAGCCTCCGGCTGACTGTAGATCAATTCATAGTGTTTTTAACAGGTTATTTCTGGTTCTAAGTAGTATGCTTTGTACTGATCCTAAACTGGTTCATAGTTATTTTACCTAATTCCTATTCTTGTGACCTTAAAATTACAGAGGGATGTTGCTCTGAGTAGGACACAAGCAATCTGTATTTCTTGAGATGTGCCTTCACAGCCTGCAAGGGTATGCCCCATAGAAATTCTTAAGTTGACCACTGGATGTTTACCACGGTGGAAAACTGGGAAGGAGCAGAAACATATATTTTTAACTAATATATATATATATATCGTCACTTTTCTGAAATCCACTAGAGTTTCAATTCAATTTGGTCAAAGAAAACACATCTGACTTCTCCACATTTACCATGTTTTCAAGCAGCAAATAATATACAAACTCTATGTAAATAGTTGCCTGTTATGCTCAGAATATAGTAATTTTGGTCAACAATTTCAGTATCAATTAAATATCTAATGCACATACTGTAAATATGAATTATCCTCCCTTGGTTACATTCGAGGCTATAAACAGGCGAGATATTTTGCGTGGAGATTAAACAAAATCAAAAGCAAGCTGAATAGCGAATATCCTTAAACTCAAGGAGATCCATGATGGAGCAATAACCTGCAAAAGGACTAAAATAGGCTGTGTTTCTTGACCTCTGAAGTACTGCAATACTTGAGAGTGCTAATCTTACAGGCTTTCGTCTGACATACAATTTCTATACCGACTTGACTGATTACTAAATCCTTAACCTTTACCAGAAATGTGGGGTGTTTCAAAGAGGCCCTCCTTCTACAAAAAACACTTTCCTTTGCCAAAAAAGCACTGCATCTAAAGGTCACCGTTTTGAGTGCTGCCCAGTAAAGGTGAAATAAAACTTGAGTCGCAGAGCCGACAATAAAACACACTTTTACACTGCCAATTTAACAGAATCAGTTACAGCATTCTTCTTTAAAAAAGTTTACTCCTAGACAGCACCGGAAAGACCCACGGTGTTGGCAGGCAATTTTCTAGAAAAGTGACAGAAATATTTCCCATCGATATGTCACTTCACTCTGATCTGTCACAGCTCATACACCTCATTATGACGAGCACCAATCTACTTCACAAGGGTTTTGATTTGATGGCAGTGTGAACACTTCCTGTGATGACATTTCCACCAAATTCACGAACACTGCTGTCAGCTCACAAGTGAAAAGTAGGTCAAAGAAAGCTTGCAAGCAGTCAGTTACCCTCTAACCATATCAAGATATCACAACCAGAGCTTGGAGATGTTGGGTCAGTGAATGCCAGGAGACAAGGATTGTGAAGACATGGAAGCAGTTTATTTAGCATGGTCAGTGAAGATAAACAAATTGTAAATCAGTGGTAAGCTTTGGAAACTATGAAAAACATATGCCCATTAGTCTTTTTCATTTGATTCATTCCTACAGGTGCCTATGTACCTTGATGAAGTAGTTTGTGATACAAGAATGCATCCATGTCACCATTGATTGAAGGAAAAGGTTCCAGAGATGACACTTTTTAGTAGAGTTGGGTGTCACTAGTATAGTGAGAAATGAGAATGCCACGAATGACTGGTATGTTTCTCAGTGACTCTATGTAAAGATCGAATTAGAGTGGTGCCAGAGTGAGTCCCTGCGCAATACGTACAGCAGTGCTTGTAGTAAGGATTTGACTGTCTCAATGTTTACATACTGTGATCTGTCTGTGAGGAAGGATTTGACCCAGTAAAGAATCACACTACATATGTGTATGAGTGTATTGCACAGGGTATTCAATATCCACTGGTAATTAAATAATTGTACTGAAAGCTTCTGATTAATTAGAGGTGTTCTGGAGACATTCTTTGCCTTCAACACATATAAGCAGTTAATCTTCCAATATCTTCTAAGCTGCTATCTATGTGATACAAGATATCCCGAAGCGTGGCTACAAGGATTTCTAGGGGACTACATATTTAGATGTGATCACAAAATTGGATAGAAACAACTGATTCCACTTACTTATCCAGAAAGGGAACTTTTGAAATTAGTCTGAGATTTTGAAAATGAGCAGATTAACTTTCTTCAAGAGGGAAGTTGCTGGATCTGATTTTAATGATAGGAAATTACCTTTCTTTAGTGAGGGGTTAACAATTTTGAGAAATATTGAGAAGGCAGATGTAGAACATTTCTTCATAAAGTTGTCTAAAATTCAATAAACTTAGGGCTTGATTCGGAGTTTGATGGATGGGATACTACATCACAAACTTAACAGGTATCCTGTCTGTCTTATTCCAAGAGCCATATTATACAATGCCCTTGTGATAAGGTAGAAGGGATATCTGTCGCATTTGTGACAGAGCATCCCATTTTCATGCTCTAATTCAGGTCCTTTATAAGTAGAGAATTCAGAGTGGATGGTAAAATCAGTTTCAAGGATTTAGACCATCAGCATATGAATGAGCGTAATCAATGTGATGTGATGTATGTGTAAGAGTTACATTTGATCTTTGTATGCATTGTGGATTTTGACAGCGAAGTTAAGGATACTGGAATTATTTAAGGGTGGTGATGACTTTTGCAATGGATGAATGCAGAGTTTGACTAGAGAGAATAGGTCTTATTGCTCCATGGTCAAGGTTCTAATTTGGTTAGTACAGGAGTGGAATAAAGGGCAATGTGAAAGAGGTAGCTCTGGTTCATGCCTACAGATCTACCCTCTATGGGTTTACCTGGTATTTTACATGTATACTTGTAGGATGTGGTCAGTTGGGGCAATGTTCACTTGCACATTTCATTCATCATAGGTCCAAAAAGATCAGCACACAATGGGTTGAGACAGAGGCATATTTGGCCCGCTCCTATTTTCCATCTATATTGTGGATGCCTTGGAAGGTTTAAGACAGGTTAAGGCTTTCCCTCCTAAACTGAGGATGGTTCCCATAGCTGCATTGTTCTATGCGGACGACACAGTTCCATTAGATCTCATACCGGTAGGGTTGCAGTGGCAACTGGACACCTTTTCTCAGTATTGCAGGGGAGTGATTTAAAGATTAATACGTCAAAAATGAAGATAATTGTCTTCTCAAAAGGTTTGTAAGCTTCCCCCGAAATTCAGGTGGTGGATGAGTGGTGTCCAAAATGGAGGGTGTAAAGGAATATAGATGTGTTATTTTGCTCTTTCAATGTCATGTCTCTTTGCTGGGATTAAGGGCTAAAGCAATGGCTGGCTCACTCCAGAGATTAGAAATGGCCCTAGGACAAAAGTCTGTAGAAGTGCTCAGAGAGGCATATCATGCGAACATAGTTTCCCTGTTACTTTATGCATGCAAGGTTTTGTTACAACAAGAAGTCAAATGCTTGTAAACCATTGAAACAACTATCTAGGAAAAATGGTTGGGGTTACCCACAGGCTCAGTAAGTAGTGCGCTGAGACCAGAGTTGGGCATTACTAAACATTTTTCAAAATATAGCCAGAGATTGCTCAATTATTGGGCAGGTATGCTGAATTCAGATGAAGGTCCCTGGGAAAGCTCATACTACTGCACCTGCAAGGGAAACCCTAGGGAAAGTGGGTAAACAGCCTACAGGTAGTGAAAGAGTCTCTGAATTTGCCTTCCTGGTATTCTTCTTCTAACATGTTGGCACTTTAACAGAAACAAGCATTAAACACTTAATTAAAGAGCACTCACTCTATTGTGTTTCAATTGTGATTCAATTGATGTGAGCATGAAAGGTAGTCCGAAGCACCTAATGGAAGTGGATAATAGTGGTGTAATTCAATCTTATTTGAGGGACATTAAAAGTAGACCCTCTAAAGGTTCTACTGGGTCAGGTTCCCACCTTTATTAAATACCTTCACCCTTTCTGGGGGCTGTTTCTAATTCAGTGCATAGCAGATGTTTAAATAGAGGCCTAGCCACCTTAAGATGGTTATTTTCTGCACTGCCTCACCCATTTTTGCTCCTGTGAATCCCACATAGAGCTGATTGACCATCTGAAGGGCTTTGATACGATCAATGTAAAAGCTCAAAGCTCTTTTGAGGTCCAAACAATGAAGTCTCTCTTCCTCTTTCAAAGGTGAGATGGAGCAGAGAATGCCGGAAACGTGATCGATTTTCAGTTGTCCAATCAGAATGCGTCTCGGAGAGAGAGCCTTCTTCGGAACTTCTATGTGCAAAATTGTTGACAACTGTGCATTCTTGACGTTGATGAATAGATCTAACCATGGCTCTCCCCATTGCTGGAAGACACCCTGCTGCACCTCCAGGTGCAGTTGCCATTTGTGATCCATGAGGCTTAGCCGAATGAGTTTGTCCGCTTTGGTGTTTAGAGATCCCGTCACAAACAGGGAGATGCCCTGTCGACTCAGACAATTCCAGAGGCGCAAAGGCCTCCTGACAGAGGACCCAAGATCTAACTCTGCTGAGCTTTTTACAGTACCACATGGCAGTGGTGTTGTCCTTGAGGACCTAAACCAACCTCTCTTTGATGGATGGTAGGAAGCCCTTCAATGCCAAGTGAACAGCTCACAACTCGAACAGAGTAACGTGGGCCAGATTCCGCTAATCTCCACCTACCCCAGATTACCTAATTGAGACTTTGGGTCCTGCTACATTTCCAACAATTGCCATCTGGTGTAGTCAACCAGCAGGATGCATGAGGCTAAGAGGCCAAAACGTCTCAGAACCCTCTCACTGAGACCCATGACCGGCAACAAAACATCAGGATCATTGCCTGAGCGTCCTTGACTTATTTAACCAAAGGGAAAGCTTTGAACTGTGCCATATCCAGGATGGCTATGATGAAAGGGAGCCTCTGTAAAGTAATGAGGTGTGACTTTGGCACGTTGATTTAAAACCCCAAAGATATTAGATCTACAACTGACTGCAGCAAGCATGCCATCAACAGCCAGTCATCTAGGTAAGGGTTAACTGGTATCCCCAAACTCAGAAGTCGTGCTGCAACCTCTGCCATCACTTTTGTGAACACCAGAGGAGCACTGGTAAAGCGGAGGGAGCATGAGAACTGAAAATGCTCTTGAAATTTAGAGGGAGAAGATCTAAAATAGGATTAATACTTTCGCCCTTCATTGGCACCAGGGAATAAAGTGAGTAACATGCAGTCGCTATTTCTGATGCCAGGACTCAATTGATGGCTCTTTTGTACAAAAGAGCCTTGACTTCCTGCTGTAAGATAAACAAATGTTTCTCCGACAGCCGCTCTAGTGAAGGCGGAATATGGGGTGCATTGGAAATCAATGGTAGGGTATATTCTTGCTGGACTATCTGACACACCTATCTCTCTGATACAATGCTCTGCCACCAGGGGAAGCATTATCTTGTTCTGCCTCCTACATGATGGCCCTATGCCACAGAGAACAAGCCAAAGTGGTTTTGTCAGGGTGGCGGGAGGGGCAGGGTACTGAGCAGTATGTTGCGCCAGAGGGCCTGAACGTTGTTGACTAGGTCCCCAAGGCAGGACTGAGAGCTCTGTTGTTGTGGAGGTGGACCTTGGCATTGTCTTTTTGCCAAGCATCTTCCGCAACCTCAAAAGGGACAAAACTGTTGGCAAAATTGCAGCATGGGCGAAGAAAGGCTGAGAGAGCGAGATGTGACCCTGCTTTCTTTGAAGCATTCAGTGGCCGAATTTTCCTGGACTCTGATGAGGTGGATGCCATCAAATGGCATGTCCATTAGAGACACCTGAACATCACTTGAAAAGCCTATGGATATCCTCCATGCCAAAGCACCATGCTGGAACCAACTGCCCCAACCAAGCAGTTGGGGTATCCAGCCTATAGAACATGACTGCACCTTGGCATTCATGCATAATCTGAATGAGGTTGGTGCATAATTCTTCAAATACAGTTGACAAGGTCTCATCGACCATATCCCACAATGCATATCAATAGCACCCAGGAGGCAACTAGTGGAGGAGGGGGCTAGCTGAGGAAAACATTCTCTTTACAAACGCCTCCATATGTTTTTTTCCATCTCGGGAGGCGTAGCAGGGAATAAGTTTGGGTTGAATCTGATTGCCAATGCTGGGACCACCAAGCTTTCAGGCGTAGGGTGTTGCAGAAGGAAGGGTGAGGGCAGAGGGCATGCCTGTGTGGTCTGACAAACTTTCCTATTAACAGATATGCAACAGCCAGGGTTTGCCCCAGTGCCAGTTAGTGTGTAAGTCAAAGCTTCATTATAAGGAAGAAGTGGTTCTGTAGAAGTCTGTCCAGATTGCAGGATGCCTACCAGGACATTAGTCTTGAATTCGACAAATAGAAGATGGAGGTCTAAAGCTTCAGCAGCCCTCCTTATTGCCACTGGAAAAAAAGCTGATTCCTCCAATGTCTAAGGAGGTGTCTACCTCACTAGATTATTGAAGGTACATAAAATGAATATGCTACTTACCAGTATGCATCTGTTCTTGGCATGTAGGGCTGCTAACATTCATATCTATTGCATAGATCACCGCCTAGTGTTGGGTCCGGATGATTGCACATTGTTGTCCTGGAAGAGTCTTCGAAGTATCACGAGATAGGTGGCTCCTCCCCTGGACTACAGTGCGCATGGGCATCGACTCCATCCCCAGATTGTTTTTAGCCATTGTGGCAAAGATGGAGTGCGATAGTAGAAATGATGTCCATGCTAGTGATGAAATGCAAGAAGTAATCTGCAGCTGCTACAGGCGCCGGGGAGGAGGGTGGGCGATATGAATGTTAGCAGCCCTACATGCCAAGAACAGATGCATACTGGTAAGTAGCATATTCAGTTCGAGGCATGTGGGCTGCTAAATTCATATCTATTGCATAGAATACATAGCAGTCCCCTCATTAGCGGCGGCCGCCCGTGCCAGCTGCAGAAGTCTGAAAAAGAGTTTTGAAAACAGCCTGTCCTACAGCTGCCTGCTGTTTGGAGTGCACATCTACACAGTAATGTTTGGTAAATGTATGTGGTGTAGCCCACGTGGCTGCTCTACAAATGTCTTCCAAAGGAATGTTACCTAGGAATGCCATGGAGGCCCCCAACTTGCGTGTGGAGTGCGCCCTGGGGGGGACCGTTAAAGTGCGTTTAGCCTTCTGATAACAAATCTGAATACATTTAACGATCCACCTGGCTATTCCAGCTTTGGAAATAGGGTTGCCTTTGTGCGGTGCTGAGAAGGCAACGAAAAGTTGCTGTGTCTTCCTAAAGTGTTGTGTTCTGTCAATGTAGTACATTAATGCCCTTTTAACGTCCAGCGTGTGGAGCATTCTTTCCGCTACTGTTTCTGGGTTTGGAAAGAATGCGGGCAGTTCAATCGTCTGATTGACATGAAACTGTGACACCACCTTTGGAAGGAACTTGGGGTTAGTGCGGAGCACTACCCTGTTGGAATGGACTTGAATAAATGGCTCTTGTATTGTGAGCGCTTTTAGCTCACTAACACGTCTTAGAGACGTGATAGCAATGAGGAAAGCCACTTTCCATGTCAAGAACTGAACCTCACACGAATGTAGAGGCTCAAAAGGTGGGCTCATCAACCTAGTGAGGACCACGTTGAGATTCCATACTGGAGCGGGTGGGGTCCTGGGAGGAATGACCCGCTTCAGCCCTTCTAGAAAAGCTTTAATGGCAGGCACCCTGAAAACAGAGAGATGCTGCCTGTTTTGAAGATAAGCCGCTATGGCGGATAAGTGTATCCTAATGGAAGCGTACGCTAGATTGCATTTGTAAAGATGCAACAAATAGCAGATGATGCTAGGAATGGATGCATCTAGCGGGTTTATGTTATGTGCTGTACAATAAATGACAAACCGCTTCCATTTCGCTGCATAGCAAGCTCTTGTAGTGGGCTTCCGTGCCTCCCTGATGATGTCCATGCATTCTGGAGGCAGGTTAAGGTAGCCAAACTCTAAGACCTCAGGAGCCAGATCGCCAGATTGAGCTGGTGCGGATCTGGATGCTGAATGTCGCCATGGTTCTGCGTCAAAAGTCTGGGTGTGAGGTGCAGCCTTTGATGCGGTACCACGGAGAGTTCTAGAAACGTGGTGTACCATGGTTGGCGTGCCCACGTTGGAGCAACCAGGATGAGTGTCATCGAGTGTTGCTTTAGCTTTCTTGCCACCAGCGGTATTAGAGGTGCTGGGGGAAAAGCGTACGCAAATCTCCCTGACCAGTTCATCCATATCGCATTGCCCTGCGATTGTGGGTGAGGGAACCTGGCGGCAAAGCTTTGGCATTTTGCGTTTTCCCTTGTGGCAAACAGGTCTATCTCTGGATGACCCCACTGCTGGAAGTACGGGCGGAGTACTGATGGATGTATCTCCCACTCGTGCATTTGATGGCTGTACCTGCTGAGCAGATCCGCCATCTGATTGTCTTTGCCCGGGAGGTGTTCCGCCATGAGGAAAATGTTCCTCTGAATGGCCCACTTCCACATGCTCTGAGCCAGATGAGACAGCTGTGGAGAGTGCGTACCCCCCTGCTTCTGGATATAGTACATGGCAGTCATGTTGTCCGTCCGGATCAACACGACTTTGTTGCACAGATGTACCTTGAAGGACTTGAGTGCCATGAAGATTGCCAACAACTCCAGATAGTTGATGTGCATCTTCTTTTGCTGTGTCGTCCATAGTCCCTGCACCGTGTAGTGGAGCACATGAGCTCCCCATCCCTGGAGAGAAGCGTCCGTCGTCATGATGATCTGCGGCACAGGCTCCTGGAACGGTCGGCCCTTGCAAAGGTTGTGTGGAGTCCACCAATGCAGAGAGCTGTATGCCCGACCGGTCACCAACACTAGGTCTTTCAATTGTCCTTGAGCCTGTGTCCACTGATGCGCCAAGCATTCTTGGAGCGGACGCATATGCAACCTTGCGTGCGGGACTATGAAGATGCAGGAGACCATCATGCCTATCAACTGCATAAACACTCTCGCTGGGAGGGAGCGTTGCGGTCTGAACCTTTGGATGAGCGACTGTATGTTGTCGATCCTCACCTGGTTCGGCTGAGCCGTAGCAGTCAGAGTATTTATTGTCGCGCCCAGATACTGCCGCACATGGGCTGGCTGAAGGTGCGACTTTGGATAGTTCAGGGAGAACCCCAGACTGTGAAGGAGGTGAATTGTGTGGGACATGTCTGCGGCGCACTGCTGTTCCGACTTTGCTTGAACGAGCCAGTCGTCTAGGTAAGGGTAGACATGTATGTTCTGTCTCCTGAGGTGCGCCGCCACGGTCGCCAGACACTTTGTGAACACTCTGGGGGCAGTGGTCACTCCGAAGGGTAGGACCTTGAACTGGTAATGCCTGTCCTGTATGGTGAACCTGAGGTATTTCCTGTGGGATGGGTGGAGTGGTATGTGAAAATAAGCATCCTTGAGGTCCAAGGTTGCGAGGAAGTCCCCCTGGTTTAACAATGGGAGAACCTGCTGCAGTGTTAACATATGAAAATGTTCTGAGAGGATGTACAGGTTGAGGGGGCGTAGGTCCAGAATGGGTCTGAGTGACCCGTCCTTTTTCGGGATTAAGAAGTACAGGGAATAAACCCCTGTGCCTTCTTCCTCCACCGGCACGAGCTCTATTGCGCCTTTTTGCAGCATCACAAGAACCTCTTGCTGCAATAAGTGCAAGTGCTCTGCTGACATAGGTCGTTGTCTTGGGGGTATGTTGGGTGGAGTGGACGTCAACTCCAAACAATAACCGAACTGGATAAGTTGCCTTACCCACCTGTCTGTGGTGATGGACGTCCAGACTGGCAGGAACTGCTGGAGTCTCCCCCCGACAGGTGTTGGATGGTCGGGGGGCAGTGACAGAGAGTCACTGTTTGTTGGCAGCAGAGGAACGGGAACTACTGTTGCCTCTGCCTCTGCCCTTAGCGCTGTTGCCTCTGTAACCACCTCTATTCTGTTTTGGGTACGAGGCCTGGGCGCCTCCTCTGCCGAAATGTGACTGCTGTGCCAAGTGTCCTCTGGGAGTACCCCGCGCACTTGAGCGACGAAAAGTGTTTCCTCTGAACTGCTGAGACTGAAGGGCCCCCATGGACTTAGCCGTCTCAGTATCTTTTTTGATCTTCTCAAGGGTGGTGTCAACCTCAGGCCCAAACAGTTTGTCGGGATTGACGGGCTGGTTGAGGATAGTCGTCTGTATTTCTGGCATGAACCCTGAGATGCGGAGCCATGCCTGACACCTCAACATAACACTTGTGTTGACTGCTCTCGCTGCTGTATCTGCCACGTCTAGCGCACATTTAATTGCAGCGTTAGAAATGAGCTTGCCCTCTTGTATCAGCAACTCAGCCCCTTCTTTAAACTTGTCTGGAAGGTGTTGTAAGAGCTGCTCTAAGATGTCATAGTGCGCCCTGTCATACCTGGCTAATAGGGCTTGTGTGTTAGATATGCGCCATATGTTGGCTGCCTGCGCAGCCACCCTTTTGCCCCCGGCCTCCAGCACTTTTGACTCTTTGTCCGGGGGCTTCACCCGTTGTCTGCGAATTCGCCCTTTTGCGGGCATTGGAGACCACCAAAGAGTCCAGAGGCAACTGGCCTCGTATATAAGTAGGGTCCCCAGGTGCCGGCCTGTACTTTTTTTCAATTCGTGGGTTCACTACCCTCGCTCTGGTGGGTTCCTTGAAAATGTCTGTGGCATGCTTGAGAACCCCCTTAAGCATTGGAAGTGTCTTCACAGTTCTTTCTGATGCAGAGAAAGTATCAAACAAAAAGTCAACTTCCACAGGGTCGGCATGCATCTCCACCTTATGGTTTGTAGCCGCCCTTTCAATTAAAGCATTAAACGCCGCAGAGTCTTCAGTCGGAGACGTTTTCACCCCATACATCTGTGGGTCACCGACCACCTGTAGGTCCCCCTGATCACCAGAGTGTACCCATGAGTCCTGCTGCTCATCAGGGTCAGTATTGTCTGGGAAGTTATACCCCTCCTCTTGTTCATCCTCATCTCCATTTGAGCAAGTGGGTAAAGGGGTAGGACTCCGCCTAGGCCGTTGTGGAACGGGTTCAACAAGTTCTGGCGTGTCTGGTTCAGGCTTTTTCTTCTTTAGAGGTATTACATAGGATTCCACAGGCTGGGATGTAATTTTCCTCTTGTAGAGCGTTAATCTACCCGTGTCGGCGTCGATAAAATGCTCCTCCTGGTCGTCAGATAAGGGTGGTCGACCAAAGTCTCCACTCAGCTGAGTCTGCCTTAATGGCTCCGAGTCCTCGGGCACCGTACGAGGTGCAAAAGCCTTCGGCACCACCTTCGGAGGTAGAGTATAGAGGATCGGCATGGAAGTCTTCTTCAGTGGAACACTTGTCCTCGGTACCGAAGGTGTTTTCGGCTCCGACGCCTTGTCTCTCAACCGTTTCAGGGAGTCCCAGACTTGCTTCGTAAAAGAAGCGGACGGCTTCGTCGATCCGACCGACGACCTCTGTCCACCCGCAGGGGAAGATCCGAGCGTCGACGATTTTTCCTTGGGTGGCGGAGGCGCGGACGCACCTTCGACAGCTGCGCTCTGCTTTACCATCCCGGCCTTAGTCGTCGACGTCGCAGACTTTGGAGCAGCAGATCTATCTGTCTGCGTCGGGGCTCCAGACTTCGGCTCGGTGCCCCTCGCTGACTTCGCTTCGACTGTCCGTTTGCCTGTCGGTGCGGCAGTCTTGGTTGAAGGTGTCTCGACAGTCTTCTTTGACTTCGACTCGACCACCTTACTCGACACTGGCTCGACGACCTTCTGCGAGCCGGCCTCCTTGGCCCCTTTCGGCACCTTATCCTGTTCGACAGCCTTCCGCGGCTTCGAGGGCTCCGAAGACGACGGTTTCGATGGAGTCCCAGCGTCTTCGGTGTCGATGGTTTGTCGGCCATCTTTGTTTTCGATTCCGATGGTTTCGGTTTCGGTTTGTGTAATGGAGGCTCTGCTGGTATGTCTGTAGCCGGGCCAGGAGGCGGGGCCGAGGACTGAGGAGTAGGGTCGTGGGTAAGGCCGTGTGGCGATCCCGTGACCTGAGCCTTAGTAAACGTACGCACGGGGCGCTCTTCCTCCGAGCTATCTTCCGCGGGCCCATAAACTTCCTCGTCGTCCCCTACCTCCTCGACGTATTCATCTAGGTCCAGGTCCTCAACGGGTTCTCCGTAGTCGGCCTCGACCTCCGCCGATGGAGGTGAGATCTGCAGTTGAAGCTCTTGCTCGTCTGCTTTGGGGTCGCCAAAGATGTCCGCCGGTGCCGGTGCCGATCGCTGGGCCTCGAGGCGCGCCACGCGCCTAATCTTGAGCGTCTTCTCGACCTGAACCTAGAACAGGCCATACAGTTGGCCTTGTTGTGGTCCGGCGACAGGCACTTGTTGCATACAGGATGCACGTCGATGTGTGGGTACTTCGATCCGCACACGGGGCAGTACTTGAACGGGCTCCGTTCCATCGTAGCGTCGTCAGGGTCTTGCTGCGTCGACAGGGCCTCGATGACCGAAGAGTCACCCGACTCCACAGTTATCCGACTCGAAGAGTAGAAGGACACACGAGACCGAACGCTAACAATACCGACGAAGTAAAGAAAGCCTTGTGGCCTTTAAAAGTTGTTTTATCGATTCCGAACAGGAGACGTCGAAATCACATCCGAACCCAATGGCGGAAAAAAACAATCTGGGGATGGAGTCGATGCCCATGCGCACTGTAGTCCAGGGGAGGAGCCACCTATCTCGTGATACTTCGAAGACTCTTCCAGGACAACAATGTGCAATCATCCGGACCCAACACTAGGCGGCGATCTATGCAATAGATATGAATTTAGCAGCCCACATGCCTCGCACCGATTTTCTTCGTAATAATAGTGGGATGTTTCATCTCCGTCATCTCCATCATCATGGTGACTCTTCTCAGAATCTGAAGCAAAATAAATGTGGAGTGTTCCGTGAAACGGCAGAGCTTCATTCATGTCAGAGCATGGTTGTGTTGGATTCACCTCTAAGTCTGATAAAACAATGGGTCTTTCACCTGTGTTGACAATCAGAGGACTGGCAAAGATCATGGTGCTGAGTTCAAAATCAGATTGGGCAATGACAGTAGAGTCACAGCAGACCCTGCAAAGGGGTAAAGAGACAGATGGTATCAAGGATGGGTCTGCCGGAGGTAATCTGACCAGAGGACTCCTCAGATCCTGGGTGCCTAAAGGCATGCCAGAGGGAGCCGGAAAGGGGCCCAAGATGCACCACTTGGCGCCTTTGGATGCTTTAACTTGTTACAGCATCACCAGTTGTCCAGGGAAGTTGGGTTGGATTGGTATAAACTGAAAGATTGGTTCCACGGTAGGAGACTAGGACACCTTGATGTCCAGGCCACTTCTTCTGACAGGAAGAGAGAGCGTCACACTTCAAATTCTTCTGTTTGTTTTTTCATTTGCACTGCCTAATGACTTGGAATGGAAAGAGGACATATTGCAGGAACGGGCTCGAGATCAGAAATAGGTTCACGTCCCTGCTGTGATCGACCCTTATGGGCCTTCCGCAGATGTTCAGCAACTTACAGCATGGCTTCATGGTCCCATAATACTTTGGGATTTATCCAGCTACAGTTGCCAGAAGCCTTGGAGTCATGCGAAGACCCTATGCACCAGAGACATACTTGGTGAGTGTCTCTCACAGACATCTATTTTCACCTTTGTAAGATATAAACCCTGTAGTCCTCAGTGGGGCTATGGTCGGTTGCAAACTGTAGAGAAGAGGTTTTGACAAACACTTGTCAATATGACAAGAAAACATAGAAAGTGAGCTCCGTATCTGCATCTGAAGGTGTGGAAAGGAAGGAATAGCATCAGAGTGCTAGAGTGGTACATATATGTGGCTCTGGCGTCATTGCAAAAACACTACGGTAGGGTAGGACCCGGGGGGATATTTAAAGACCAAGCTCTGGGAACAACCCCCATAGATACAGGACAACAAAAGAGTACCAGAGGGTCTGAAAAAAAAGGTAAGTTTACAGTGTGCGGAAAGCAGACAAACAACAGTAGACCCATAAACTGACCAATAGAACGTGGTATACAATGACAACCCGATAGATGGTCAGAGATACCCATCAGTCACCACTCGGAACCGCCCTTCATCATTTGGGATTTTTCAAAACCATCTATACAGATATGTTTTCTTCAGACAGGAAGAGACCCAGATGTAAATAGATCCCTTCCACTGAAGAAACAATAGTATGGTCTACCACTCCTCGAGACTGGTGAGTGGTGAAGCGTGGTGTGACTGGGGGGAGTGCAGTGCAGAAAAAACTTGTGCATAGAAAAGTAAAATTAAAGAAGTGTGTTTAAAATTGGGTGAGGGAGCATATAACAAATCTTTATTCGGATGATGCTCACTCCGCCAATATTAAAAATTTGTTAAAGACAGTTTGAAAAATGCGCTGTCTAGTGGTAGAACCAGGTCAACATGTTTCAGCAATGGGTGGACATAGTTGTCCTTGCTTTCTTCAGGACCTCATAACAAATAAACGCTACTGCATCTGTAAAATAAATAATAAGTGACAACTAAGAGACAAATTTGATAGTCAAGTACAGAGATCACCTGCAGTCTCCAGGTGAAGAGTCTTGTCTTTTGCTTACAGCTTATGTCGTTCACTAAAAGGTCAGAAAAAAAGGGTCAAGTGTCAGACTGACTAACTACACACACAAACTCACACGAAGGCTAGGCCTAATAAGTGTAGACCTTAGGCTGAGTCAAACTGTTAGTGCTGACTAGAGAACTCATAGACGTAGTGTGGCTGGTATACCCTATCTGGATATATAATTTATATGCCAAATATATGAAAATACATCTTACCATAGCTTGTAAGACGTGAAGACCTCACCCCACCTGGCAGTGGCTCAGGAGTAGAGTGAAGCACCGCTCTATAGAACACGTAAAAAATGAAAACATGTTTTTCAAAGTGTACAGAAACCTGCATAGTAAAAAACCTTCCATAGACTAAACGTGTACAGTAAATTGGAAAATACGGGGTATGCAGAGTCGTATAATGCAACTCCACACCAGTTTTAGAGCCTCTCAGAGATAGTTACAAAGTTAACGTTACAAAATATCCCCGAAAATAAGGCTCATATATCCGTAACAAGACGCACAGTAGTTAATAGCCTAAAAAAACTCTCACGTAGTGTCTCGTTTGCTGCCGCCTAAAAACGTGGCAATCTTACCTAACCGTCGGTACTTCGTAGCCAGCAACTGAACCGACTGGGGAGGCACCGGGTGGTCGATTTGTGTCTCGTTAAAGGTGGATGCTGATTGGCCAAGAGGACACGTGACAGGCTCATTGCGTGTTGTTATTGGCTCGCTCGCGAGCGAAAAAGTTACAGCGCTCGTTATTGGTGTTGAAACGTTGCCGTGGTAACAGGTGTCTGTAAACGAGGTCAGCTAGTCGATCGCTTTAACCATTTAGATTTGTTTAACACCCGCAATCGTGGCCATAAAGCATACGGAATAATAGTAGGCCATAGAACCTAAAGGGCATGGATATTTTCACCTTGTGAAAAAATCCCAATGCTCCTCATAACCACGATAACGGAACAAACCTCCAAAATTTACTCAGAGGCGGCATCGTCGCAAAAGCGATTCTGCAGGGTATAATCAGACACGGCCATTTCCTGTGGGAAAACCTCTGAATGGTTATGTTGTTCGAATCAGAAAAAGGAGGGATAGATTACAAGTGTGTGATAATATGGCCCTCTCAAAACCATACACAGAGGATAAGATGGCAGAAGATGTCGATAACAAGGCTAGTGTCGATAGTGAGATTACAGTTAATGGTCTGCTTACAAAGTAGCCCACGGAATTTAATCTTTGAGCCCGTGACGATGGGTGTCAAGCTTAAAGACCCATTTCTGTTCCTTCACCAGGAGAAATTTCGCTACATCCGCAGTGTGGGAAGGAATAAAGGGTTGTTCTAGCACCGTCCATTGGAATGCAGTAGAAGGATGATTAGCTTCTAGAAAGTGTGTGGTGAGCTTGGTGGCCTGTCTTTTGCAATGGATAGTGCTCTTGTGCTCTTGTGTTCTGATATCCTGATGCATATTTTACGTGTAGTCATCCCCACATACTTGTATCCACATGGGCATGTGATGAGGTAGACTAGTCGATCACTAGTACAGTTAGTAAATTTAGTTTGTTTCCAAGGTCTCAGTGTTCCTATATCTACCTCCGTAGTTTTTTTAGTCTAGTCCAGTGACTCCTACGTCCCTCCGGACTTCAATACTAATAGCCGTAAGATGGGCTCTACATACGGCACATCAAGTTCTGATGATAACACCTCCGGCAGTGATACTAGCAACAGCAATTTGAACACACGAGGGCGAGGACGTGGTAAAAGGAATCTGAGGAATAGTTGGAGAGGAAACCAACAAAACCAACAACAACAATGGTGGCCACCAAATCCGTGGCAGTTCGGTGGAGTTCCTCCTTTATTTCATCCTCAGCAACCAGGCCCTTTTCAACAACCCACGGGCCCGTGTATGCCGAACTCTCCAACTAATTTTCAACCAGGATTTCAAGGCAACTTTCAAGGCCAGCCTTTTTTAGGATTTGGCCGAGGCAGGTCCCGAGGGAGAAGAAGAGGACAAACCCAACTCCAGGTCCACTACAGCCCTCCGTCCACCTCGACGGGGACGAGAAATCTGAGGAGCAACTCTGCCAAGACCAAGGAACCAACGCAGAACAGTGCTGGTCCGGAATCGTGATTAATTTAAGCAGACACACTCTGACTCCCACAGAAGACAAGGCCCTCAACAAAGGGCTTGGTTTTGTACCTACCCATCGGAATGACCATTTTGAGACTCGTTTAGAGCTCGCTAAATTCCTCAGAAAGATCAGACTGCACTTCTTTTTTGTGGACAAGGAAACACCACCACAAGATGAGAGAGACTTCAATACTGGGTTGAAGATGCAAGTCCACTTTTATGCCACCTACCCATTTGATGCCACCACAGGTCCTAGCCTACGAGCAGGCGATTGAGAAAGAAGTAGAGAGCTTGTTTTCGGAAAATAAAAAGGTTTTTTATAACCTACCTAAATCAGAACATTTGGCACTCAAATCCTTAACAGCCAATAAAGAACTTACCATCAAACCGGCTGATAAGGGCGGATCGATTGTTGTGCTTGACACTGATGCCTATCGCTCGGAATGCTTGTGACAGCTTAACAACAGGAATGCTTACCACCTTCTTGACCGAGACCCTACTGAAGAATTAAAACGGACAATCAGGACGATCATTCAAGAGGCCTCATCGCAGGGCTGGATTACTCAAGCTGAAGCCGCCTTCTTGTACACTGAACACCCGAAGATGCCCTATTTTTATGCCTTGCCCAAGGTCCATAAAAAACAGCGGCTACCCCCGGGCCGTCCTATTATTTCAGGTATAGGGTCGGCCTTAGAACCACTGTCTACGTTCGTGGACCATTTTTTGCGACCGATGGTGCAAGAAATGCCCACGTATCTTAAAGATACCACGGACGTGTTACGTCTGTTACCCGACATTGAATTCGATATTACCACAGACCTCTTAATCTCTTTCGATGTAGAGGCACTCTATACTTCGATCCCCCAGGACGAGACCCTAGAAGTTATCCATTCTTTGTTGGACTCTAGGGATCTGAACAGTCCATTTTATCATGGCTTGTGCCACCTTGGCCATGAAGCAGAATTTCTTTCAATTTGAGGATGACATCTACCTGCAGGTGTCTGGCACTAGTATGGGGAGCATTTATGCCCCCAGTCTAGCGAATTTATATGTTCACTCCTTTGAGCAGCAACACATCTTTAGTGACAACAATCCTTACATCGATAACTTGAAAACCTGGAAAAGGTATATCGATGACGTTCTGGTGACCTGGCGTGGCTCAAGTGAGAGATGTCTTGAGTTCCTTGAATGGCTCAATACTAGGAACTCCTTTCTCAAATTCACCATCGAGATAGGGGGCCACAACCTCGCTTTCCTGGATCTGCTAATTGTGGCCAAACCGGATGGTCTGCAATCAGAACTATATAGAAAACCTACTTCAAAGAATTCACTCCTGTTGTTCGACAGTCACCATCATAGATCTCTAAGGGAAAATCTTCCCTTTGGACAGTTTTTGCGGGTCCAAAGGAATTGTTCCACGACTGCAGCCTACAAAAAGCATTCCAGCACTCTGTGTAACCAGCTTATCACACGCAAGTATCCACCCAAGCTTGTACGACAATCTATGAAACGGGCCATGAACAACAATCGTTCAGCTCATTTGGAACCATCTATACCTAAAGCTCCATTGGAAAGACTCACGTTTGTACATACTTTTGGGACCCTTTCTAATGGAATCCAGAAACTGGTCAAAAAACACTGGCCAATTCTTAATTCCGGACGTTTGACTCTGCAACATCCTTTGTTCTCATTCAAGAGAGGTTCAAACTTGAGAGACAGACTGGTGCATACAAGACCCCCTGAAGAACAACCTTGGGCTCTAGGGTCGCTTTGGGACCTACCTCCAGTTACAGGACACCATCCCTGTGGTACATGTCAAGCCTGCCCACAGACTAAAAAACTACGGAGGTAGATATAGGAACACTGAGACCTTGGAAACAAACTAAATTTACTAACTGTAAGAGTGATCGACTAGTCTACCTCATCACATGCCCATGTGGATACAAGTATGTGGGGATGACTACACGTAAAATACGCATCAGGATATCAGAACACAAGAGCACTATCCGTTGCAAAAGACAGGCCACCAAGCTCACCACACACTTTCTAGAAGCTAATCATCCTTCTACTGCATTCCAATGGACGGTGCTAGAACAACCCTTTATTCCTTCCCACACTGCGGATGTAGCGAAATTTCTCCTGGTGAAGGAACAGAAATGGGTCTTTAAGCTTGACGCCCATCGTCACGGGCTCAACAATGAAATTCCGTGGTCTACTTTGTAAGCAGACCATTAACTGTAATCTCACTATCGACACTAGCCTTGTTATCAACATCTTCTGTCATCTTATCCTCTGTGTATGGTTTTGAGAGGGCCATATTATCACACACTTGTAATCTATCCCTCCTTTTTCTGATTAGAACAACATAACCATTCAGAGGTTTTCCCACAGGAAATGGCCGTGTCTGATTATACCCTGCAGAATCGCTTTTGCAACGATGCCGCCTCTGAGTAAATTTTGGAGGTTTGTTCCGTTATCGTGGTTATGAGGAGCATGGGAATTTTTTCACACAGTGAAAATATCCATGCCCTTTAGGTTTTATGGCCTACTATTATTCCGTATGCTTTATGGCCAGGATTGCGGGTGTGAAACAAATCTAAATGGTTGAAGCGATCGACTAGCTGACCTCGTTTACAGACACCTGTTACCACGGCAACGTTTCAACACCAATAACGAGCGCTGTAACTTTTTTGCTCGCGAGCGAGCCAATAACAACACGCAATGAGCCTGTCACGTGTCCTCTTGGCCAATCAGCATCCACCTTTAAACGAGACACAAATCGACCGCCCGGTGCCTCCCCAGTCGGTTCAGTTGCCGGCTACGAAGTACCGACGGTTAGGTAAGATTGCCACGTTTTTAGGCGGCAGCAAACGAGACACTACGTGAGAGTTTTTTTAGGCTATTAACTACTGTGCGTCTTGTTACGGATATATGAGCCTTATTTTCGGGGATATTTTGTAACGTTAACTTTGTAACTATCTCTGAGAGGCTCTAAAACTGGTGTGGAGTTGCATTATACGACTCTGCATACCCCGTATTTTCCAATTTACTGTACACGTTTAGTCTATGGAAGGTTTTTTACTATGCAGGTTTCTGTACACTTTGAAAAACATGTTTTCATTTGTTACGTGTTCTATAGAGCGGTGCTTCACTCTACTCCTGAGCCACTGCCAGGTGGGGTGAGGTCTTCACGTTTTACAAGCTATGGTAAGATGTATTTTTATATATTTGGCATATAAATTATATATCCAGATAGGGTATACCAACCACACTACGTCTATGAGTGTCTCTAGTCAGCACTATCAGTTAGACTCAGCCTAAGGTCTACACTTATTAGGCATAGCCTTCGTGTGAGTTTGTGTGTGTAGTTAGTCAGTCTGACACTTGACCCTTTTTTTCTGACCTTTTAGTGAACGACATAAGCTGTAAGCAAAAGACAAGACTCTTCACCTGGAGACTGCAGGTGATCTCTGTACTTGTCTATCAAATTTGTCTCTTAGTTGTCACTTAATATTTATTTTACAGATGCAGTAGCGTTTATTTGTTATGAGGTCCTGAAGAAAGCAAGGACAACTATGTCCACCCATTGCTGAAACATGTTGACCTGGTTCTACCACTAGACAGCACATTTTTCAAACTGTCTTTAACAAATTTTTAATATTGGCGGAGTGAGCATCATCCGAATAAAGATTTGTTGCTCCCTCACCCAATTTTAAACACACTTCTTTAATTTTACTTTTCTATGCGCAAGTTTTTTCTGCACTGCACTCCCCCAGTCACACCACGCTTCACCACTCACCAGTCTCGAGGAGTGGTAGGCCATACTATTGTTTCTTCAGTGGAAGGGATCTATTTACATCTTGGTCTCTTCCTGTCTGAAGAAAACATATCTGTATAGATGGTTTTGAAAAATCCCAAATGATGAAGGGCGGTTCCGAGTGGTGACTGATGGGTATCTCTGACCATCTATCGGGTTGTCATTGTATACCACGTTCTATTGGTCAGTTTATGGGTCTACTGTTGTTTGTCTGCTTTCCGCACACTGTAAACGTACCTTTTTTTTTTCAGACCCTCTGGTACTCTTTTGTTGTCCTGCTCTGGCGTCATTACCAGGTAGGAGGAAGGTGATGAGAAGCCGCACAATGCCACTTACAGGTGTGTGGGAGCAATGCTAGGAAAAATTTCCAGATTCAGTCTAGCTGCTGGACAAGGAGTCTTCTCCATTGGGAGTTTAAACTGTCACCCCCTTTACTTAGAAGCTCCCTCGTAGGCATGTCACATTACTATTTATAAGTATGGGCTGGCATGGCAGGAAATCTTCCACACAGCTTTCCTCCTGTCCGTGGAAAGCTTTCATCAATCTGCCTTCCTGAGTGTACCCAAAGGCATCCCAACATGTTCATCCTGGATCAACCAACCCCTCACAAGCATCTTTCCCAATATTCTCAACTCCACATCAAATCTACATCCCTGCCAAGTAACGAGTTACAATAAGACATTTTAATGCTGGTATCCGCAACCACGGATTAAAATACTGTATCTCACATACACGCACATCTCTGTTCACTGAGTTACAAGGCGCTGTAGTTAGAGCAGTGGTGCATCATGCTTACTGTAAACCGTCACACGGCAGCTCCAGGCAGTTGGTTGCAGAGCGTAAACCAGGACCATGGTCAAACGAGAAGTGATTAATTGCCTGGGATACTAGTCTTCTCAATATGAGCTCAACTTTTTTCCTTAGATTAGCACACAATGACTGTAGTTAAGCAGGAACAAGGAGAGTCTGGCCATGCAACCTCCCTTTTTTCTCATGTGGCATCGGAATTCAACACTCTAGTCACCTGACACTGATGATTGTGTCTCCTGCATTGTCCCCGTGACCATGCAGTCAGAGGTCTATGTATGGGGATTGTGATGTTGCAGGTCCATTAACCTCTGAGCTGCCACCTCAAACTGGAATCACAATGCGTTACTCAGACCTTACTCTGTTACTCAGACCCCCAACCCTGGGTCACAACTGGAGCCACTGCATCCCCCTTGCCTTGGCAGTCTGTCTTCGTGACATGCATGAGCAATCTTTTGCACTCTCTCCTTAAATACTTCAGGCAGGTGGAGAGACCTGTCCGTTTGACTGTTGAGCCCACCACTCTGCAGAGAAAGCACCCTGCATGGTAGCCCCCTGATTCTGCTAGCTCTCTGCTCCGATTGACAGCTTAGGTCACACCAGACTGCCAATTCAGTATCTGAAGAGAGATCTTTGACTGGTTCTGAGTCTTTTGGTCCAACAGCAAAAGGAAGGGATCCAGCAAGCACAGCAGTAACAATCTGTGCTGCATCGATCTGCACATCATACAGAAAAGCAGCCCCAGTTCGGAATGAAAAGGAAGATATTGTTTCTTTCTGCTTAACACAAACTTTATAATATTTGGTTTAGTTTATTTAGTGTTTGCTGTATTGTTTAGTTATTCAGACTAGGTGTATACAATTTGCGTGTTACAGGGAGTAAAACAGACTTTCAGGTAGTTACACAGACTTTCAGGCATCTAGCCAACATACTGAAATCATACTACATTAAAAGAAATACTTTAATACACTACATACCTTAATAAACTACATATTCTGCTCAAACGTTAAGGCTAAGGGTTCAGCACTAAGTCCACAGCCCATTTCAGCAGCTCATTTATGCTGTGCTCCTATCTGTCAACTGGCTCCATGCCGCGTGTCACACAGTCAGCCATGTCTGACGTTTTAGCCTACAACACATTCCTTCTGGGACTTGTCGCTTCATTGTTACTAAATAAGTATGGATTTTTTAGCTATGCTACAGGCGCTCTCCAAGTAGGTCCTTTTAGCCAGGGGCGTAGCTTAGTCCATGAGATTTGGGGGGGGCGGGTGCATCTCAAATTTCCAACTACAAAAGCATTGTGCTGCAGGGTGAATGTGTCAGGTGATCAAGATTCGGAATGGACTGTAACCATGAGGGCATCGCAAGTACTGATTTGCGTTAGGTGGGCCTCTGGTGCTGAGTTGGAGTGTGCGGACGTGTACTCAGTTGCAACAGCAATGGAGTAGTCTGTCCGCCAAACTCAAGGTCCAGCCACCCGAGTTTGAGTTGGGCAGATTGCAAGTTTTATGCTGAAGGAGTAAAATTTACTCTGTCAATCTAAAACCTCCTTCGATGGCTTGACCGAGTAGATAACATTGAAAAAAAGCCATGCGGCTGTCCACTCTCTTTAAAGTGACAGGCCAGATCGTTTTTTTTTTATTTATTTTTTTACTGCCCGTCGCCTCCTTGTACATTCTGCAGTGAGGGACAATAAAAAAAGAAAAATTATCCCCTCACCGTGGGAGAAAAGTAGACTGGCAGCCATCATAGTTTTTTATTTTCAAAAACAGACTCCTGCTTTAGGAGTGTGTTTTTGAAAAATAAAAAACTTTGGAAAAGTTTGATGGCCAGCCATTATGTTTGAAGGAGATGTCTGTTAAACTTTTCTTACATTGACAGGAACCACTGTGAGGGCAGTTACTGCAAATCTATAGAGATGTCCACTGGGATTGCAGACATCTCTAAATTTGGCAGGTGGAGTAAAGGCAGTAAAGTCCGCCGTCATCCTATCTGCCTTTACTCTGTTTACTAAATTCTAAATCAGGCCCTCTTTCTATTAGCAAAGTAGGAGGAAAACAATGGTTTGGAATGCTATCCGAGGGTTTCCCACTAGTTATTCTATTTGTAAGCATTTGCTCCATCACCTTTTAAGTGTTTGATTGCCAGTAGTTTGCCTGGAAACCTTATACTGGCGTAGCTTTCCAAGCCTACTACTGCCAATGTTTGTGAATTGTAAAAGTAGGAAATGTGCATCATTCAAAAATTATTTCCATAGCTGCACATTTACTACTATTTTGGTAAACCGGTCAATAAGGGACATATTTACAAAAAAGTGGCACAAAGCAGTGCAGCAAGCAAAGATGCTGCGTTGTGTTACCTGAAGAGAGCAGAAGTGCACCATGTCTTCATAGATATGGTGTAGTTCTGTTCTCTCCATGCGCTGGTGCACTTTGGGCTGACTTACGCCAATGCAGGTACCCATGTGCAATAGTGCTAGGGGGTCTGCATTATGGTAAGGATAGTCCTTGTGCGGGAAGTAGTACCTATCTGAACAAAAACTATCCTTAAAGGCCTTTTCCTCTTTCTATGTGTGCTGCAGAATGCAGCACATACAAAGGGGAAATAACAAGGAGAAATAAAGATATTTACCCTTGTTACGCCAGCCTCAGGCAGACACACCATTCTGGTGCAGACCCTTGTCTACAACTCTTTGAAAATATGAGTTTGCATCAAACTGCATGGGTGGATTCACAGGAAAGCTCTTGCAGCACTCATGTAACATCGGCCTGACACAAATGAACGTGCTGAGTTATGCTACTTTTTCTTACAAAGCCACACAAATCAACATTTGCGTTGGACTGTGACAAAATAGTAATGCAACCCCAACGCGAAATCTTCGTAAATCTGTGCCTAAGCATATTTAAGTTCCTGATCAAAAACTTAGTTAAATCAGGATGACATGAAAAACCGACACAAACATAGAAGACCTGACTCAGGGCACTCAGGCCCAGATCCAACTACTAAGCTAAGAATGCATTTATTTGTGGGGGTATCACACTCCAACCCATCCTCCCGCCCGAACCCACGCCCCTGTATTTAAATTGGCTTAAGCATCTCCAGAGCCTCCTCCCTTCCAATAAAAATACACCAATGTGATTTGCCTTCCTACTTCCTTGGAAGAACAGCATCTATCGAGCAGCTGCTTCTCAGTTAATTGTCACACTGTAGCCTTTAGAGCTGAATCTGTTGTGATCATTGGAAAAATGAAGATGTGGATCTGTAAAAATTCCTTGTGTGTTTGGCGTTCATTCAGGGTACAGAGTTGGGTTTGGTGGGAAGGTTATGTAACTGATTTGGATTGAGGAGCATTGGTGGATACCTGATTGTGAATGGTGACTCTGAGACTCAGATTCTCGGAGAAGGAAGCGTGGCCCTGTGTATATAATGATTTTTTGGTTTATAACAAGTATGGTCAAGGCTATGAAGGTGTGGGACGGGAAGGGTGAACCAGTCAGGTGGGTGCGCGATTTGACAAGGGTAAGGGCGGTATACACTGGGTCCTCGAGTGAGGTGGAGTGCATGAACTGAAACAACTATGCAGCATCGGAGAGCCAATGTGAACTCTGAACTATCATGTATAAAGTATTGCGTATGGTTGGGGGAAGACAGAGCTCGTGATTACAGCTGAACGGTGCGCTCCAGGTGGAGTCATGCAGACGAGGGCTCTTCTACAGGAGACAGGGCTATGGCGCTAATGGATTTGCTGTTATTGTGTGTAGACTGTCAGTAACCGAAAATAAGCAAACTCTCATTGTATTCCTTTCACTGTTTGTATAAGACGTTCAAGGCGACAGTAAACATTGTTTCATTGTCAGACCTCATGTCATCTGTGATCACTGGGAGGGAGTGGGCTTGAATCTAGCTGAACAAAACACCGTGGTGCAAAAGAAGGATGGAAGGGGCACAAAAAAGCTGTAGGCAGGACTAACAAAGTGCTGGAGGAAACAACTGGGAGGATCCTGGTTACCTGAATAGGGATAATGGAGAAGAATACATGAGGGCTTTACAGGGTTCTTTAGGGAAGAAGGGAAGAAGCAGTGTCTGAGACGGATGCAAGGTGCCTGAGGGGATTTAGGAAAACCTTATTCAGAAAGCAAAGAGAGAACGTACAAGGAATGGATTAGGCCAAATGGCAATGACAGGGGCTACCTTTGGAGTGATGGAGTAGACAGAGTAACTGAGGAGAGGTGGATAAAAGAAACGCAAGACAATGGAAAAAGATAGCTATATAAGTGGCAGAGAGAAATTATGTGAGGAGTACAGTACAGGGTACTTAACTTCGAAAGTAAAAGAGAGTACAACTGCTAGGCAAGAGAGATGGAGAAGATAGTTTTTCTGAAGGTGATGGAAGAAAGACTTCATAGAATTAATGTGAGACTTAAGATCGGATCTAAACAAAAAAAACATTGGGAGAGCTTTCAGCATTATACAAATGGGGTTATTTAGCAAATAACAATATGACAGAGGCCAAATTGTTTCGCTCAGCTCGCTATAAAGTGTCACTCAAAGTGTAACACATAAGAGAGGAAATGTCACACATATGCCCACTGCAAGCACATTTATAGCACACATAAACAAATTGAAAACTTAGCAGCCCTAATTCTGATAACAGGAAATTCCCCTAAGACAGAGGTCGGCACACAACGTGGGGCATCATCACAACCACTATACTGAAGATTAAAGCAACAGTAGCAATCTGCTTTTTATATAGTACTTTCACCATGCTCTACATACAATATTATTTATATACCGTTATTAACTAATCGAAACTGATACTCAGAAGGAAAGAAAGGTTGAGTTGACAGGGAAAATAAGCAATTGGTGATTCAATATAAAGGTGTAGCAGGTGGATACTGTTCATAATGGTTAAACCTCAATGCACCATGTTCCTACCAGTGTTTGCCAACTTCTAACATGTTCTCTTCATAGGATGCATTAAGATTTCTTGCAAAAAAGAAGCATATGACTTAAGGACTAAATTCTGGACATTGAATAAATCTTGAAAGATTCTTGAGAACAGAGATTACTTTTGAATCAATACTCGCTTCTAAATACTACATATACCAATCTGGGGAACATATGTGTACTTACATTTTACTATTTGGAGACTTGTACTGTCTGTTTACATTTCCGTCAAGCATATGCTTAATGGAAACTATTACTCTCCCTGAAGAATATCCTCTTGCAGTTTGAACAAAACAGGTTTTATAAACCTGCTTAAACATGATTTTGCTGTGCAGTTCTCCTAAAGATTAATAACATACTACCACTAGACAAATTCGAATAATTTCTTATCAACTTATGGTGCCCTATCTACACATCAAGCCCATCAATATTTGAGCGTCATAGCGTTATCCGGGTTTACACTGATCTTACGAGGAACACATGGCGAGAACAGTCTGACATTTATCAACAGCATTCAGCTCTGAGGACAGCTAGTTTGAACTCCTGTGTGCAACCCTAGCTGATTGCTGAAATTCCGGCGGAAGTGGCAGGAGATAAATGTTAAATAATTCTTACGCCAAGAGCATGAATTTTATGAATTGGGCTATAAAAAATGTTGAAGCAACAAATCTAGGTCTTCAACCGACTACCTACAATAGCCTAAATATACGTTCAACAGACGACACACCACCCAGTAACAGAAAGTGAGCCTCCGGCTTCAAGCCATTACGGCGGAATAAAATACAAAGGCCCAGATGTATCAAGAAAACGTTTTGCGTTTCCCTAATTGCGAATCCTTGCGTTTCGTAATTAGAAGAAGGCAAAACGACATGTATGAAAGTGTATTGAACACTTTCAGCGATTTTCTGTGGGCTGCAAATGACCTACCTTATGAATACTAATGAGGTAGGTCGCAATTTGCGCCCCATTAGGAATCACAAAAATCACAGGGATAGCAGCATGCTAAGGTCAGCAAATCACCATGTCTGTGATTTCTTTTAATTAAAGCAATCTTTTTTGTAAAGTAGCCTGTTTTCCTTAAAGGAAAATGGGATTTTACAAAAAGAAAAATTAAAAGATTTCCTTTTATCTTGGTGGGTAGTCCGTGGCACCACTGTCAGTTCTCAACAAATGCTTTTACAAACGTTCACAAAGGGGAAGGGGTCCCCAAAGGACCCCTTCCCATTTGCAAATTACTTGAAGTAGGTGGTAATATGCGAATATTTTGCAAACGTATTTCAGTCGCAAAACATTCACACATACCGATGCGATTTGGTCATAGGAAGGGACGGCCTAAACACACCCCTTCCTAATACCAAATCACAAACCCAAATTGCGATTCTGTAACAGGTTACCAAATCACAATTTGGGCTTGATACATGTGAAAAGCCTTTTTTTTGCGTTCGCAAACAGGTCGATTCTGTGAATTGGCATGGTTAAGACCTCAAAAAGGCTTCATACATGTGGCCCAAAGTGAGGGAAAGCAAATGCATTGTAAGGAATTATCACAAAACTATCCAAGAGGTTGACCAACAACAAATGTTGTGGCCATGGATTTGATCATTTTAGGGCAGTCAGGGGATGATACTGCCCTTTTTATGTCTCCCTGAGTCAGCGTGCATGCGCTGCTTGGAGAGACATTTAGTAGCTGCTTTGGAAAGTGCTCCCAAAGCCGCGACCAGCTTGCTAGAACGCGCAACAGGCTCTCGCTCTTGCGCGCGCATCTCTTGCGTGTTTTAGCGCGTCATCGCGATCACTTTCGCTTTCACAGCGATCGTGATCACGATCACTTTCGTAGCCAATGCTTGTTTTTTCTTGTTAGCAGCACTATTTAATTATTACGTTAATGCAATATTTCAGAGGTTGCTATGAGCTCTGTAATGTGCTCCAAAATCGGAAAAAAGTTAGCAGGCCCCGACCTCGCCTGCTATGCGGAGCAGCAACTACATCTCTATGCCTGCTAATTAGATATGCACGACGGGCCGACATTTGCTTCCTAGGTGGCTCTTCGCCACAAGGTACCCACAATGCCTGCATAAATAATGGACATAGCATTGTACATTCCCTCCGTGAATATGCGTAGCCCGAATGTGCCACTCTGGGTTTTGTAAAGGTAACCTATATGCACATTAGAAGTTTCAGCACATTTATGAAATTGGTTTTCTGATTTGACATCCAGCTCCCATTCACTTCCAAGAGCTTGCCGTCTGAAGTTTAATTTGAAAACCTTCATTCTAGAGAGTTCTTACACGAGTCCTAGTTCTTACTCTGTACCCCTCTCTATCTCTATGGTGACAGTGGCAGTCCAGGTATTGAAGAACTTGGTAATTTTCGCTCTCAGGGAATACTTACTAATATAACAACAACTTGGCACAGACTCTGAAAATATGAAAAGACATCTTTATTAAACTTAACATAGTGAGGCCACGTCACCCAGAAGCCGTAGCAAGTGGATGAGGTAGTCTGCTGAATGGTTTCAGCACAGACCTTTTATACCATTTATTATGCCCTAGGCACACATTTTCTCTTTGAAGTACATTATTGTTGGTCACTCCCAGGACGTGCACACAAAGCACTGTATGATGACAAACCCACTTTTCAGTTTGTCCAGCCCAAAAATTAATCATCAAACAAACCCATAATAAACATTCTTCTTTAGACAAGCTGGACAAGACCCATAATGAAAAGGCCCGCAGCCCACATCATAAATAGACCATAAAGAAGGAACAGAAACAGATAGGAGCAAGATAAAGGGGTGTGTGCGTGTACAATAAACATTGCAATGTCCTGCTCTTTGATCTCTATCTGACCAGCTGCCTAACAAGGAACTGGCTCAACGAGGTCAGCCTCGGGCAAGGGAGTCAGCTTTCGCCAGGTCATGCAGGAGTCAGCACAAACCCATGATAAGGTTATGTCCTTAAATACTTGTTCTGCCACAGTGAGGGCCTACTTTAAGGGCAATCCACAAAATGGCTGCCGTTCACAAAATGGAACCTGAGGGTTCAGAACGAAAATGACGATTTCGAGGTGAAATCGTTACTGGAATATGACGAAAATGCTTGTACATAGTGTACTAGCCATTTTCGGTCTTTTGATACCAAAATCGTCATGCTACGACAAAGTTTATTACATGAGTCCAGAATTTTCAGTACCACAGACGCTCCTTTTGCCCTTACATAGGCAATATCCTATAGTCACGCTAGTCTGAGTCCAGGTCTATATTTATCAAATCATCAAGATGTTGCTGAAGCATAATCCTATTACTTAGCGACTCTCTCGGGGCAGGTCTCCTTACACACGCAGTAGCACAAAGGCCATATATGGCAGGACCAAATAGGGAATGCCTCTATCTGTAGTATGTGGTATAAGACCACACACCCAACAATTAGTGATGTTCACTACTAACTGGTGTCGATGCAGAAACTGTACAAAAGGAATTATCAGTAAACTCTGACCTCCTAACTAGTCCATGTTCAGGTAAAATCTGGAAAGAATGCAAAGAAGTAGAAGTAGGAAGAAGACATAGGTTGGGAAGTGGGTACAGATGTGAATTGGGAAGCAAAAACAATCCCACCCATAAAAGACAATGCCATGTTTAAAAAACACTAGAAAACCTGTCATTAAGAACATATAGACAAAGTAGTGACCGTTATTACAAATGAAATCATAATTTTTCACAACCCTAAGCAAAAGGTAAATCCTAAAATTATTTAGTAACATTGTAGGTTTTCCTATGCATTTTCTGTAATTTATTATATGTTCAAGTGAAACAGTGGTGACCCTCATTAATGCTCTGAGGTGAAAAGGGGATACTCTTCCACAGGAAATGGACTTTATTCTGCTTTTACTTAAAAATAATGCCAGTTGAATTATAAAATCATTCTCCTAACACTTAGTCTATACAATCACACGGAAACCTCTTGTGAAACCAACTGTGCCCAGAGTCTGTTCAAAAAGCCTCTCTGGCAGGCTTCTATTGTCCAATCAAGTCTGCTCCCCTTGTTGCATGGGCCTTTGAATTCAGGCCTCCCATGCTCTGATGCTCAGTATCTGTTGGAGTGCCCTCCTGGCAAACACTCATAGCTCATTCAAAAAGTCTCAATGTCTCAAGGCAGTGCACCGTATCTCTCCTCTGCGGCAGACACTACAGATATTGTGCTCTTCTCGTGCAGACCCGGGACCATTCTCAGACTCCAACACTCATCATTCAGTGTCAGAGGACGCTCAGGCAGCTCTTTCATGGGCACCAGAATGGAGTGCCTTTTGCCACTCTTGGATCCTCCGGTGCACTGCACTTCCGTTGAAGCAAGGGAAAAAAGGGGTGCGTGGCCAAAACTCAGGCCAAGGGGCTCAAGGGACTGCACACTGTCAGAGGTTAACCAGCACATAACAGGCGCTCTTTTGCACTGAAATCTCAAGGGACTGCACACTGTCAGAGGTTAACCAGCACATACCAGGTGCTCTTTTGTACTGAAATCTCAAGGGACTGTGGCAAAACCAGCTCCTTCTTCTTTTCTGATGTTGAACGCCTTCTGATGAAGCAAGTGCGATGCTTTAAACAGTTCATTGTACAACAAGAGGACTGCAAACAGGTGGCCTGCGATCTTCAAAGGGGTGGCCACAGCCATGGGACAAATCTGCGTTGAAATACACTGTCATTCAAAGGCAATACAAAAACAAAGGCAATAGGCAAAACAGTGCCTCTACTCTCTTCAATTGGGTTTCCGTGTGAGAGCATATCTTTCATCATCATAGCGACATGGGAATTCTATCTGAATGGATGTCCTCACACATAGTGGCATGTCTAATGGGGCAAACACATTTTATCTCAATGATACACATAGGTGTTCCTAAATACCTCATCTAGAACATCTCAAAAAGCGGGATCACATACATGTGATCATAATAATTGTGCATCAGGTGGGACTATGCAATGCAAAAGCTAATGATCAAGATGTGGGAACAAAAGACAAGAACTAGAGAGTCCTGGTATTTCCATTATTTAAAATACATCTGGTTCATTAAAATTAAAGCAGCAGAAAAAGGAACTAAAACCCAAATTAGAATAGGCATTGAATTTGTCATATTAAAAAAACGTAATGTGTCTCCTATTGAGGTGGAAAGCTTATCTTGAGTCAGTTAATCAGTCCTAACAGTCCTAACAGTTAGACTGGAAAAACATCAGAATAGGCCTAAAGAAAATTCTTAGAAACCAGTCTAGTTATGCAACAGGGAATTATACATAAAATGGGGGTCCATGGTACATTACTGCAATCTGAAAGTGCGAACCTGAACAATACACTAAAAATAAATAAAAGTTGACTGGTGAAAGGAATACGGAAAAGAGAATAGGACACAGCTAAAATCCCCAATAACTAGGCCTGATGTGCTTGGGTGATAGTCAGGCATGTGACCCAATACCAAGAGTATGGGTAATACACAAAAAAAAATTCACAATAGTCTACAAATTTAACTCTACCGTTGGCCACTACACCATATACGGTAATCTCAGCTAATGTTCCAGTTCCTTCTTCAGGAAAAAATGAAACCTGGTTTCTTTTACGGTCCAGAGCCATAGGAAAGCCATTTATGAAGCAGAATAAAACTGACTAATGTGAAATAGAAATTAGGTCACCATGTACAAGAGTCACAAATCTATAATTTATCCTTACGTCCAATCAGGATATATAATTTTAGGGCTGCCTGTTCCTTACAGGAAAGGGCAGTATCGTGACTACAAATAACACAATTATTTTTCTTCAATACTTATAGCCGAATTTGACATACACTGGTGAAGTGTTGTCTGTCTGGTTCACAATATGAAAAAAAAATCATATCTGTGAATTTTAGTATCAGCAAAAATTTTACCCAACTGTTGACAGCGACACGTATCGTCATACATGTCCCTCACAACAACACGGGTGAATTTGTAATAATTTCTTAAGCGGCAACATATAACATAAAACATGCAAAAACACACAAAACGGACGTCAAGCCATCAGATATACTCGCTGTGAAACGATAGCATATATAAATGAGCGGTGACGCATAATACCGTGTAAGGATACCCTCCTGTTTGACAGTAGATCACCAATAGTTGGTATCTGCTGTCAAATACAACTTTTGGACACATAGAACCAGCAAGACCAATTCATGATAGAACAAAATACACAAACATGAAAAACGCATGGACATTTCTTTTCAAAGGAGTTGCGCAAAAAAAAAACCATCTCATTTCAACCAACCAAACTCACGTGTCTTGAGCCCCCAGAGCAATCCATGAATGATCTGTGAGCAGAAACGAAAAGGAAGAAAAAAAATACACAGCACACAAAAGAGAGACATATACAATATATATAGATAATACACATAATAAACAGACATCAATTGTAACTTTTAAGCAGAAGACAAAACATGATACACATTAACAAACACAAAAATACATTTCCATTACTTAACTGTTACCATCTTGTCAGTCACCTTGCAACATGAAGCCTTTTTAACTTTTAGAGGTAAAATCCTTTTCCTGACACCTAAAATTAGCCTTGTGCCACAATCTCCATGATAAAAAAAACTTCTTACTTGGCAAATCGTTCTTACTTATTCAAGTAGGCTTCAAAATTTTAGTAAAAGGCTGCATCCTATTTTTTGTCTAAGACTTAATGCAACACTTCGTTTTCTGTCAAATTAAAAACGACTAGCAGACATTATTTTTTTTAGAGCAGAAATACAAATGTCATGATGTTGGGACTTTTAAAGAAACCTTTCAAGAAACCTTTTTTTATATTTCCCTTTGGAATTAAGTCTTTAACTTTAAACCAGAAATTCCACCTTTCAGAGGCCTGTTTAGCAAGGTTATTCTGCATTTCACAGAGACAAGGCTCGAATTTAAAAGGTCACAATGTCAACATGACAAAGAAAGAAGGCCTACTACATTTACTGTGAAGGGGTCACACATACCAGTTTTTAGAACAAATGCTTGCTACCACCCTATACAATGGTACTCATTTTAAACACCTAACGTCTAAATGGCCCCACTAAAGTTAGAACCTTCAATCCTGATATTAAACACAAAGTTCTGCACCGGGCACATTGGCTCACCGAGCTATGAAAAACAATCTCAATAACAACCCGCAAGTTTGTATTATACCCAAATGTATGCATTTACTGAAGCCAGAGACACTTTCACTATGGTAAATGACAAGAATCTGTATTAAAAACCCATTTACCTCAATTTCGACTTTTACCTTTGGGGCACTTAAAAATAAATATCCTATAGTTGTTTTACATATTAATCATCCTCAGGATGTTCTTTACACGTTACAGATATTTGACATTAGTTATATCTCATGTAAATCCTTGGAAAAATGAGTTTTTTACGCCTGCGCCAAGTGAAAACCAACATGCAAATTACCTGATTATACAGTAACACATAACTTAAATCACATTTTAATACGAGAAGGTCATAGTATGAGTATTAAGCTTTATAAATATCAAAAAACGATTTTAAAAAGCACTTTTTTTTTTCAAATAATTTTTCCATAATTAATAATTTTTCGTTCAATGAAACCAATTATCTGTTTTTATGATAACTCCACATATTAGTGCATATAGGCTGCATCCCTTGCCTATCATTTTTAGATGCATTCATTTATGCGCCTACGCACAAAAAGCCTAACTTAAAACATGACATTTTCGCGCCATGTTTAAAGGGCAATCAGTATTTTCACCAGAACCAAAAATATACTTTAAAAAAATTGCTTAAAGAGAGGAAAATCGCAATTGGAATGTCTTTCAGTGATACAAAGTGATGAACCTTATCTTTGTAACCCTCTAAAACACTATTCTGAAATGAAAAAGTCCAACTGTGATTAACTAACGGCTAAGTCCTGGGCTAAATAAACATTCCAATATTATTCATGGCCTTTGAAAAACAACATCTGCTGCCTTAACGGCAGGAAAGGCCCTGCACAGGGATGAAACTGAAACCTGGGCACGCTTTCAGTCTTACTGAAAACAGACATTTCAAGTTTTTTTTTAAAAATGCGCGTGCAAAAAGATGCATTTAAATCTAGCAAGAAAAAATTCACTTTTTTTTTAAAGTGTTTGATTTTTACATGTACACAATGCATGTAAGTAAAAAAACTACAAATTCGTTTTGCTACAAAAGACACAATTATTTTTGAGGCCTTCATATTCCTAGTGAATGTGAATTTTAACTTATCTATTTTAAGCATTTAACAGTTTGCACATATGCGTTTTTGCTTAGTCAGTAAATTAAATAGCAACACATAGCGATTTTTAGCATGTGACATAGTAAATTGCTGGAGTGTTATTTAATTTCTACTTAATATTAATTAATCTGACATTTTACTTAACAGACTGAAAACATCAAGAAACCCACAAGCACACATTGAGAGCTCATTGCAGACATAAAGAGAAAGTATTCAAACACTCAGGACACACAATACAGCGCTGTAGCTATTACTGAAGTTACACTAATGAGAAAAACCACATAGACATTGAAACACACATTGAACTCACAAATCGACACTCAGGACGAAAACAAAGCCATTTGTAAATACTAGCTTAAGTCATATTTACAAGAAGCACGTCGCAATAGGGTTCCAAAAGACTGCAAAAAACATAGCCCAACAGACTGCTATATGTGCACGAAGCCATAATACACTTAATTCACCAGCTTTGGCTGGCAGAACACCAAAAATCGTTCTGCATATCTCCAAAAATTGCACAGAACAAAGGATCCTTGTTTTGTATTATGTCATATTTAAATTCCCTGGGTATACAAAATCACCAAGGAAGAAATATGTTTTTAAATCTAAACCTATTTAGATATCCCCTTTAGGGGAAAGCCGGCTAATCCAAACGTATACAAAGTTGGCCAACACAAATCTCCAAATTCGCTAAGATCAGGCATCTTATAGCTCACTAATCTAGCTTCAAACTTCAAGGGGCTATCTCTATCGATACACTCGTAAATATACAAGACCCTCGGTTTTTGAAAATTGCAATATTCAAATAAAACTAAGGAGAAATCAAACTAAGAACCAGACTAAGGAAGCAAAGAACAAAGGACTGGGAGCGACCCACTTATACTTAACTCTTACCTTTACTAATAAAAATATTATCCAGATGCTAACTGTCAAGTTCTACATGACCTAATGGTCTTTTTAAGAATACTCACGACAAAAAGGTTATCAGTCAGGAGTGACATCATGTGGAGGATCAAAAATCAGGAAGGTCAGAAATATACTGGGCTGCAGAATTAAAGAATCTCCAGAATCCCCGTGCAGAGAGTAACTTCTTAGTAGAATCTTGTTCTGTCCTCCTCAGTTTATTTCAGTCTCCTGGCACGATCACTCCCACAGAAAGTCACTTCTCTGATGAGCCCCACGTTGGGCGCCAACTGAAGAACTTGGTAATTTTCGCTCTCAGGGAATACTTACTAATATAACAACAACTTGGCACAGACTCTGAAAATATGAAAAGACATCTTTATTAAACTTAACATAGTGAGGCCACGTCACCCAGAAGCCGTAGCAAGTGGATGAGGTAGTCTGCTGAATGGTTTCAGCACAGACCTTTTATACCATTTATTATGCCCTAGGCACACATTTTTTCTTTGAAGTACATTATTGTTGGTCACTCCCAGGACGTGCATACAAAGCACTGTATGATGACAAACCCACTTTTCAGTTTGTCCAGCCCAAAATTAATCATCAAACAAACCCATAATAAACATTCTTCTTTATACAAGCTGGACAAGACCCATAATGAAAAGCCCTGCAGCCCACATCATAAATAGACCATAAAGAAGGAACAGAAACAGATAGGAGCAAGTTAAAGGGGTGTGTGCGTGTACAATAAACATTGCAATGTCCTGCTCTTTGATCTCTATCTGACCAGCTGCCTAACAAGGAACTGGCTCAACGAGGTCAGCCTCGGGCAAGGGAGTCAGCTTTCGCCAGGTCATGCAGAAGTCAGCACAAACCCATGCTAAGGTTATGTCCTTAAATACTTGTTCTGCCACAGTGAGGGCCTACTGTAAGGGCAATACACAAAATGGCTGCCGTTCACAAAATGGAACCTGAGTGTTCAGAACGAAAATGACGATTTCGAGGTGAAATCGTTACTGGAATATGACGAAAATGCTTGTACATAGTGTACTAGCCATTTTCGGTCTTTTGATACCAAAATCGTCATGCTACGACAAAGTTTATTACACGAGTCCAGAATTTTCAGTACCACAGTATTCTCTTAGGAACTTGAAGTACCATGAACTTTATTGCAGCCTGTTGCAGTTTATGCAATACTCACTCACTTGTACTTACTTCTGGTACATAATGTAATGCACCCATGCTGTTCTGATTTCTAACACATATTAGCAATATTTTCTACATTTTGAGCTACAGGTAAATAAGTCTGAATTCGAAGCAAAAACACACAAGCAATAATGGATTCAGATTCGTTGTTTGAAATCAATCATTTTAAGATCTGGATTTACCCTCGTTTGGTGCAGTTATGCTGTCATTCAAAGCATTCAATGTTTTCTAGTTCACTACACTGAAGGGGTCTTTGGCATGCTGGTTCAGGCTTTCCTTTCTGGCCCTGCTTCTGTAGCTCTCACTTTCTGACTCTCATCCCTACTAGTATATCCAATCTCCCATTTAACTCGCCAGCCACTATGCCGTGTCCAACCTGCCACCATTCCCCCCCAAGCTAACGAGTTCTCCAATATTGATTTTCTGATGGACAATTCTAACATAGATGTCTCACCTTTCCCCAGGCGCCATCCACAAGATTTCGTAGCAGTGCTCCCACACACCACTAGGTGCCTCCATGCGGTAACTCATTGACTTCGTTCTACTCTGGAAATGATTGAGAGGAGCGGCATATAACCGCCTCCCTTCCGCGCTGACTTTGGTTCCTTTCTTCTCGCACCTTTGATATCACATCTGGAGCTCCACTCCCCTTATCATCAGTTCATTACATTTTTCAAAATTGAATTCCTGTGTGCTAGCGAATGATGTCTCCTACTAAACCTACAGGGTTCAAGCCATGCTGTCTCTATTGAAAACAGATGTTGGTTCTGGACCCACTTCAGGTGTGCGATTGGTGTTTGGGCTCTGGGCACAACCCTGAAGTCATGCTATGAGTGTTCCCTCATGCACCTGAAAGCGATCTGGAACAATGAAGCTAACATCAAAATAAGTCACAAACCTCATGCACGTCCCTCTATAACTCGAGAAAGTGAACCCATTCCCGCTCTCCGGGCCAATCCTGCAGCAGGTCTTCATTGCTGTCAAAGTCATCTGGTAAGTCAAAGTCCAAGTCAAGGAGCAAACAGAAGAAGGAGAATCAGGACACAATTCTGCTTCTCTCTATCCACAGAGAAGTCACAAGGGCACCAAGATGCCACTCGAGCTCTTTCCCAATCCGATGGAGTAGGCACAATTGATCCTAATTCACCCCAAGTTCCAAGGGCCTCAGCGACGCTACAGCAGTTCAAGGGCTATAAGGAGGCCATAATGTGAATGTTTGACACTTTTAATGGTTCCCTCTGGCACCTTCTGGTACACCTTTGAACACCAAAGGTCTGCAAGGTCCTCCAGTTGGGTACTGTCCTCGGCTCCATCTGAGCCTCCTGGGACCCACCTTGGCTTCTGCACCAACTCTTGTGTTGACTTCCAAGATGTACACCTGTCTCTCTTTTATCAACGATGATCCCCTTGTGCTGCATCCATCTTGACCCCGACCAAAGCCACACTACAACTCCATGCTAGAACACTTGATTCCTGTACAGACTGATTCTGACAATACCCTACCAAAGAGCCATCCTTGGAGGCTCCATCAGGTTTTTGGTTCTTATTTGGACCAAAGTTTTCCACCACTTGAGCATGACAGTTTTAATGATGAGGATAATTTACACCCTCATTATGATTCTGGCAGTTTATACATGGATTTAAAGTAGCCCAGTGAGCTTGATATGTCCCCTGATAAAAGGCTGATTTCTGCCTTGAGCCACCAGTTAAATAGAGTGCTTCCTTTGCTGTAGTAAATAGACATGCTATTCAGTTCCTGGACCTACTACTGCCTTCTGTTGAAGTCAATACAAATGTCCTTACAGAAGTTCTGCAAACTAGGTCTGTGTCCTCTGAACATTTACTGTTATTCAGCAAAGCCCTAACTTATAGGCAATTGGTGTAAGCCCTGTCCTTGTTCACTGGTGAACAGGCAGGTAACTAGGTACCACAGACCAGCACCTTGCTACCCTGATTTTCTTTCATAACATCCTACTTCTGAGAGATTGGTGGTTAAAGCTTCTAACAGCAAGGTGAATCCTAAATCTTTCCCCAATACCCCTCCAACAAGTATTGGCATAGCCAATAAGTCTCGTCTTTGGGACCTTATAAGTGTTTAGTTATCCAGCACAATATCCTTGTTGCCCCTTGCTTCTAGTATCATGAAAGCAGCAGCAGCAATCGGAAATGAAGAGGTGCTTCAAGCCCTTATATACTCTCCATATTTCCCACTGCTTGAACGTCCCTTGGTCCCCAAGCAGCAAATATAAGGATATTATTAGGCTATTGGCAGGAGAAGGAATCAATCTACTACCATTGATACTCTAACGTGAGCATGTAAACATAAAAGGCATAAAAAAACTGAAAGATTACACTAAAACTTGATTTAATGATTGGCAAATGCCACCTATGGATGTAAGTAACGCCAGACAGAGGAGAGAACATAAGTAGATCTGGGAGAGGCCCTTTTATATAACATATAACTGGATTTATTTAAAGATTGAGAAATGTCACCATGTTAAGTGTCTTGCGTTTGAAAGAGAAGGTAACCGTAACTGACAGTCGTAGGAAATCATACATACACACAAACACCCACACACTTTTAAAAGGTGAATAATCAGTCACACAAACCAACATAATCTTCAAAGAAATTGCATATGGAAGTGGCCTTTAAAATGTCAGACACCGGATATTACCTCATAACTCCAACTGAATATGATAGGAACACATAACATAAAATGTTGTTTTGTAAATGAAATGAATACATGATACCTTCACAATTTTTAATAAAGAGCATAACGAAGCATGCCTTGAAATGTTAGACCCTGAATATTACTCAATAGCACCCAACTTGGTACTGGCACCATGACGTCACGTGTCCACAAATACTACCCAGACACAAGGTACTCACAAAGAAGGAGGACCGCTATGAAACGGCACTAAAATCAATACTTCCTCGTCAGAGCTGAGTGCAGAAAAGAGGGTATGGCCAATTGATAAGAGGTATGTCTCTTCCCCAGACACTTTTAAAGAGGTTTTTAAATCAATCAAAAACAAAGTACCTGACTATTCTATTAAAAAAAAATCAACATCGAACCATTCAAAACGCATGGTAGTAATCTGCCACCAGCACTGTTTACTTTTCTTACTTTAAATAATTAGGCGAGTAGTTACTTGGAATATAAGAATTACATGGGCAGTTGCACGAGAATCCTCTTGTGTGGCTTTGAAGTGTATTCACCTGTTTTTCATTCAACAGGGTAAAACAATATGTGACTGAGTCTGGTTCCGAGTTCGGACAAGATGTACACAGAGAAGCGTCTCCTTGCACCGATGTTTGTGGTGTGTGTATGATGTGTGTGCGCGTGTGTGTGTGCAGCACACCAAAAGTGAAATGCTGATTGAATTGATGCCACTAACGAATTGTTCATGTCATTGACTTTTCCAGAAGCAGCACAGTACCGGCTAAATCCGGTTAAACAGGAATTGTCATTTATTTTTTTTTTTTATTTTTTTTTTTATCCTCATCTTGCGATTTCTGTTATGATTATGGAGTATCAGGTGTCTGCCTCATTACTTTTTTCCAACACTGCCCCTTGTTCTCTCTTGATTGGGGAGTTTTTAACCATTCGTTGTTTGAGGAGCTTCCTTTACTCGTCACATATCAATACCTCTCTGGCTTGGATCGAGGGGAGCTAGCCAGCTTGGCTACTCGGCAAGTACCTTACTTGTCCACCAGAAGATAAATCGCCTTAATCATAGGACTTAAGTTTATTCTTATTCTTATTTGGGGTTTAAGAAAGATTCGAAAATATCCCAAAACTTAAATCTTTTGCTTGCACTTCCTAGCTTATCAAGTTTGTTGATTCTTATTGACGAGTTTAGCCATTCTTCGTGGGTTGGGCAAGAGGCTCCTATCCATTTAATACATATTTCTCTCCTTGCAAGAGCTATTAATACAAAGAGGAGATTTTCCTGCTCTTTAGTGAGACCCCCTTCATTACCTGAGTCCAAAATCCCAAAAAGAATAAGAGTTGTACTTACAGTAAGTTGTTTGGACAGAATAGTGCTCAGGGTCTTACCGACTTGATCCCAAAATTCCTCCAGATGGGGACAACTTTTAAACATATGGATGTCGTCTGACTTTTCTTCCCCACATTTAGGGCATTTCCTGATTCCAGCATTTTTGAATTTGGACAGTTTTTTAGGAGTCCAATATGCCCGATGGATTGTATACAGATGATTCCTCTTCAAAGCCGCGGATTTCAAGGTTGACCAGCATTTAGCTACAGATTTTTCCCATATTAGATCTAAATCTGTTATTTCAATATCTTTCCATATTTGGGTTTCCATGTTAACACTAACATCGTTGGCCGTTATCAGCGCCCAATACCACTTAGCCACTTCTTTTGGTAGTCGCGTTGTTGTGATCATGTCATCTTCCAATCTTTCATTACCATGTATACTGGGTAGAGTTCTGGACCAACTTAACATTTGATAATATTTGAATTTAGATAATGTGTTGTTCGACATTTCTTGAAGTTCTAACCAAGTTTTTAAATTTGGACCATCTAGTATTTGTCCCCAGTATTTGATGTCGGCTCTTTTCAATGCTAGTGCAAGAGTGTCTTTTAGGCATTCTGGAGTTCCGGGGGATTCCCAAATAGGAGCCCACTTACTGTAGTAAGATATGTGTAGAATGCCTCTAATTTGTATCCACATCTTTGCTGCATCTCTCAGTATCTTAAGCTTTATTTTTTTGAAGTATTTGGGATGTCCATACTTAAACAGCGCGTGATCCTCTGAATTTGTGATTGCTTGTAAATAGGCTGAGTAGTGTTCATGATTTTTCAGTAGTGGTTTGATATTTTTAAATTGAAAAGCTCTGCAGTATTCCAACAGATCTGGGCTGGCCAACCCGCCATCCCTCTTGCTCCTCCTGATTTTTTTCCATGCAATCCTCGTGCCCTTTGCTGCCCAAATGAAGCTTGTTATATCTCTTTGTGCTCGAGCTAGATCCGCTTTTCCGAACTCCATTGGTATCGTATTAAATAAAAAGGTAAACTTTGGCAAAATGGTCATCTTGATTATATTCGATCTCCCAATCAAGCTCAGTGGTAGAGAGGTCCATGTCTCAAGTAATTTTCTTACGTCCCCGGCAACTTTATTCAAATTCCTGTTTGCAATCTTCTCTATGTCATGATTTATTAAGATTCCTAAATATCTAATTTCATTTTTTATGAAATTGTTTTGGAAAACCGTATTCCATGTCATTATCTCTGTCTTAGTTTGATTCACCAAATATCCTGAGATTTTCCCAAATGTAGTTAGAGTTTTCTCGATACTTGCTTTAGCTTTTGGGTAATCATCAGTAAAGATCATTAAGTCATCCGCATAGAGAGCGATTTTCTTCTCCCAGATGCCATACTTGAAAGGTGTGATTCTGTTGTTGCTTCTTAGCTTGTTTGCCAGAGGTTCAATATATAAATTGAAAAGTAAGGGGGAAAGTGGACAACCCTGTCTTGTTCCTCTGGTTATTTTTATGTTTTCTGTTAAACTACCGTTTATTAGGACCTTTGACCTTGGATCTTTATAGATCTGGTTTACCATACATGTAAAGTGAGGTCCGAAGTTATTCTTGATCATAACTTTCTCAAGAAAGGTCCAATTGACCCGGTCAAAAGCCTTTGCGGCATCAACAGCAAGTATAGTAAGAGGAGTTTTCTCACTTATAGCAATGTCTATTGCAGTTAAGAGCTCTTGTGTTACTTCATGTAAGTGTCTTCCTTTAATGAAGCCTTTTTGATCTTGATGAAGTAGATTTGATAATACTTTCCCAAGTCTAGCTGCCATTATTTTGGTGAATATTTTGTAATCAGCGTTCAACAGAGATATTGGACGGTATGATTCACATTTGAGAGGATTCTTTCCGGGTTTCAGAATGATTGAGATTATGGCATCATTCCATGAGTCAGGTATTGTTTTCTGTTGTATTAAAATTAAGTTGATTAATTTTGTTATATAAGGGAGTATGGAGTCTTTCAGTTTCATATATAGTTCGTTTGGAATGGCATCCGGCCCTGCTGCTTTTCCTTTCTTCAAACCTTTAATCACTTCTGCCACTTCTTCTTCGAGAACTTCTTTGTCCAGTGTTTCTCTATCGCTTTCTGTCAGTTTTAGGAGCGCTGCATCTTCCAGGTAGGAGTTAATCCTTTGATCTGAGGGGTTTGAGTCTTCCGTATACAGATCTTTAAAAAATTTCCAGAATTCGTGCTTGATGATATTTTCATCGGAGGTAGGATTATTTTGATCATCCGGAATGATGCTTTCCACCTTGTTTTTGGCTAGGTCTGTTTTGAGCTTCCATGCCAGCCATTTTCCGCAGCCTTCGCCAAACTCATGTTTCGCTAGTTTGCTGGAATCCCATTTCTTCTGTAATCTCTCCTCCAAGATTTGATTAATTTTATCTTTTTGCGTTTGTTTTTTGTTAAGAAGATCTTGTTTCTTTGCCTCTTCATGTTCTGTGGATATAGCGATATCTAAGGTGCTGATCTCTGTTTCTAGATCTGAAATCTCTCGCTTTACTTGTTTATTTTTGCGAGCCCCTAAGCTCAAGAGTTTACCCCTTATGACTGCTTTATAAGTGTCCCACGTTATTTGTTCTGTGGTATCTGTCACATTTAATTCGAAGAAGGTGTTTGTTTCTATTTCTAGCTCCTTTATAACTTGTTCATCTTCCAGCAAGGCTCTTTCAACTGTGAATCTCCTTTCAGTAAGTTTTTCTGTAATTTGTAGTTCTAATTGTACTGCCGAGTGATCTGACAGGTGAGCTGGTAAGTGAGATACTCCTTTTACTCTCCTTGATATTTCGTTACTGATCAGAAAGAAGTCAATCCTGGATTTATGACCCAGTTTTTTGTTATGCAAAGTAAATGGGTATGATTTTTCTCCTTTATCTCTCCAAATATCCACCAGATTAAGATCCCTTTTATAAGTCCCAATCCATTGTCTCATTTTTTTTAAGTTGGTATGTCTGCCTGGAGGTGATCTGTCTAGTTTTAAATCCATTACTAGGTTGAAATCACCCCCCAATATTATGGGAGAAGTGGCTAGCAGTAGCTGCGAGTATAAATTTCGCAGCGGATCAGAATCATCTAAATTAGGACCGTAGTATCCTGCAATTGTAATGGGAGAATTTCCTATTTTTGTATTGACTATTGCCCATCTTCCTTTGCTATCCACTTCTGAACTGATTATAGTTGCTTTTAGGGACTTTTTAAATATTATCGCTATTCCCTTAATATTGCATTGTTGTGTTGTGCAGATTAAGGTATCTACCCACCACAGGTTCTTAATTATTTGGTCCCATTCTTCCTTTAACAAGTGAGTTTCTTGTAGTATTATTATCTCACTTTTCCCAGTTCTGATATATTCTAAGATTTTATTCCTCCTGCTTTTTGTCCTTAACCCATTCACATTCCAGGATATAATATTTACACCTCTACTTTCACTCCCCATTTGTTTTGTTCAGTAGTTGTGATTTCTTTTTAATATACTTCACTCCCTGTTGTTTTGATTTCCTGAATTTTCGCAGATGAGGAATTTTTTGTTTTTTTTCCCTATTTTGCTCCCCACCCTTTTTCGTGTAGTTTCGTATTTTCTGATTTGTGCTTTACAGTTACCCTCCCCGGGGAAGCCTCCATCTTCTTCTCCTTCGGTTATCTTCGTAACCCTTTTGGCTTCCCGTCCCCACCCCCGTGATTCTTATCTATATACATTTAGAAGATGGAAAAATTTAGTTGGATTATAGCTCCTACATATTATTTTACACTTGTCCTTGCGTATGAGTTGAATTGGGTTGGATTGTGTCTGTTTCTCCTTAGAGATTTTTTTTTTTAACATTTTTTAGCATTTTTCTTCTTTTTTGATGTGAACGTTTTAGCATTTCAACTCAGCGGTTCCTCTGATTGTACTTGATCTCTGATCCGTTCTATCAAGCTTTTCACCTCTTCAGGCTCTCTTAGATTTCTCATTTTATTTCTCCACATAATGCGAAGTGAGGGTGGAAATTTCATTTGTACTGTGGCACCTAGTTGTTGCAATTCGGCCATCAGATTTCCCAGTTCCCATTGTCTGGCCTGAGAGGCTTTTGACATATCAGATCTTATTTTAAAATTCCAACTATCTTTGCTATACGTTCCTTTTTTCAGTGCCTCCCCCAAGATCTTATCCTTCAACATATACGTTTTGAAGTTTACTAGAATCTTCCTGGGGGTTTTCCTTTCTTTACTCTTTCCATAAGGATCTCTATGCACCCTCTGTATATCCTCGTTCAAAACCTCTTTGTCCGCCCATGGGAAATGTTCCATCAAGAGTGCCACTACAAATGCTTTTACATCTTTACCCTCTTGATTCTCCGGCACATTTAAAATCCTTATGTTGTTTTTTCTGGCTTGATTTTCTAAGGATTCCAGTTTTTCATTTATGTTTTTATTCTCCAATCTTATGGAATTTATTTCCTGTCTGTTTTTCTCCACCCTTTTGTCCAAGCCAGTAACTACATTTTCAACTGCCGTGACTCTGTCTGCTAGAACGTTTAGCTTACTATCCAATTTCTCGCAGACCTCCTGTATTTTGTTTTGTTTTGATTCGGAAATGGAGAATTTCTCTTTCATTTCTACCCATATTTTTTCAAGGAGTTCGTCTGTGTGAGTTTTAGCTGGGTTTTTGTTATATTCTATAGACCTTGGGTCATCGTCTTCTTTATCTCCAACCTCTTCTGTCATATTTACAGTTTCATTTACTACTGCTATGGCAGCAGGATCAGTGCCCCCCTCCGCCATATGAAGTTCTGTTCCTTCTTCTGTACTGATTCCCGTAATTTTCCAAAGTTCTTCTAAACTCTTGTTTTCCACTAAGTTCTTTTTCTTAGGTCGAGGTTTTCTCCCTTTCTTTATCTTGCTTGGACTCGGTTTTCCTGCTAGGAGGGGAATTCCTCGTTGAATTTCCTTTCTTAAGGAAAGAGTATCTGTAGATTTGGTTGTTTCTTCTTTCTCACTCCCCCAAGCTTCTAATGACTTTTGTGGTTGTACGGAGCTAGAAGGACCCGAGTTTAGCTCTTGTTGCTGAATTTTAAAGTAAGACCTAAGAGAGGGAGTAACTTTTACTTTCACTTTTGATTTTTCCTCCTTCTCTAAGTTGTTTTTTAGGAAGTCTCTGAGTGTGGTCTTTTGTTTTTTCCTGCTCACTCTCGGTGTGATACCCTTTGGGAATTGCTCCTGACTCAGAAATTTTCTATTGCGTAGACTGTAGAAGGATTTCACCGTGTTAGGCTGAGTTTCTTCTTGCCGAGGCTCTGATTCTTTTTCTGATTTTGATTCAACTTGATTTTTCAAAAGGTTTTTTGAGTCTTGAGGTATTTTCTCTTCTGAAACCTCCTGCGTTAGTTCAGTGACTTTACTCATGTGCTGATTGTTTGTGGAGGTTCTCTTTTCTGTAGAACCTCCACAAACAATCAGCACAGGAATTGTCATTTAACCATTTACACTAAGGACTCACAATGTAGCTCATAGAAGGTAGGGAAAGTGATATCTAAAATAATTCCCTTTAGTTCTGAAGAATGCCCCAGGAGTGTTAGGGTAGGAAGAGGGGGGCAGAAATAAGCTGACCAATATAACAGTGAGGAGGGATGCTTCATAGTTGACTATACACCCATCGCACCATTTCGAACTGCTGTAATAGTTAAATGGAATACCAATAATATCATAAGGGAGGGTCACCATATACAATTTTACTCACAAAGGGACTCAAGTAGGACATACAATCTCAATCTTACACTAAAAAAACAAACCTTAAAAGAGCACCAGATGAGCCTGCTAAGTAATTTGTTTGAGGGCAAGCGAGAAATCCCAATGATGTAGTATGTATCCTACTGTGAGTGAGGAGTCTGCGTTCTTTGGACCCTTTAACTGCTAGGGGTTCCCTTACTGGTTTTAGCTCCTTTATGGATGTTTGGGCAGTACACAATTAAGCCATTATAGTTTTTTTCCCCACAAAAGGTTTACATGCTAAAGATACCACAAAGATTGTGGATTTCCACTGAGGGAACCGAGAAAATGGCCAACATGTAGCAAAATGTTGTTCTTGCTGGAAAAATAGGCATACAGTCCGATAAACCATATTTCTTTTCCTAAAAAATAGCATCAACAAGAGGTTTGCTGTTCTAAGAGGTTTTCCAAAAGAAACTCATCGTTGAAATTAAAAAGAAATTAAATAAGTACGGAAAAAGAATTTGGTGACTGCTTTTCCATCTGTATTTTTTGCCCCAATGGCCAATGTATAAACGTAACATACCATTAGGTCCATCATACTTTTCTGGTCATTAGGATATATAGTGTTTGTTGGTTGTCCAAAAAAAAGATGATTCCCAGGGCCAACAAATGAGCTGCAGCTTGTAATGATTGTTCTTTTTGTATTGACCATGCAACAGTTCATATAGTAAAATCCACTAAATGAATAATGTGTTTGAATGAAACCAATGTATTTCAGAAATGTGCACATGGTACTGCCTTTAGAAATAGTGGTTATTTATACACCTCCGAATTGGGTTTTACGCATACCATGATGTGATTCAGTTGACAATTTGCAAAGCACGATTTTTCTTTTACACTGGCTTACATTGGTTTCGACAACGTTTCGATGCCTATTGTGAAATGAGTGGCATCATCTTCAGGACAGAGAATAAAAAAGTTTGTCTTGAAAATCTTTAGGCAATTTTTTGCCAGATTTAGGTCCAAACATTGTTTATTTCCAGGGGGCGGTGCCCAATATCAAGGGACATATGGTTGGGTATTCAATTATCTGAGCATTTTCCAGACCAGGGCAAGATAGCCTCTTCATAGGAGACCGGACCGATCGTGTCTCATTCCTGGTTGGGTTGCTCGATGGCAATTCTGGGCTCAAATGGGCTATCTTGCCCTGGTCTGGAAAATGCTCAGATAATTGAATACCCAACCATATGTCCCTTGATATTGGGCACCGCCCCCTGGAAATAAACAATGTTTGGACCTAAATCTGGCAAAAAATTGCCTAAAGATTTTCAAGACAAACTTTTTTATTCTCTGTCCTGAAGATGATGCCACTCATTTCACAATAGGCATCGAAACGTCGTCGACATTTTAGCGTCATATGTAAAATGAAAAGTATAAATTGTATACAATGATGCTTCTAAAATGTATTTTTGTCTGTTCACTGAACTACTAGTATACAGACCGCCTTGTTCGTTCTAACCCCATCCCCTTGTTTTGTCTTGTCCCCTGTGGGTTGCTGGCTGCACCCACTGTGTAAAAAAATCCTCTTTATCCTTGCTTATCACTTTAATTAAAATTCCTGTCCGGCTGGACAAAGGTCATACATACTATTGAGCGTATGTCTATAATTTCTGCGAAAGATCCCTGAACTACTAGGGACCCCTGTTTTTTGTAATACGTTACTGCCCAAGGTCCCTAGTGCTATACCTTTGGGTTCCCTTGTTTTGTATAAAATAATTACATTGGTTTGCCAATAATGAAAAGACATTTAATTCATAAAAACAAATGTTATGCTAGTGTGTTTCAGTTCTTCTCCCAATAAAAAAACCTACCCCAGTTGTGTGACTCTGCCTAGTGCACGCGCACGAAAGGCCCCAAAATACAACATGGAGATATCACAATTTTCTGTCACACGAATGACCCCTTTTGGTGATGGGGAAGCAGCAATATTTAGGCCCCGGCTCAGTCGCCACCCAGGGAAAACATACCAAACGAAGGCATTTTTCAAAAGTAGACACCCAAGAGAGCCCAATGTGGTGTGTCTTGTATGAATTCCATGAAGGATTCTTACCCAAAATGTCCCTCAAACCTCAAACATTGGCAAAAAAATGCATTTTCCTCATATTTTTGTGACCAAAAAGTTCTGGAATCTGCAGGGATAGACATATTTCCTATCAACCAGCGTTCCCACATGTGTCATGATAAAAGCAGTGCCCCACTTGCAAGGGAGAGCCCAGCGCCAAAGACAGGAAATGCTCGAAGAGATAACATGGACAGAACACATTTTTCCACTCAAAATCAACTCTTTTCGAAATGTGGGTAGCTGTGGATTTTGGATCTGAGCTTGGCCGACCCACAGAGACACCTATCACACTCAGACATTTCTGAAAACTAGATACTCAAGGCAGTCCAGGGAGGTTTGGCTTGCAAGGATCTTCCTACATTTTCTTATCTACAATGCCCTTCGGACCTCAAACTTTGGCAAAAATCATTTGGGGATCTACACAAAGGTACAGCACCCTGGCCACCTGTGTGGGTGTGGTAGGTTTTCATGGTTGCTGGCTGACCCCTTTACACAAATAGTGCAGTTATTCAGTATAGTAAGTGAGAAGAAATTGGAATTTACCCCACTCTGCTGCCCCACCCATAAAAATTGCGCTCAGAACAATCAACATTTAATCTCACTTGCCCTGGGATGGAAATGCCTTAGTCCCAAGGGGGTCTGGAAGACTGTTGGGTCTTTTGGGGGTAGGGGTGCAGCCTAATGTGATGACTGGCGGCCCAAATGCCATTATTACTTAAAAAATATAACTGGCATCCAGTGGCCTTTTGCCCCACCAGTGGTGGTAGAGTGTAGACAACACACCCATGTGCATCCAGGGGCACCAAAAAGGCTGTATAGCCTATTTTGAGGTGAGGGCATGAGCAGATGCCAGGATGGATTGTCTCTTCCCCTTTTTCTACCCCAAAGTAAAATCCTTGGTATCTAGCACAGGTTTTGACCCCCTCACCCGACCCCCCCTTTGAGGGGCAGAGGCTAAACTCCTAAGTAAGACAAACTCCGTGTCTGCCCTCCATGGGGGGAAGAAAGTGTGTATAGCTCCTTTTAGGTTGGAGGCCTGACCAGATGCCACAGTGGGCCGCCCCAACACTTTCTTTGCCCCTATGTAAAATCTCTTGTGTCTAGTGGGTGTTCTACCCTTCTAGGGACAGATATTGTGGCCAACGTGTGCAGGAAGACTGTTGTTCTTGTTCAGTTTTTTTGGGGCATGAACCAAAGCTTGGGTGGATCGCCCCATCCTTGTTTTAAAAACATTTTCCCTGGTGTCTAGTGGGCTTTCTGCACCCCAGTATGTAGAGTGGGGCAAACTTTCCAGTCCCACCCAAGGGGACAGAAAGACTGTTGCATACTTTCTGGGTGAGCCACCTGGTGGGTTGTGGCTTTTTGTCCCTGGGAGGGGGATATATGCCCCCAATCTGCTACTGTGGAGAAAGTCTGTTGAGTCCATGGAGTGGGGGGGCTGCAAAGCTTTCTGTCCCCACAGGGATAGATTACATGTAAAAAAACATTGGGCCCATTCTAGGGTGGGGACATGGCCCGATGTCTGGGAGAGCCACCCTCAACCTACCTTTTCCTGGGTCTATTTTTCCTGTGTGTCTAGTGGGCTTTCTCCTACATGGTGGTAGACTGGGTGTACACCCCTCAAATCCACCATCGGGTGGTGGAAGAAATACTGTTATGCTCATTCAGAGGTGGGGACACAGCCTGATGCAGTGGCACAAGAGCTCCTATGGGGCACCCCTGCAAGAAACCTTGAGGAGAGCTCCGTCCCACCTACACCACATGCCTAGCAGCCTAGCAGATGTACTTCACTTCTGTAGCCTGAGCGGTGGGGATACAATACAACTGTGGAAATTTCAGGGATAAGTGTTATCTTCGGATAAATGTGTGAATGGTTGATCGGATGGATGAATGGAGGATGGTGGATGTATTGATGAGTGCTAAGATGAATGGGATAACCGTTCAATGCGATGCAACAAGAATGTAAAAAGAAGAATAAAAGAGATAAGAATGCACACAGAAAAAAGTGGGAGAGTACTGCTGAAGAGGGAGAAATATTCAGAGAGAGAAGGGTCAGAGATTTGGAAGGCATAGAGAAAAGAACTGAAGGGAGTAAGATATCCAGAAAGAGGAAAACAGAGAGGGGGAAAGATAATGAGATCTGGGGAAGTGCAGAGAAAAAAATATGGAAATATGGTAACCTGGAGGAGAGAAAGAGCAGATAAGAGACGGAGTGAAGAGAGTAAGCAGTAGAGGATTTCAATTATGTGAAGCACAAACAACTATGTATTCGCATGACTATAATCACAATCACAACAGATTTCTGTGGAAAAAATCGTTTCATGAGTTATTCCACCCTCTCTGCCAAGGGGTCGACTCCCACATCCAGACCTAGGTTCCCTTAAAACAAAAGTAATATCATGTTTTGTTTCTTTCAATGAATGAGTCGCTGTAATTTCAGAACTGCTGTTAACTGTCTTTCCATGTCAACACATCTTTAAAGAGCAGACCTGACTGAGAAACCTCCCAATGGGAGAAGGAAATCTGGGGCATGCCCGCACAGCAGGGCTGAAGGTCCATGTATTACACACATGCCTTGATGTCTGGGTGGACTGACTCCACCTTCCATTGTTTTGGTGACTATTTGTTCCTAGAGTCTACTGGCCTTTTTGCTCCCTCAGGTGTGCAGATTGGGGGTAAGAAAGGCTGTATGGCCTACTCTTGGGTGGGCACTCGATGTCTGAGTGGGCCGCCCCACAACATTTTTCACATTTATATATCTTTTTCCTGGTTTTGTGTGTCTTCTGCCCCAAGAGGATGGCTTAAGTGGGTAAATGACCCTGTGCACCGTCTATGGGGGTCAGAAAGCCTACTGTCACGAGGTTTGGGGGAGGCACAGGCCTATGCTCAGAGGCATAGCTTCCCTCAAAAGAAATCCCTGGTGTCCACGGGTGGATACCTACCTAGAGATGGATACCAATTAAAAGGGGAAATTCTAGCCTTTCCAACAATACCTCTATTATTGAAATCAGTGCTCTGGGGTGGCTTACATATACGCCCAGTACAGATCATTTCATTTTACTTTAACATTCGAGGTACTGACGGCAGTGCATCATGCGTAATTATCGTCATTGGAAAAAACAGCCTCGGGCTACTGAGGTAGCTCTGCCTCAGCAGCCCAACTTAAAATCATTTGAAAAATCCTTCTGGTGATGGCACCAGAGGAATTCCATGCCATGTGTCCTTTGACGTAACTATCACGTCCACAGCACCTGGTACAGAGCTCTCTTCACGTGGAGGCCACATCAATAGCACCCAAGCATTTAAGAATGACTTGGGGATGCAGATCACCGGCAGGAGTGTGTCATTAGCTTGGAGGGGGCCTTCACTATACACCCTAGTAGCACCCACAGCAGTGAGGCCACCAATGTTCTCATCGGGCCAGTAGGCACATAAAGGCAGCCTTTGGTTCCCACAGCGTGGGACCCAGCTCACTGGCAGGAGAGTGTCGGTAGCCAGAAGGGGGTTTCCACTACACGCCATAGCAGCACCCGTGGCAGTGATGCCACCAACGTTCTCATCGCACAAGAAAGCGCATAAAGGCAGCCTTTGGTTCCTGCAGTGTGGGACGCGCCCAGCCACATGCCTGAGCAAAGCCCGGGCAAAGAGCAGGGCCCATATGTGCCCGTCCACGTCTGGATGAGGCTGGGCTCGATCACTCCCTTTGGCTCTTGTCCCAAGACCCATACTTCCTCGGACTGTCTGGTTAAGGACTTATTTTTATTACATTCACTCCCTATTTGTGTCCCTTTGTCAATAACAGTTACAGTGGTTGGTTCAAAGAAGTTTGCCCCGACCTCCTCCTCTGGTTCTTTGTTCGCACCACTGTTTGAGATATTTGGAAACGAAGGGCCACAGCAGCACCACTGGAAGCACTGGGACTACCCTGGATTTTTTTTGCAACACGCAGTAGGAGTGATTTGGCAAGAAATCGAGGTGGCGGGATGTCGCCTGTCACTCTCCTCTCCACCGGGAGCCCCTTTAATTCCAGCCTCAGCAACTTTGTCTGCTCACATCTGAGAGGAATAATACATCTATCATCTCAGGATAGCCAGTAGGCCCAGAAACTGCTGTGAATGCTTCTTCTGCTGAAGAGATAACTACTGAAGTAGGAAAGGGTGCAACTGGGTCCAGACAGGGAAAAGGAAGAGATCACCAGTCAGCTCCAAAAGGAAGCAGCTTTGTACTTCAATTTCACCCTCTGTGCCTGGAAAAGCTACGGCCGATTTGGATATAAATTGCATCCCGCTGGGGGTTCTTATTAACGACCTTAAGAAATCTCTTTTTAATGAGATCTCAATCAGGTTTGCCTCTTTTTCCTTACGTTAGGAAAGGATTAAATTCAAGTTAAATGAAATGCTACCATCTTTTTTTTCCAGGGACCTGTGGGGGCATCTCAACCCCCTTTAAGTTTGGATGTGAGGACTGCAGCTTCTTTATCTGTAAAAGCCACGAAACAAGCTACATGTTCTGGTCTCTCCTCTTTGACACCAAGTTCCTTGTCTGTTTGCACAGACGGCTCAAGAAAGAATAAGACAGAAATTGGGTCATCATCAAATATGGGCTGCTGGACCAAGTCTGTTAAGAATCGCTTTTCCAGTGAACCTTCAAGATTTTTTCGAAGTATTTATACTTTTGCACAACTCCCTCCTGAGTGTACTCCTTATGTTTTAGTATTAAAAACGTTTCCTACGCTTGCGCCTCAAGGAAAAGAAGATTTTCTGAGTTTAAAGACCCAAACAATGCATTGGCTCACAGCAAAGGGGGGCTGGTTGGAGGATTTATCCTTCGAAAGTGTAACTGTCCGGAGAACACCCTAGAGAGGTCCAGGCAGAAAGGAGCCCCTGGGGGACTGTGTGGTTGATCTCCACCAATCGTAGAGTCGCAGAGTCCCTTTTAGCCTTGCTGGGCAACCAACTTCAAAGCTCTACTACCTTTCGGCTACTTTTATAGTTCAATAATGCTGCCCAAAATAAATCCAGCTGTTGTTAAAGATCATTTAACATTGTCTAGAGGTAGGTACAATATTCCCACTGGAAATTTCTTTGAACCCGTGGCTACTCTAGAGGAAAAAGATTGATGCTGCAATATTCTATCTTCATAGCCTGGAAACGCAGTTGTTCCGCATATGATGCCTGAATCTTATCATTATCAAGCCAAAGGGGGTGCAGAGTCTGTTCAGAGTCACTTTTACAACTTGGTTCCCCGGAATCAACTAGTTGCTCTTGACCCTGGGAACTCAGTTTCGGCCCAGTTCGGAAATACTCATGTGGAGGAGCCCAATAAAAAGTCTGAGCAGCAGGTTTTTAGTATTGTTTCATGGAACATTGCTGGATCACGCGCAAAAATAATGAATCCCGATTTCATAAATTTAATGAACAGACACAACATCATATGTTGCCAAGAAACGTGGTCGAAGTCAAATTTAATATAAATGGTTATCAGGCTATTTTTCAACCAGCCTTGTCCTCCAAGATGGGTAGAGCTAGTGGTAATGTTACTATTACTAAATGTTGGTCGTCCCCTCATTTTCTTGTTTACCTTTTGTCATTGTCGGGCAATTTCTTAATTGTTATCATAATATTTCTACCAGTACTCCAGGGATATCATTGGTCAGTTAAATGTTTTTTAACAGATTTCTTTGAAACGGTTAAATGTATGGTCCATAATATCTGGTTTGGTGGTTTTAATATCACCTTATGTAGGTTTTCAGATGCTATGGTGTACAGTTTTAACGATGGTCAATTTGTAAATTTAACACACTTTTCACACTTTGTCTAAGGCGAGTCTTTAAATGACTTGGTTCTAAGATATAATTTAATCTTTCCTAGTGATGAGTGTGGCTTTAAAAATGCTTGTGTTCAAACTTTTACAGGGGGTCAAACGGGTAGAACCATAGATTATATTCTCTTTGTCAAAGGAATGATCCCCCTATCTCTCTGATTTCCTATTAGCCAGCAATTGTGTGAGTGATAACAACCCTCTTTATATTAAGTTAGATTCTCTTATTAAAATCCCTATAGTAAATTGCTCTGATAATTTGGCGATTAAAACAAAAAAGGTCTAACAAAAAAATGGGAGGTTAACCCAGTATCTTTTAACTATCTCGTTGTTGGGGAAGCCAGAGCCTGCGCTATGGAATAATTATCTGATGATTTGAGCTCGGACATGATCCACCTTCAATTTGTAAATATGTGTAGTATAATTTCCATGACTCTTATATCCCCCACCAGGAGAAGTGCCTTTCTCGCTGGTTTAACGCAGCATTATTATTGGCACACAAAAATCTGATGGCCGCATTGAAAACAAATTCCCCGGGTAGTTTCTGAAGTCAAGCATGCCTGAGGGCTATATAAACAAGTCGTTGAAGACAGAAAGTCTGAAATAAGGAGTGAAGCCTGGGATGAACTTTTGGTGGCTGTTCAATGTTCTGGGAGGTGGTTAACAGACCCTTTTTTTAAGGAGCAAGAAGACCTTAGTATTGATGTTGTTATATCGATGGAGTCATGGGTCCTGCATTTTACAAGAATTTGTGACCCAGACGATGTGTCACCTTTATTAGAATAAGCCCATAAGTCACTCTCTGCATGCCTCAGGATTTCTAACACCCGTTTGATATCAATATGTGCACCTCAGGTAAATCCCCAGGTCCCCATGGGGTTCCTGCATATATTTTTAAATCTAATCCCACCGAATGGGCCCCACTATTCACAAACAAGTTTATATCTGTGGTGTTGGGACCCATTTTGGAGTCCTGTAAAACTGCTACTGTGGTCCCTATTTTTAAAAAGGTGATCGGTCCCAGTTACCCGCTGATCTCATTGATCGACTCCAGTGCTAAGATCCTAGGTCGCATATTGCTGGCCAATCTTGAGAATTGGGCCCTTGCAAACATCGACTTGTCAGAAGTCCAATTTGGATTTTGTCGGGTATTGGGACCTTTGAGCAATGCTTAAATCTTTATCTAATCTGGGGGAAGTATGTTAAGGCAAAAAAGGCTCTGTGCACCTAGATTTTATAGACTTATCAAGCACCTTTGACTTTGTGAACCATTCCAAGCTGTAGGGACTAATGGGCAAAATGGGAGTGGAACCTGATCTCCTGACTCTTATTATGCACCTTCATCAGGATCTCACAGTCAGGTTTCGCTATGGCCCCTCAGGCGAATCCTCCCCTCTTATTAGATCAACAAGGGGTGTAAGGCAGGGGTACATCTTGGCTCATTTTGTTTTCTTGCTTTATATAAATAGTATTAGAAATTATTTGGTTGAGAATAATAAAGATGTACCTTGCATGGGACAAAACTGTATTTCCATGTTACTATATGCGGACAACGCAGTTTAGATGGCGTGTACTGCTAATAGCCCTCTGGCCCCTTTAGATCTGTTTTTAACGTAGATGGAGGACTTGGATCTTAAAGTAAAAAAATGTAAGTCACATATTATGACGTGGCCACCCCAGTACTGAATCAAAGTATTTTAATGATGAGGGATTCCATTTTGTCAAAAGTAAAAGATTGTAACTATCTTGGGATTCTTTTTATACAGTCTTTAGGATGGACCCCGTTCTTAACTCTTAGATGTCGGATTTGTAATTGAAATATTGAGGCCATTTTTAGATTAATAACTACGACCACTGTACGCCCTCATATATCTCAATCTTACCCGGTTTGGCTTGGCACCAGACATGGTTGACATCTTTCCCAGCTTCTCTTCATCCTTACAGTTGAACTCTTAGCACAGAGAATCAGACAGGAAGCACGACATAAGGGGATTCCAGTGGGCAAAGTGGTCCATACTATCTTGCTGTATGCGGATGACATGATTTTATATTTTAGGGATATTTGAGAGCCGCAGCGGGAAATTGCCTGATTGCTGATGTTGCCGCGTCTCCTATACTATTTTGTGAACCTACCAGCTATGATTCCTAATAGGATTTTCCAGCAAATCAACACATTACTGACTGGCTTGATCTGGGGGCAGGGAGAACGTAGAGTCAGCTTAGCCAAGCTTTAACTCCCAATGGATAAGGGAGGACTGGGAGATCCCAATTTTAAGGCATATTGTATAGCCAAGCATCTGCAGTGGGTATCATACTGGCTCACTGGCCATCATTTCTTGGAAACAGATTTTACCAAGGCACAACTTGAACGTGGTGAATTACATCGCTTACTATGCCCGGGTACCCTGACACAGCCCACATGCGATCGTATTTTGGAAAATGGCGATGAAGTACTCTTTGGTGCTGTTGCCCTATGCGCCCAACATTCCCCTACAAGAGGATTTTCACCCAGGGAATGAGAATCAGTTAGCACTGTGGGTGATCTGTTTGCAGACGGTATCCTAATGACCTATGAGACTTTTACACATATGCCTTTTTTTTTCCCAGATACGCTTTCTTTAATTCATGTCATCCTTCACTGGTATGTGCAATGACACTGGGCAGCAGATGATCATGAACCAATGACGTATGAGCTACTAAACGCGCTGCACACAAGGCATGGTCACCACTTGGTATGGTGGCTATATAAGGGACTCAGAAATCAGGTCATGCCACCACTTACAGCACTGAGGGTAAAATGGGAGACACATTTTGGCAGGGTTCTCTCTGATATGGAGTGCTGGAGAATACTAGAATACCCCAAGAAGGTATATCATAATTCAAGATTCTAGTTTATTTAGTTTCCAATTCTACATCAAGCATATTTAACACCACACAGAATTAATACAATATACATACCCGACAGCACCCTCGATGTGCCCTCATTGCGGGTGGAGAGAGCGGATTTGCTTTATATGTTGTGGTTCTACTCACACCTATCGGAATACTGGGCGGAAGTAACCAAAGCGTTAGCAAAAGTCATGGGCCAGACGCGTATAGCTAGTAGGGAACAGTGTATACTGGCAGCCGCGGCGGGTATGGGAGTACCTGCAGGGCGGAGATGTGGGGAGGGGGAGGGGCAGGGTGGGGGGTAGGAATGTATGGATTACGGACCATAACAGGTAAGTAAATATATAAATAAATAAAACAAATTTTGTTGTGCGCACTGCATCGCATTTGGTGATGCAGTGCAAGCAACGAAATTAGTTTTATTTATTTATATGTTTACTTACCTGTTAAGGTCTGTAATCCATACATTACTATCCCCCACCTGCCCCTCCCCCTCCCCACGTCACTGCCCGGCAGGTACTCCCATACCGGCCGCTGCGGTATACTGGGGTTTCCCACGGGGCCTAAAGGCTCTAAGGTGGGAGTACGATTTGCAACCCTAGCACTTTTACTGGCGAAGCGTCTTCTTACCAGAAGGTGGAAATCACTGAAGGCCCCAAGCTTAACAGTCTGGCGAGAGGATCTATGTCAGTGAGGCCTTGCAGAAAGTGTAACCCTTAGGCGGGAAGAAAGTAGGGGACTCCGCAAAACTTTAATTTCAATGGAGTGGGACATATTATTGGAGAGTTTTGAGACACAGGACCCAGATCCCGAAAGGCCGACAGACTCCCAGTAAGGGAGTATATGTCTGCCTAGAAATTATTATGCCCTGGTAATTCTAGGTAGGTAAAATTCATGTTCATCGGTGTCCAGTTGTTCATAAATACATACCACTATACTTGCATAAATTCTCATCCCTTCCCTGTTTCTTATTGGTGGCTCTCCGAAGACACACACAGGTTCTAGTTCTGTTGGGGAAATCGAGTGGGGAGAATATTATATGAGAAAATTTGATTTATTGTAGTCCATAGGTGCCAACTACATACAATATAACACGTGTCAAAACAAAGATACTGGTTTCCACATTTGTAAATGGAGTATGGATCATTCTTCACAATGTGTAATAGTATGATGGACATCATTTTCCTGTAATGTTGATTGTTTATTAACATAAAAAAATGATAGTTTGTGGTTAAAAAAAACTATGACCGCTGTACAAATGCACCATCACATGATTCAAAAATAATACGCTTGTATACTCAGAAAGTGGAATATTTGACATTTTCCCTTTGATTAGTTCCATGAATCATTACCTGGGCTGACCCAACAAAAACCTATGCGACCTCATGCATGAATGTTTTTAGGAAGTATAGTTTGGAGTTTAAAAAAGAGCTACTGTGCACAATTCCTTATGGAGTCTTCATTTCACTCACCCACACAGCTACACACACTCCAGGAAGAAGTAGTTTCAGTTCACAAAAGGTAGACCTACTGGCTTTACGAAAGCTTGTAACATTATATATGTCAAAGACCAGGAGAAAAATAACTTTGGCAGTGCACAAAAGTCACCTACAAGAAAAGAAAACTAAAGGGGCCATTCAGTGAAAGATGTCCCAATACATCTCAGACACCAGGGGACATCATCAAGCGAAGGAACATTCTAGAATGCTTATTGCTTGTAATTGCTACAGATGCCAGAAAGCATGAAAATAGCTGTTTTTTCCTCTACACTGGATGACAACTTCAAGCAAAATGTGTGTAACTTATCCTTTGTAAGAACTACACAGCTCTCGATTACGAGTGACCACAAGGGAGGTGGTCTATGTACTGCATTCATTAAAAACAATGCGGATGTTAACTGGTGGGATAGACCAAATCTAAAAACAAGCATTTGCAATGCAATAGGTCTCGCATTAGGAAAGTGTGAGCTATTGGTATTGTAAATGACAATTTTTTTAAATATATGTTGGCTTTGAAAATGATGTGGTGGTGTATTAGAGTGATGTGGCAGTGTATTCGAGTGATGTGGTGGTGTCCCAGAGTGATGTAGTGGTGTCCCAGAGTGATGTGGTGGTGCCCCTGAGTGATGTGGTGGTGTTCCTGAGTGATGTGGTGGTGTTCCTGAGTGATGTGGTGGTGTCCCTAAGTGATGTGGTGGTGCCCCTGAGTGGTGTGGTGGTGTTCCTGAGTGATGTGGTGGTGCCCCTGAGTGATGTGGTGGTGCCCCTGAGTGATGTGGTGGTGTCCCTGAGTGATGTGGTGCAGCGGCACAGAGACTGAAGCTAAGAACACTCAGGGTTGAGTGCTACAAAGCGCAATCAGTTGTAAAGCACTGAATGATGGAGCCGGGAAAAAGCAAGGGGAAACTGGAAAACACAGGGAGAGCGTATCATGATAGGGCCAGCGAGGGCTGGGGCTTGGACAGCAATCAAGTACAAGGTCGAGAAGGCACTGAATGGGAGAACACAGAAAACACCCAGGGCCAAGGAAGGAAGATGCAAGCACACAAGCAAAACAAGCTCTTGGCATTGCTGTGGCGGGGGGCCGGGGAGCGGGAGCGCATTCCTTTGAAGTCTGATGCGGGGGCGGGGGAGTGGCAGCCTTTGAAGTCTGATTGGGGGGAGCGGCAGCCTTTGAAGTCTGATGTGAGGCACAGACAAATGGTGGTGTGTGACGTGGCTGGTTTGTGCACGCGCATAGATCACATGAACTGTGTCTAATCCGCCGTTTTGGTAACTGTTCTTTTCCCCTTACTATAATCTCGCCGGAGCAATGCGCAAGCGCATTGGCTCAGGCGAGACCTAACGCAGGGTTGAGTGCTACAAAGCGCGTTTAGTTTCAAAGCACAGAATGATGGAGCCGGGAATAAGCAAGGGGAAACAGGAAAACAAAGGGAGAGTGTATAATGATAGAGGCAGCGAGGGCTGGGGCTTGGACAGCAATCAAGTACGGGGTCGAGAAGGCACTGAATGGGAGAACACGGAAAATACCCAGGGCCAAGGAAGGAAGATGCAAGCACACAAGCAAAACAAGCTCTCAGCATTGCTGTGGCGGGGGGCGGGGGAGCGGGAGCCTATTGCTTTGAAGTCTGATGCCGGGGCAGGGGAGCGGCAGGCTTTGAAGTCTGATGCGAGGCACAGACAAATAGTGGTGTGTGACGTGGCTGGTTGGTGCACGCGCATAGATCACATGAACTGTGTCTAATCCGCCGTTTTGGTAGACTGTTCTTTTCCCCTTACTATAATCTCGCTGGGGCAATGCGCAAGCGCATTGGCTCAGGCGAGACCTAACAAATTTAGGGCCAGATGTAGGTAGGCTATTACCGGTCGGTAACGGCCGAATTCGGCCGTTACCGACCGGTAATAGACTTTTCCTATGTAGGAGGCTTTTTTAATGATTCGGTAAATAACGAATTGGTATTTAGCGATTTGGCATTTACTGAATCATCATTTACCGATTCTGTATTTATCGAATCGGTAAATGAGATGTAGGAAGCACTGTAAACAGTGCTTCTGGGCTTAAAGGATTCGTTATTTACCACCAACTATTAGTTGGTGGTAAATTAACGAATTTCTATGTAAATGCAAATATGTGCATTTACACCTGTGCCATGTACAGACATACATGCCCTTAGGGCATGTATGTGTGCCACATGTGCACACAAGCACTAATCGGGGGTGCAGCAGGGTGTCAAAGTGACACCCTGCCACCCTTGACTTTTTCTCAGTTTTACCGAATCGGATTAGGTAAACCTACATTGCATTTACAGATTCGAAAATACCGAATCGGTAAAATTCTGTATTTTCGAATCGGTAAATTAAAATTACCTACATCTAGCCCTTAGTCATCATGACATGCAGATTTTAATGTTTCCCACAAGAAAAAAATATTATCCTGGGATTTACCTGGCTTTTTTCACTGATTAATCTTGGCATGTTTGACCTGCCGAAATTTATTTGGGGGAAAATCCGTGGTTGCAGCCTTTATCACACCCAGTAATTACTGGGTGAATAAAAACTGTACCACTTGTTATTGCCACCGCTGAACAAATAGGTGATGGCATAGGGATCGTTAATTAGAAGGGACTCACAATCGAGACAACAGATGTGTGCTCATTGGCGTTCCCAGGGGGCACTGGAGAGGTGGTTTGATAAATGCAACACAAACAAGGTGAAACCCTCCAAATTTCCCACAGATTCTCACGGACTTACATCTGAATGATCCAGAAGTAAGGCGTGCAGCAGTGAAGCAAGTGTAAATCGCCGGAATGCATGAATGCACATCACAGTTCTAAAGTTTTACATCTGTATGGCCAATAGTGAAATTGCTTTTTACACCAAAGGGGTGTACGGTATCTTCAATTTAACACAAATTGCATACCCCATATTGTTTTTCATTTCACACACAGACTGACAGAAATGTCCTGATAGTAAGATATTGGAAGGGTTATTTTTTTGTTGTTATAGTTATAATCAACTGTAAAAATCCGTTATCATCTCATGTACCTTTTCACACATGATTCACAGCGTAAAACATTGAGATATCCATTTAAAAATATCGTTTTCGCCTCAGTCGTTGCATCACTGTCCACCTCCCAGTGCTGCAATGTGTGAATAATACATGTAAAACTTTCTTTCCCCCGGAGGGAGAGATGGAACCGGAGTGGAAAGTAATTACCCATTAAAGCAATGCAGCGAAGGCGTGTATGTCTTTACAGCGCCTCTGAGATTCGAGCCCGCCCCTGCTGTCTGCACAAGGCGCACACTATATCTCATTTACAACTTCAAAGAGAATCCAAAGAGATGTTATTAGGCACGAAGACTACCCGCTGAGAGCCATATTAAGCCATCTTTTACCAGTGGTGGATAACATGTTTATTTTCTATAAAATACGAACGTAAAATGAATCTACTGCAAATTTCAACCATCGGCACATTACTGTACAAAAGTACACTCTTTCAACATTCACCTAGAACATTTTAAATCCCAGTTTTTTTGTTGCTGTTGTTTTTATTCTACACCAGTGTGAACGTGCAGTATTGTTTCTTTGGAAACTCTGAGGCTGAGTGTCCCTGTGGCTCCGTTAACGTATGTGTCTGCCATGTATAAATTGCAGTTTCCGTGAAGCACAATTCAACATTTTCTGGAAAAGAAACAGGCTGCGGGCCCTGATGACCATGTTAAATACATAAAGTTTGTCTTTGGTGACTGGGTACTGGGACTAACAGCTGGACAAACCCCTTGCTTGACACCATACATTAGTTTGGGGATCCTCCTAGAGACGTCCATTGCCTAATTCTCCTGGTTTCAGAGGTTGTTACTCCTTAAAAAACTGTTTAACCCTTGTATCAGTACTTGTGATCCTTGTATCATAACTTGAGACAGCTGGTACGACTGATGTCAGGTAGCACAACACGTCCAACAAATGCCATGGATACATCAATTTACCTAAGGGAAGGGCGGTTGTGTCTATAGTATGGTTGGATCAGGTATGCCAGTCTCTTGAGTAGGCCCACCTCTACTGGCTGGTAGACGGGGAGTCACGCTTGTAATGTTCCCAATCGGAGAGATTAGTATGGGTAAGGGAATGCTATTTTTTAGACAGAGAGAGACCGCAATATATTGTGTGTCACAGATCCACTGGATCAAAGATGATGGCAGGGGGCATCACAAGATTGCCTCGTATCAAAATCCAAAACATGAAGAGTTTTAACTGAGGATCAAACATGAGAGTGTTAAATCAGTCAAACATTCAAAAACCCTATAGCATGTGTAAGGCTGGGTGGCGAAACACTGCTCGCTGGATGGACTGGAGACTTAGGACTAGAATCTCTTTAATTGGTAGATGGAATTTCATCAGATGTGTGGTCACTGGTGTTGACGCTGTTGGTTCCATTCTACGTCTCACGAGGGGTGCTTAGTAAGGTAAAAACCATTCATGGGCTTTCTCAAAGCTACCTGTACACATTGCGAGTGATCACGGCATCTCCAATCCAATTTCACGGAACCATAATTTCTAATGCATTATAATTTTGTCGTTCACCATCCCCTGACATCCAGAACTAGAACGTCGGGAACTGGTGTCTTTGACATGACTAATTACCGCCCTCACAAGAATAGACCATTGTCCGCGTGGGACACTTAGTTTTACACCCGGAGAACAGTTCGCAGCCAAGTTAGATCACACACCTTGGTATCTTGGTGGCCATAAGTGACGTTCATTCACTAGAGACATATTGTCTGTCTGATTATTCCTAAACATTCAGGGCCCAATTCACTTAGGTACTTACGTGTAGTAAAGTTACGAGTACGTAGTCTCTGCACTCGTTGGGGAGGAGCCGCACTTTGAGCAGAATCTAAGCACTGAGACCTGCATGGGTGTAAGCGGGTCCACCTCACTGCCAAATTGTTGTACTGCCTATGCATGTGGTACTGCCTATGCATGTGGTGTCGGCCTGTACGTAGAGGCGCACACACAGGTGTGTGGTTGCACATGTTGCATGGAAAGGACTTCACATCAAAGACCCCAACTTTATTTATACCCTCTGCTAAGGCACCAAAGGGCGAGGCCACTGCAAAGGAGCATGCAGGAACCACCAGCATCAGTAAATAGGTTGGTCTGTTTACACAACAGGAGACCCTCCCAAGTTAACATTATTCATATTCTGCTAAAAAATAAAAAGCTCATTAACAATATAATGCTAATGCCACACAGAAAAATAGCTAAGGAGACACCAGTGGCGCGGAATGTAAATTATTTTCAGTACTCAGACAATCTACACTGAAGCGATCTCGCTAAGGAAGAATACGACTAACAACAGAGCAATTCCCCATAACACAGAGGAGCATGCAACATCACAGAAGCATGCAGGTCAAGATAAGGCCTGAAAATGCACACAATGTGTTGAGAGTACAGACTACAAATACGTTTCCAAATGTAAATGTAGCAGTGCACACAGAGAATGTACTAGTATAAAAGGAAACACTTTCAAATGGTACTACTATAACTCTAATAAAATATTGGATTACCTAAACGATGACGGGAACGCTAAATGAATCAAAAGGTTTGAAAAGTTACATAAAAAAAATTCTACCAGGAAGATTGTAATTATATTTATATAGAGCTTATCACCCCTGACGAGGCTTTGAAGCGCTTTTCGGTGAGTAGCACGCTACTTCAGAACCCAAAATGGATTAGTGGTGAATTAGTATAGGGAATTATAAGTTGTTAATGCGAGCGGTGAACATGTGAGTCTGTTAGTTGGATTTAATAAGGTAAAGAAGGTTTATTTGGGAGATTGTAGTAGTGATATGATGTTTGGGATGAGTCAAAGGAGGAATACAGGAGGGAAGAGTCTAAAAAGGGTTATTAGGGAGCTACTAGTAGTAAAATGAGTTTTAGGACTAGTCAAAGTAAGGATAGAGGAGGGAAAAGTCGAGAAGGTGGTAATTTGGGAGATCATTGTACTAAGAAGAGGTACTAAATGTGTCAAAGGAGGAATAGAGGAGTGAAGAGTGAAGAGTATATAAAGGTTTATTAGGAAGATCATAGTAGTTCAATGTTGTTTGGGATGAGTCAGAGTGGAGATAGAGGATATATGGAGAGAGGTATAGGGTGAGATATAGAGTAGTGCATTGGAGAGAGTTGAAGGCCTTTTTTATTTCTACAGTAGGAGTAACGTAATACATCTAGAGATACATAAGTACACAGTAAGGCATACACAAGAGATATAAAGTTGTATTATATAAAGTCATGTGTGCGTGTATGGATAAATAGTTAGAAACCTGAAGTTTCAAGTGTTGCTGCACAAAAAGTTACTTTATTTGTGTATTTGTAATACATTTTGTGGGAGGAAATTTTATGCATCTTTTGTTTCTTTATTTATATTTCTTTATTTTTATTTTCCTCAATATTTCCATAGTGAAGCACTTACAGAAACAATGGTTATGATTAGATGTACACATTGCGATAGATAAAATGAAATAAAACAGAGGCCCATAAGCATCTAATCAAATAAACTATGCAGTGACCTACATACATATACATGTTAAGAATAAATAATGTATACTTTTGGAGTGCGGCTCGGTTCTTTTCTGTGAAGAAGAGAGTGGCAATAATATTTACGGGCTTCGTTCCGCCCGGAGGATCGCACAGCCAGCAAATGCGCCGCAAATTGCCCGAAAATGAACCAACTAGAAGCTCGTGGAAACGTATAGGGCAAGCTGGCGCTACCTAGAACTGCTAAGGTATGGTTTCCCTATAATGTCGAAAGGAGGCATTTCAAGGAGCAACAGTATCCAAAGTGAAAACGGCAACAATTAAGGCATAACCCACTGGAGGGCTCGAGAACACACCACAATTCCCAGAACGCTTAGCAGCAAAGAAATAAACCAACGCCCACTGGAGGGCTGAAAAGAATCTAAAAGGAAATTACCCTGTTGGTGTGAGCGAGATGCCGAGGCAGATGTCCTCTGAGGAAAGTCGGAGATACGACTGGAACGCGTCAGGACTGCCAGAAAATAAATAAATTCCAAGAAAATTGCCTGTTGGAGTGTGGCTCGGTTCTTTTCTGTGAAGAAGAGAGTGGCAATAATATTTATGGGCTTGGTTCAGTCTGGAGGATCGCACAGCCAGCAAATGCGCCGCAAATTGCCCGAAAATGAACCAACTAGAAGCTCGTGGAAACGTATAGGGCAAGCTGGCGCTACCTAGAACTGCTAAGGTATGGTTTCCCTATAATGTCGAAAGGAGGCATTTCAAGGAGCAACAGTATCCAAAGTGAAAACGGCAACAATTAAGGCATAACCCACTGGAGGGCTAGAGAACACACCACAATTCCCAGGACGCTTAGCAGCAAAGAAATAAACCAACGCCCACTGGAGGGCTGAAATGAATCTAAAAGGAAATTACCCTGTTGGTGTGAGCGAGATGCCGAGGCAGATGTCCTCTGAGGAAAGTCGGAGACACGACTGAAACGCGTCAGGACTGCCAGAAAATAAATAAATTCCAAGAAAATTGCCTGTTGGAGTGCGGCTCGGTTCTTTTCTGTGAAGAAGAGAGTGGCAATAATATATATATATATATATATATATATATATATATCTATACAATAAAGGAGCTGAGAACTCTGGGTAGTTCTCAAGTTTAGGTGGAAAGCAGCTCCTGTGTAGAGCACCCTCAACATCAGCGACAGTCTAGATCTGTACACCTCAAATGTATCCTTTTCTAGTGCTCTGTACATGAACTGCTTTCCACCTGACTTGAGTACTACCCAGAGTTCTCTGCTTATTGTTTCATAATTTATGCATCACTCTATGTTTTACCTATACTGGTGTTCTCCCTTGTATCTGGACAAAGCTATACCTCTCTGAAGAACTCTAATGAGAGTGAAACACGTGTCAAGGGTTGCTTTTATTCATTTCAGGTCGGCTTGGTTGGTATCGTACCAATTCAAAGCTATAATACTGTGCTTGGATTAGTAAAAGGCTTTTGTCATTTTACAGCTCGGCATGGACAGCACTGAGCTAGTCCTATGCTTAAAGACTTTGCTGTAGAAATGGCAAAAGACTTTGTCCCTTTCTATCTTGGTGTGGTTGGCAAAGAGCTAATCCTATGCTCAAAGACTTTGATAGAAAAGCAGACATTTGAGGTGAGCAGATCTAGCGTGTCGCTGGTGTTGAGGGTGCTCTATACAGGTGCCGCTTTCCACCTAAAGTTGAGAACTACCCAGAGTTTGCTGCTTCTTTTTTGCATAATTTATGCATCACTCTATGCCTGAAAGGGTATTGTTTTGAGATATATATATATATATATACATATATTCACTGAAAAAACCATAAGTTTTAGGGGTTTTGTAGTCAGCTAGACATTTCACTCGTACAAAACCATTGAAATTCCCCCGTTATAGTTAGTTGTACTAACTATAACTTGCACGCCCGCAATCCACTGCTGATGATGTCACATATTACATCATTCATGACATGGTCAGTGACATCACTGATGACATCACTGATGACATCTCAAATAACATGTAATATGTGACATCATCAGCAGTGGATTGCTGGCGCGCGAGTTATAGTTAGTACAACTAACTATGAGGGGGAATTTCAATGTTTTTGAACGAGTGAAATGTCTAGCTAACTATAACACCCCTAAAACCTATGTTTTTTTCAGTGAATTTCTATGGTTTTTTAAATGCTAATTCCTAACTATAACACGTTTGAAACCTATGTTTTTTTCAGTGAATTTCAAAGGTTTTTTAAATGATAATTCCTAACTATAACATGTCTGAAACCTATGTTTTTTCAGTGAATTTCAAAGGTTTTTTAATGATAATTCCTAACTATAACATATTGAAAACCTATGTTTTTTTAGTGCCTTTCAAAGGATTTTTAAATGATCATTTTTAAATATATTTATTGTTGTTTTTTTAAATATCTTTTAACTACATTTTTGTAATCTTTTTATTTTTAGATGTTATTTTTAAAAATTACATTACACATGTTTTTTATTTATTTGTTTACATAAAAAATATATATTTTTTATTATTTTATATTGTTTATGATATACTTAAATTATGATATTTTCCCCTTTTTCTTGGAGTCGCACACACAAAGCACACCCTGCTCGTTTACTGCGCTAAACGTGTACGCCATTTTAGGGTTGCTGTCTAGGATCCGTGTAGGGTATGCAACGGATATGACTTTTTAAGCACGATTGCTATGCGACTTGTGCGTGACTTCTGGCGCATGCGCGAGATGTACATATTACGCGACGTGACGGATGCGCGGGTGCATATCGGACGCGGTATGTGCGCGACTCCCACGACTTTTTAATGTTGAAAAACGTATATATATATATATATATATATATATATATATTTAATATAAATATTAAAACAAGAGATTATCTGAGGTTATTATAAAAATAATATTTTTTAACTTTCTTAAAAAGTACATCACTTTTTAATGCAATTTCGCGAAGTCGCGCTGGGCGCGAGCAGGGTGCGTGCTGAGTGCGCGTATCCTACGCGCACCTCATGTGACCTCAAAAAAAGAGATTTCATTATTGGAGAAGAGATACACGTGATTAAACCATGGCTGCAAATCCACCACCTTCCTCTGATTCAGACAATTCATCTGAACGGGAATTTGTTCCAGAACCTCCACCAAAAGAAAGATATACAAGTATTATATGGACATTTTTTACAATACCTCCAGGCTTGAAGAAGGCGAATGCAACTAAAGTCACTTGCCGCATTTGCAGGGCAGTGCTTTCGAGGGGACACCCCACAAAAAAATACTCATGCAGTACTGCAAGTATGCAGAAGCACTTGAAAACAAAGCATCCGGTGAACTTTGCCAGGGAGGAGTTAAGAAGATTAAGGGAGACTCCTCCTGATCCATCGGCAGTCCCTAGAACCAGTGGAGTAACACCAGCAAGCTCTTCATCACATCCTGACATCCGTCCCCAATTAGGCAAAGTCCGCATGACATGTATTAAATGCGGACGACTCATTGCATATGGGGAGCAGTCGGTGGATCTGGTCTGTCGAGCCATTGACCACCACCATTGTTAGTTTTCTTTATTCCTCTCCTCCCAGTTTTTAGTTCTCTTTTCCCAATTCACATTTTTTCCCTGTTTAAAACAAAATAAATTTTAAAAAAAGTTATTTTCAGAACTAACTACCCTGGTTAAAGAAAGAGCTAAACTAGTATGCTAGTGTGTGAAAGTTTAGATGAATGTATGTGTATTGCATAATTGACTGCAAAAATACATTTGTGATGTGTGGTGAATGCATAAGTGCAGAATTATAAGGAAGTGCTGCAGCATTACACTGTAATTTGTTTAACTACAGCATGCTGTGGTACTTCCGAAGCACAGGGATGCAACATATGTATATAAATATGTTGCAGGTCTGTGCTTCATTCTGCACAGCTGCTTAAACTGCAGCCATGTGGTGACATCATGGTGCAAGGATGTCCGTGTCATGCGGAGATTGTTTTGTGCAGGAAGGGACACCTTCCTGCACAAAAACAATCAGCAAAGGCATTTTTCTCCTTCAATATATGCTGTGCATTGTGGCATTTATTGAAAGTGAAAAAATGAGAAGTGAAAACAGTTTTCCTCATTGTGCTTTGCTACACCAATAGAAAGATGATACAGCATTCACAAACATGTCCAGAATTAGGATTTCTGATAAATCTGGAGATGTGTCTTGTTCTATGAGTGTTCTGTGCAAACACGCACAGCAAAACATATAGAACATCTTTTCAACGCGAAGGGCTGTGTATGATAAGATTATATTTACATGGAAAAGAAAAGGTGTACAAAATGCCTTTTCCTCACCTTGTAAATAAGAAAGAGAGTTAATGGCTAGGCCAATTGTTATTATAGGAGTTAATTTCTGTACTGATAACAGAGAACCAGATACATTTACAACTACTTATGTTTTAGGGAACTTATAGGACATGTTTATATATTACTGAAGGGAAGGGATGCGACCTAATATGACATGTGCAAAAACACTGAGTGATGCGGTTTCAGTTAAAGAGTTTCATTTCTTTTAATTCTGAAATTACCAAGACCTGCAAAAAAACCATGTCAATCTATTCTGTAATATACCTTGTATCTTGCAGACAGGTGTTCTGAAGCTGTCTCCTATTTTATACCTGTCTGCATTGGAATTTTCTGGCAGAACTCTAGTCCATCCTTCCTTCTTTTCTTCAACTGTGTGGAAACACAGTCCATTGTGCATTTTAAAACTTACTAAAACTTACCTCAACAGTAATACACGTAAAAAACGGTACACATTTTATTCACTTGTTTTATATAATCTAAATGGTGGTAAATTCAATATCTTAAAATTAAGATCTGTAAAAGAAAAGAAAAAATAGTTATAACATGTAATAATAGATTTTGAATAGCACAGCATCATTTTAACATTTTACAAAGTAATTTCTTTGCCTTTTTTGCTGTTCTCAGAATATATTGAATTTCACTAGAAATAGTGATTTCAATTGTACTCATCACATAACAGAGGGCAAAAAAACACAAACAATTAGAGTGCTTAAAAAAACAAAAATCCATCTATGGTAAAATACTAGATAATACAAATCACACGTATATAAAATGAATACTGCTAAGAAAATGTTATAACTTACATTTATAAACACTATAAATGATGCCAGTTAAAATTATACACCAAGACAATGTGCAACAAAAAGGCCATAATTCAAAGAAATACCTTTCCTTGAGGCCAAATTGTATTTTTGCAGTCATTTTTATGTAAATTGTCCAATGGTAATCCTATTAAATGATATTAATAAATTCCTCAGAGGCTGAATTATCTTCCTAAAACTTTGGCTTTAAAAATATTAGGAAGGAATTTGGTAATTCGAAAGGCAAACATTGTTTGAAAACCAACTCAGCATCATTACAAAGTCTCCAGCCTTTCTCACTTTTTAGATAGGCAGTATAATGTCCAGATGTTATTGAAAGACCATCGTGGAAAATTATTGCTACTGCTACAAAAGTCCTTCCTGATATTGATAATTTTCTTCCGTCATCTGTACAACGTTGCATCATTAAAATTATATATTTTCCATATCTTTGTATAAATAATGTTGACAACATTCCTGATTTGCATTGGCTACACTCCATGTTTTGGTTTGCAGCTTTAACTAATTTACTGAAAGGTAATGTCAAATATAGAAATCTTTCAGTATCTACATTAGTGCTACATGTATACATAAAATTTTCACATTGATGTTCCCATTTATAACAAAGGCCAAAAATATTCTCTATGTCTACACCTTCATTTTCCAATACAGTGTGCATATACATTAGAAATTCCTGAGCATCTTGTTGGATATTTTGTGTAAATTGCGTAGAACCAGAACATACATCCAAAAGATTACGAACATCAGAAACGCTTTGTATTTTACTTTTATCTGTTCTCAATTTTTCATGAACAGAATGCTACAAGGAACAAAGGGGCATATTACCAACAACTAGCGATAATTATCGCTAAGTTGGCTTAGTGGCAATAATTTTATCGCCGTGTTGCGGCGATTTTTATCGCTTAGGAGCCTTGCTATTATCAAGGTTTATCTCCTAAGCGATAAAAATCGGCCGAAATGCATGAATATTGCTGTAAAGTCAGCGATATTCATGCATTACCGAGCTAATGCTCTTAGCCATGTTATCCACTTCCCATTGGATAACATGGCTAAGAACTGCTCAGGGCAGGTGTTAGCTTTTGGAGATATTTGCGCTTAGCGCGAATATCTCCAAGAGTTGGTAATAGGAGATAGCGATGTTAGCGACTGTTTCCAGTCGCTAACATCTTGGCACGCCCACTTTGCATGTCATTAGTGATAAATTTCTCTGACATGCAAAGCGGGGTCCAAGATGGTCGCTATCTCCTACTAGCTGTCGCTAACTGGTGTTAGCGACAGCTAGGTAATAGGGAGATTATTTTATCTCCGCTTTCTTGGCTTTTAAAGCCAAAAAAGCGGAGATAAATCCCTTGATAATATGCCCCAAAATCTTTTTTCACGACTCTCCATAATTTGCTGTTGCAAACTTTCAGGGAAAAAAACAACATTGACCACTACATTAGCATAGCAGTTGACACCAGAACTATTTTCAAACTGATAAGCAACAATCTCTTCAACAGTGTGCTTTTTCTTTTTGCTTGCAATCACATTATCTTCTTTTTCTCCCTTCTCTACACCTTCAGTACAGATATTCTCATACCTTCTTTTTCAACCAACCACACGCTTTTCAAATACAGGATATTGACCTATATGAGGAGCATATGTTCTTCTAAACCTATTGTACTCTTTGACACAGTTGGCATCTGCAGCAATCTTAGTATCATAAAAATCGATAAAAAACAAACCAGATAATGTTCTGACTCACGACAAAGCAACATATGCCATACCCTCTTTAAACACAATATTTCCAATGTTCACCAAAGCACTGTCAACACTTAAATCTTGAGATTTATGATTAGTCACTGCATATGCCAGAGAAAGTGGAAACTGTTTTCTATGGACATATAACAAACAGAACAATGACCAATTTGTTTCACTTTTTCAATCTGATCAAATTTATTCTTTAAGAATTCAATACCATCTTTATTTTGATAGTTAACAAAATCCACAACTTTGCCCATTGCTCCATTAACTAAACCTTTTTCTACATCCAAATTACGCCTTAAAATTATCCGACAGTTTCTAAATGCATATAGATTCTTTTCTAAACCAGCAGTTTTAGATATTGATTTTTCTAAAGAATCCAATTTTGTCTTCAATTTTTTCAGTCAAATTAATAGTAATTTCTTCATGCTCTATTTTATCGATGGCTTCCATTTTTATTATTTCTTCATTTTCCAGTTTCAAAAGTTGTTCGTTGAATATAGAACACTCACACAGTGTTGGCATCAAGCAGATTACAGATTTGTTTTCTGCAATTTTCATGTATATTTTCTCAGGAACTATGTTTTCATTTGGAAACATATTGGAAAGTAATCAAGTGTGCAAAGCTTGTTTGCCATGTTCAGTCAGTAGTCCAACTCTTATATCTTGGAGAATAGTTATATAATCAACATAATTTGCCTGTCGCATATTTGTAATGAGTTCTTAGTATTCAAAATATGACCAAATGTTCACGTTTCCAACACTATCCAGAGACTTTCTCGTGTCTTCCTGCACAAGTGTTTTAAATACTGGTTGTCCTTTTACAGGAGTCAGTTGCAGTAGATCTCCAAAAACTATGACATGTTTTTCTCCAAATAACATGTCGTACTCTGTTTTAAGAATTTGCTGCATTCTTAAATGCACAAAGGCAAGCATTAAGTTTGAGACCATGCTTACCTCATCAACAATGAAAAGTTTCATTTTCTTCAAGACTCTTGAAACTTCAAAACAAGCTTCTCCGGATAGCTTGTGGTATTCCAATTTGTTTTCATGCTCTACAGGTAGTATTAGTAAACAATGTAAAGTAATTCCTTTAATGTTGTGTGCTGCCAACCCAGTTGGAGCAATGACAAACCAAGACAAATGCAACTCAGTTGTTTTCTGTAGATAACTGGTGATTACATTAATTTAGAAACTTTTTCCTGTTCCAGCTTGTCCACTCACGTACATTCGGATAGGTTGAAATGACGTGCATGAGCACTCTTTCTTTTCATGAAGTAATCCATGGTCAATCTGTTGTCTCACTTGCTCATATATTTGTTTTTGCTCAACATTTAGTTGTTCTTCCAAGTTTGCTAATTTTGTTACATCTTCTTGAGCTTGATGCATTGCTGTTTCCACCTCATTCATGGCGATTGCTGCTTCATTTTCAACAATTGGTTGTCCTAATGGATCTTGACTCCGCACAGCAGAACTTTGACTGTCTTGAGAACTGTCTCTAGCAATCTCAGCTGCAATTGTAGCGTCTTGATCAATTTCATCGTTCAACATTTTCACATAATTTGCAAAAGCACTGCATTGTATGCTATCTTTACAAGCATGAAAGGAATGTTCGTAGCTCTGGAAATCTCCAAGTAATTCCAGTTCTGAACGCCATGGTTTGAATAGTTGTAAAAGGGCTAAATAGTAAAAATTCCTTTTTGTCAGCAGTGTCGCAACTCAGCTTCCCATGATTAATCAAATTCCCTTTCGTTTATTTCACCAAACACCCTTCGAAACCAATGACTCCATATTTTCCATCATTGATGTTCTCTGTAGTATTCCGTTTAAAAGTGTAGTTTTGCAGCACTTCAAAGAGACACATGTTCTCAAGATGATGACTTCTGTTTGGGTAATATGTGTCCAACATATTCGTTTTCAAAATATCTGTACTTTTTGGATCTTTTGCTGCTAAATATTCAATTTCTTGTACAGATTTCAGTACTTGATTTCGCATTGCTGCAAGACCTAGACTCACATAAAGGATTCTTCTAGATTTGGAGTATAGACTTGCAGATGATAACTGATCTGAGCATTCATATGCTCCAATTTTTTTTTTCTTTTTTACATTTTTTTATTAGTCAGCTTGAGGAATACACAAATCAAATACAGTACACAATGATTAAATCCTAGGCAAACATAGAAATCCATTCACAAACCATTATAAACAATAGAATCCAAATAGTTTAAACAAAACAATAAGAAAAAGTGATGACATAAAAAAAAGAAAAAAAAAGGAAGAATACATTAGAAAAAAAAATAAGTGTGGGTTGAGCTACTAGAAGAGGGTACACAAACATTAAAAAAGCAAATATCAATAATAACCCTACAAACAAATTAATTATTTAACCAAAGCCTAAAGGGCCCCCAGATCCTCAAATCCTTTTTGCGCCGCCTCTTACCCCCTCTCAAAAACACTGCTGATTCTAAATTATAAAGGGCTAATGCCCTAGCCTTCCAATTTATAAAAGTAGGTGGAGCTGGGTTGATCCATTCCAAAGTTATGCATAATCGAATAAGTGACATAAAGATACACAGGAGCGCTATCTCATGAGAGGACCTGGATACAGACATATCAGACTCACACCCCATAATAACCAATTCTGCAGAAAGAACCACCTGTATTTTAAGGGATATGTTAATAAAAGATTGTACATCTTGTGAAAATAAATCTAACTTGGGGGCTAATTAGGATGGCGGACGGACCTGCATCCGTCTGCCACCCTAGAGGAGGAGGGACCGTCCGCAGGGGCAGCAGCGGTCCCTCCAGTGCAATTAGGATGTGACCACCAGCCTGACGGTCACTTCCTCAATATTTAACATTGCGGCGGGTGCTGCTTGAAGCAGCACCCGCCGCAAGGTTAAATATGCATGCTTAGCATTTGCATGCACAAAGCGGCAGGCATCGCGCGTTGCCTGCCGCTTCGTGCATGCAAATGCAGGGGGGTACCATAGGTACCCCCCATGCGCACCCCCCACCCCCCCACTCACCCTGGGGGCCCGCAACGGGCCCCCAAAGAATTCACCGTATGCCTTTCCACGGCGGAGAATCCGCCGCGGAAAGGCATCTGTTTTCCGCCATCCTAATATGGCTGGTGGTGTCTGATAGACACCGCCAGCCATGTTAGGGCTTTTCCGCCGCGGTCGGAAGGCGACCGCGGTGGAAAAGCTGCGGACCGATTTTGAGACCCACCGCCATCCTAATTTGGCGGTGGGTCTTTTGTGCCTCCCCAGCGGTTTTCTCGCATCCTCCGGGCCGGCGGTGGCTTCCGCCGGCCCGGAGGATGCGGGAAAACCGCGATCCTAATCGGCCCCTTGGTACATAAAAAAAACATGTGTGTGTCATTAGCTGCAAAGGACCACATCGCGGACACCCCTGGGCGTTAATACCTCCCCATTTCAATATTTTGGCGGGAGTGAAATACAAATCAAATAGGGCCATATAGCTTTGGGAACGTAAGCCCCCAGAAATTAAGACAGAATTAGAGAGTTCTAATGCATAGACTACATCTAAACCACCCTTCCCTAACTTAGCTTCTAATTTTGCATTCTGTGCAACAAGGTCATTGGGGAGGGCCAGTATTAGACTTTGGTACAGATCACCAATGCGAGCCCTCCTTAAAATCGAATCCATCAATGAGCTTCTAGATAGCACAGTTGGAACGGTGTAAAGAAGCTGGGTTAAATAGCTACGTACCTGAAGATACTTAAAGAATTCATGGGTGTGCAAACCATACTTATCTTTTAAAAATGAAAAAGAAGCTATTTTACCATCATAGGCTAGATCGCCCAGTGCTTTGATACCCAAAGAGTTCCACCTAAATGTAACAGAGTCTTGAAAGATAGATGGCCATAGCCTGGCCGCAGTCAGAGGTGTGTAAAAATTAATATTCGAAATAGAGCAATAACGACGGACCTTCCTCCAAACTGAAAACATTGTTGCAATAACCTTGAACTTTGTTTTTTTATAGTAGCTGGGTTCTAGTACTGAAAGAAGGGTCCCGTTGGCGTCAGCCCCTAGACCAATCTCAAAGATAGAAGGACAGCATGCCAGTGGAAGTTGGAGCTTGTGTGGCAAATAGTGGGACAGCCAGATGTTGTATGAGAGCAGCCCAATTATAAAACAGTAAATTAGGGACTGACCACCCACCCCTATCTAATGGAAGACACATCCATTTAGCAGCTCTCCGCTGAGAATGATAGCGCCAGAGGAACCGATTGCAACATCTTTGTACGCTGGAGAGAGTAGACTGAGAAAATTCCAAAGGAATTGTCCTAAATAAGTACAGGAATTTTGCCAAAGCCAACATTTTCAATACATTCCTCCGTCCAAATAAAGACAGATGAAGATTGTCGAGCCTTTGTAAAGTAGACTTCACCGTATCTATGATGGGCAGAATATTCATTTCCGGTAGATGTTCAATTACAGCGGTGATCTTGATACCCAGATAGGTTGCTCTTTGCACTATTGGGACATCAGAGATTGGCGTAGCCGATGACTGGATAACCTGAGTTTTTTTAACATTAAGTTTGTAGCCTGAAAGTTGTCCAAAGGCTATCGCCAAAGTCTTAATAGTTGTAAACGAAAGCGACAGATTACTAGTAAGAACCACAATGTCGTCAGCGTATGCCAACGCTTTAAAGTCGACCATATTGCTCTTGACCTATTGAATATTACCGGAGAGCTCAATCTTACTGATGAAGGGATCAATATAGAGGGCAAATAGGAGGGGTGAACAAGGACACCCCTGCCTTGTGCCCCTGCCGATATTAATAGGATTTGAGACAGTCCCTGAGATTGACAGGGTTGCTTGGGGGGCAGTGTATAGTGACTGTAAGGCCTGAATAAAGCTTGGGGAAAACCCCTTCCAATGCAGAACCTTCCACAGAAAACCCCAAGCAACCCTGTCAAACGCCTTCTCTGCATCCAAAAGAATTGCTCCAAGCGGAGACCGTGTGACATGGGCCCAATCAAAAAGAGCTATGACCCGGCGAACATGGTCCGCAGTGTCCCTGCCGGGAATGAAACCATGTTGGCGAATAGAGACCAACGGGGAAACTACGAGTGCAAGTCTAGAACCCAACATTTTAGAGAACATTTTGGAATCAGTATTAATTAATGAAATCGGTCGGAATGAGGCTGGATCTAAATCAGGCTTGCCTTTTTTTTCATCAGAATGATAGTGGTTAAGCGCAAAGAATCAGGAATCCTACCGAGCTGAGCATCCCTAAAAGTTAATAAAAGGTCCTGCTTAATCTCAGCCCGGAATGTAGTATAGAATTCCAAAGGAATAGAATCAGGACCCGCCGCCTTCCAGCTGGCCAGGGAATTTAGTGCTATGTCTAGCTCTTCACATGTAATAGGTGCAGAAAGAGCCTCATTATCCGAATCCGAGATTTTCGCTGTGGTGAGAGCTTCTGTGTACGCACTAAACCCAAGATCAATTGCTTGGTCGCTAACCTCCTCAGTATACAGAGATTGATAGAAATCTAAAAAGACTGATACCACTTGTGTCGGGGTATCCTGGACAACCCCATGAGAATCCCGAATGCTAGTAATACGATTAGCCAGACCGCGCTGCTGGAGTCGCCTGGCCAGGACCCGACCCGATCTTTCACCATACTCAAACATCATCGAGCAATACTGTAGATATTTGGACGCAAGGTCCTGATCAAAAAACTCTCGCAGCGAGGCCTTGATTCAGGCAACACGGGACTGACTAAGAAGTATGTCACTACCCTCCCTGATCATATTCATCAACTGAACCTCAGCACAGCGCAGTTCCTCCATTCGCTCACTTATTTGGGCTTGAATTTGCTTCTGTCGAAAGGAGGAAAAGCTTTTAGTCTCACCACGAACTGCAGCCTTAAGTGAATCCCAAACAATGTTAATTGGGGCAGAGCCTCTGTTAATATTCAGAAATTCTGTCAGCCAAGGCTTCATGTGTTCTATATAAGTTGGTTCTGAGAGTAACTTTCTTTCAAAAGTCCATAGTCTAGGTGGTCTGGCCGCACCAGTCACTGTGCAGTTAATGGTCAAAGGGTTGTGGTCTGAAATAGTTCTAGGAGATATAGTAATTGATGAAGTACCAACCAATTGATCTGAAAGAAAAAAATAGTCCAGCCGGACCATTTTCCTATGAGGAGCGGAAAAATACGTAGAGCCATCTAAATTACTACAATGATGAAACCATAAGTCACTCATAAGATGTTCCTGCACAAGGGCTTGTAATGCTCTATATACTCTAGGTTTATAGCCCACATAATTCTGCCCACCAACAATATTAAAGTTAGCTGAGAGGTTGATGTTGAAATCACCACAAAAGCAAACAGGCTGAGGCCAGAGGGACAATTCTACATTTAAATAATCTAGGACTGCAGGGTCATCTAGATTTGAGTTGTAAATAATACACATCGTCAAAACTGACCCATTAATCAAAAGCTCAGCAATCGCCCATCTGCCCGCTAAATCCTGAGTACTTCTCACACAGGAGCCTACACCACGCTTCAAAAGTATAGCTACGCCTCTTATCATTGAGGACTGTCGTGAGTAGGCTACCAACTCAAACCCCGGAATCTTTAGACAGTCCCTATTGTTCCAAGGAACATGTGTTTCCTGTAAGCATAATACGTCCAAATGCATAGTCTGTATAAGACGAGCCAATAGAGCCCGCTTCTTGCCATTATTTAGCCCACACACATTCCAAGAGGCTATAGATAGTTTACCCAATGCCATTACTAACTAAAGAAAAAGGAAAAAACCCACGTTTAGATGTTATTGACTGATTAAATGCATGATTGCCTTGATCAGAGAAAGTGTTCAGGAAGCTTAATGTTTTAATGCGCCCCGACCCCACACCCACCCACCGCCAACCCTCACCCCCCTCCAGAATGCCTACCCCTCCCTCAGGCCCCCACCCCCAGCACAAGGCTGGTTCCGTAGTTCCAGTGATGGAGAAGCTGGAGTGGGCGAGTCCCCCCCCCCATAAACGCTGCCAAATCAAGAGAAAAAGAAAAAAAGAAAATTCATCATTAAGCCAGTGACCAGAATATGTCAGCACATAGTCATAGAATGTCAAACATTTGCCGTAAAGAAATAAGTATTAAAGACATTGAAACATAATCAACAGCAAATGTAAGGTTTCACAATGAATCTAAAAATAATTTTGCTTGAATCTCAGACTCAAAAAATTTAGTCTGGCCCTGGTGTATAATTTTAAGTTTCGACGGAAAAAGGAGAAAAACCTGTGCCCCTTTTGACTGAAAGGGGGCAATCAATTGACGGAGCTGCCACCTCCGTTCGACCGTGGCTGGACAAAAGTCCGGCCTCACAAAAAATTGACATCCTTTTCCTGACCTTTGCCTATTGGGCCTGGCTAAATCATAAATGTTATCTCTGGCTAAGAAGTTGTGCAAACAAATTAAGATAGCACAAGGTCTGTCATGTGCCTGCCCTGAGCGATGCTTTGCCTTAAAGGGAAAGCGGTGGGCATGTTGGATCTCCACCCGCCAGTCCCATTCGGTCACCTCTGGTAAAGCTTCTGAAAACAGATCGACAACAAACTGGCGAGTGTCTGTCCCCTCAGTACCCTCCGGCACCCCCAAAATTCTTAAGTTATTGCGACGTGCCCGGTTCTCAATGTCAACCAGCTTAGCTTGAATGTCTACCCTTTGAGACTGGATATCATCAAGCGTGGATTTTTGAGTAACAATGTCATCCTCCAGTGAAGAAATCCGAGTCTCTGGCCTCCGTGACTCTGGTGGCAATGTCTGTGCAGGTCTTGATGACGCTACGCAGGGAATTTTGGACCCTACGATAAGCCCCCTGTGCTCGGGCACTTTCTTGCCTTGTCTCTTCTCGATGACCAATTATGGTTTGATAAATAATATCTAGAGAAATTTCAGCCGGGGGTGCACCTGGGTTATTCTCCAGCATAAACGGTGCAAGTGCTTGGGAGGTAGGTCGAGCTGAGAAAGAATAGTCCCAGACTAAGGAGCCTAAATTAGCCCCAGAATCATGAGGTGCCTTCCGAATTGTAGGGATAACACTGGTCATGGCGATAGAATTCAGTGCTTCGTTGGTCAGTCCAATCTTTATCTAACCCATTATCATCAACTGAAGATGCCGCTGGCTCCAATAATGAGTAAACATTGTCGCCATCCGTATCTGTTTCAGAGCTAGCAGATACTACCGGGAGCTGAGCGTGGTTACTATGAGGGGTTTGCATATGAAAATTGGTCATAGAGACTGAGGGGACTACATCACCCAGAATCCCGCTTGTGTGTAAACCCAAATCCAGCAACAAACTAATATCTGTCCCAGCCCCGGGAAGAGCGTCTAAGGGCTGTTGTTGTTCAGCTTGATCAGTTTGTACTAACTGGTTATCCGCAACAGTATTTTCCACTGTATTTTCGCCCCCAACCGCAAAGGAGGAAGAGTTAGCAAGAATTATGGCCTTACCGGCTGTTGCTTTAGTTGGTGTAGTTGATGTTGAAGTTATCGCTGTTAAGCCAGCAGCAGCATGCTCTGAAGTAACCATAGGTAGAGCAGCAGGGCACTGGGGAGCCTTAGTGGACAAGCCTACCCGGGTTTTAAACATTGAAGGAACCGGGGGTGTAGAAGGCTTTGTCTGTTTTGAAGTGACCGCTCTTTTCAAAGTAACGCTAGCTGGAACCGCAACCGGCAATGGCGTAGAGCGCACTGATGCCTGTGCGGTGACAGGAGCCGCCGCCGGGACTGCTCCGGTTTTAGACGCGGCTCGCGGTAGGGTTTTCGTTTGATTCTTGGGAGGCATCTCTGCTGCGGTAAAACATTGGGCGATCCGGCCTGGCAGTCCGCGCTGAAAGCGATGAAGCGCATGAAGGCGTCCGCCCAGATAGCTACACACCGGCAGACTCCCGCACAGAAAGCCAAGACGATAACCACAGAGCCGCCAAAGCATCATAGATAGTTTCAGCTGAGCAGAACAGTATCAGAGCCTCATGCGTGCATGCATAGCTGGCAGCGGTAAGGAGGGAGAAGAGAACGCCAACGCCAGCTCACTCGGCCAGAGTGCCGGCCGCCATCTTGCCTCCGTACTGTGACCATATGCTCCAATTTCTTGATGCGATAACATTTTCAAACTGAAACTGTATAATTTCTTACTGAGAGTCTTCTCATGAGAAATCTCTTCCTACATTTCTTTCAATTCCGTCTTTTCTGATTTTGTAATATAGGACGTTACATATCGAGCAACATCAATGGAATTGTCCGCTACATATTGAATATCCATGTTAGCATTCCACATGGACAAAATGACTGGGTTGTAGTCATTTATGTGTTTTGACTCTTCCTTTCTTCTTAAGTTGTAGGTATTTTTTGGAGACTTTCTTATGATAGTATGTCGCAAAGATGACATAAAATTGTTCACCCTTCCTTTGGACATTACAGGGCGTGGCAATGCAAAATGGCATTTGGTGTAGAACTTGTCCTTAGATTTGTACTTTCGTCGACAGTATTTTCCACATCGGTGGCTTTGGAATCGTAACACTTGTGCTCTTAAGTTGTTTTCTTCTGTGCTTTTGGGTACTTCACATGTTGCATATCTTCTATATATATATAAACCAAAGTATGTCAGTTTGTCCTTTATGCATTACTACACCATTCATCCGATCGGCATGCAACTTTGGGAAGTTGTTGAGTACACTCCCGCGAACGTTTCTGGCAAAAAAACAATTTTTTAAAATTGTTAAAAGTTGTTGAGTACACTCCCATGAACGTTTCTGGCAAAAAAAATATATATATATATATCAGCCCCCCAGGGCCCTCATAATCTTTCCAATAATGAACGTTTACACTTTCCGGTGCGACTCGCTTTTGCAATGACCATCAACAAAGCACAAGGACAATCGTTGCAAGTGTGTGGACTAGATTTGGAGAATCCGTACTTCTCACATGGACAACTGTATGTGGCCAGCTCACGCGTCGGAAAACCTTCTGATTTATTTGTGTACGCACCAGACGGAAAAACAAAAAATATTGTGTATGCACAAGCACTCGAATAAAAAAACAGAATTAAAACAACACTTTGGAATGTTTTCCATATTAAAAATGAATAAGTTTCAATAAAAATGACACAATGTAAATTGAATGTTATCATAACAAGTTTCCTAAATTTCCTTTCTTCTGAGATTGCAGCAACGCGCGACGGTAAGCTAGTTGTTCAATAAAACTCAAAACAGTATCATCCGCATCCGTTCCAAATTTGGGAGCATCCTTAATCCATAACAGCATACGTATATGAGGAACACCTCTTGCTTGATACTCTTTTCTCCAAAAGAAATCCACAACTTCTCCAAGAGGAGGATTTTTTTTATTGCAGATAAAAGACATCATAGCCTCAAATCTATGATTGAAATACCTGCATACATTAACAGGATCCAAAGAGCACAATTCTCCAGGTGTCTTTTATTCAATATTTTTTATATTGGAATTTGCCTCTCGAAGAAATTCTAGCAAATCATCCCAAGCGTACTCAGCACAGTTTAGGGTAAGGAACCATGTTGGAGTTCCTACGTTCCGTAGCATACATTTCAGTTCTCCATGACGACCGTACCAATATTCATTAGTCCCACGCTGATATGCCATTAAATTAATGAGCTGAGATTCTAGATGATCATCTCTCTGGTGCACTTTATCCACAAAATCTTTTGCAGATACATTTTGCAGATGAATTCCAGTTTTTAGAATATGATTCACTGCATATGAAAGTCCAGAAAAGTCACTTTCAAACAAAAGATGAAATATATAAGGGATACATTGTCGAAATCTTGGATCTTCTACATATAATCTTGTTGTTCGAAATTCAGATGGAGGAATCTGCACAGGACGTTCATCATATTGTCCTCCTTTTCCAGTTGGGAACAACTGTGAAAAACAACAAGCTTCCAAGCTCTCTTCCCATACACTCATGGAAGTTCCTTTTGCTTTTTAGGTCTCGCCTATTCTTTTTTTAGAAACATTTATCTTTGTATTTTTTCCAATAACAATAGTACATTTTCGGCATCATCAATCAGCACCCCCTGCCCTCCAGATCTCCACCCCCCCTGTCTCATGTCTAAAAATAATACTGCATTCTGTTTTTCAGACCATCTCAATGACGCTATCCGTTTCACTGTTCGTATCTCCGTGACTGAATCCCCTCTGAGCCTTCCGTTCCCTGAACGTGCCCCATCCCATCCTTCTCACTTACAATCCCCCATCAAGGCCATGATATGTTCTCCATTTATTCCAAACTATACCAAATTTCTTGGGGCATCCTCTTGCCTTATATGTGACCCTTTCAGCCATCATGTAGAGGTCCTTACCTCTCCTCCATTCCTCTATCTTCAGTGTCGTGACCGCCCCCCAATATTTCGCAAGATCTCTCTTAGCCACCACCAGGGCCAGGAAGATTATTAGTGGGCAAGCCATATCTATATCATTCGTCATACCTAACAGGACTAGCTTGGGGTCCATATGCATAGGGGTTTCTAGCACCGCTTCCAGTTCTTTCATTATCTCCCCCCAGTATACTTGGATCTTTGGGCAAGACCAGATTACATGGAAGAAGTCTCCCCCTTCCTGACCGCATCGAAGGCACTTCGTGTCTCCTATCTTCCCCATCTTGTATAGACGTACCCTATCAAAGTAGGTCCTATGCAGGACATTAAATTGTATGAGCCTCAGCCGGGACTTAATGGCTACCTCTCTCGGGTGCATGAGAACCATGTCCCAGTCTATCGAGTCCATCTCTCCTACATTCCTCTCCCATTTGGTTCTAAGGGTGGCCAGGCCATCTGGCATGTTATTCATAAGGGTCCTATATGTAAGTGACACTGCCCTTTCAGGTATTTGTTCCTGCAGTAGCCTACCCTCCAGAGGGGCATATTCGGGGAGAGTGTCTTCTGGTATCTCCTCTTCCCGCCACACATGACACAACTGAGCGTACTTAAGGTATTGCGTGGGAAGCAGTCCGAATTCTGTCCTCAGAGTCGGGAATGATTTCAAAACCCCTCGTACCGTCACGTCCCCTATCGTTGATATACCTATATCATCCCATTTCTCGAACCCCCTCAATTTAGCCAGTTCCCTCAGCCAGGTGCCATGCCATAGTGCCGTTTGTTTTGTTAGCTCTTTCTCCCATCCTATGGTCCTCGTCGCTTTATTCCATATTATCAGCGTCAGTCTAGTGGCCGGCAGTAATCGTCCCTTCCCTTTACCCCCATATAAATAGTAGGTACAGGGGCGCATACCCATAGTGCTTATTTCCAGGACGTATGTGGGGTGAGTGGCCGAAGCGTGGACCCAATCGTTAATCGCTATTAAGTGTTCTGCCCAGTAGTAAGCCTCGACATTGGGGATGGAAATCCCCCCGCTGTACTGGTGTCTCTGAAGGGTCGACAGCGCTACTCTAGGCTGCTTACCTAGCCACAGATAGGTCCGGACTTCCGAATTTATATCCATGAACACCCGTCGTGGGATAGGGTAGTATTAATTTTGGAACGCATAGAGGAGTTTAGGTAGCGTCACCATTTTGAACATAGTCGCATGACCCAGCAGCGTTAGGGGCAGTAGCTTCCATCTAGCCGCGTCTTCTATAAAGTTGCGCACTATCCGTCTGACATTTTTATCGCACGAGCTTTTTCTATCCATAGTCAAAAACACCCCAATATAGGCGAACCCCTCCACTGTCGTCTGTAGCCGTTCTGGGAGGTTTGTCCACTGTTCTCTGCCACTGGGGTCATATATGACCGATTTATGCCAGTTAATTTTATACCCCAAATGCGCTCCATATCACTCTAGTTCTGAAAAGAGCACCGGTACCGTTGTCTCCGGGTGTGTGACGTATAAAAGGACATCGTCCGCATATAATGATATTTTTTCCTCCGCCACCTCTAGAGGTCCTACTTTAAATCTTCTTATCTCCGGGTGCTGTCGAACTGCCGCTGCCAGCACCTCAATTGTCAACGTGAAAAGCAATGGGGATAAAGGGCACCCCTGCCTTGTTCCCCGCTGCACTGGGAAATCTTGTGACAGAACCCTGTTCACTTTGACCCTTGCCCTAGGATCTGTGTACAAAAGTCGTACACACTGTCGGAATTTTGGACCAAAACCCAGTCGGACCAGAACCCCCTCTAGAAATGGCCAATGCACCGCATCAAATGCCTTTTCCGCGTCCAGCGAAAGGAACCAGTGCGGGTCCTGTCTCCCTCCCACCTCCTGCAGCCAGTTGTGAGTCCGTCTGAGGTTAAATCTAGTGGCCCTGCCCGGCAAAAACCCGATCTGGTCCAGGTGGACCAAGTCTGGGATCACTCCCCGCAACCTAAGTGCTAGTACAGTTGCCAGTAATTTTACTTCAATGTTCAAAAGGGAGATAGGACGGTAAGAGGAGCAATCTTCTGGCAACTTGCCTTCTTTTACTATCGGGATAATCATTGCCATGCGCAGATCTGGGGGGAGTTCACCATCTTGGGCCGCCTCTTCAAACAGCCCTAGTAAGTGGTGAGCCAGGAGGTCCTTCGTTTTTTTAAAGAACTCTGCCGGGAACCCATTTGGGCCGGGGGATTTCCCCGTACGTAACTTAGCTATGGCCTTCTTTATTTCCTCAAGTGTAATTGGGGCCTCTAATTCTTCTATGTCTGTGTCTGCCTGTCCCGGGAGCTCTATGTGATCCATATAACGCATGGCAGCATCTTGCGTTCCCAGATCTCTTGCTTCATAAAAATGTCGGTAGTGCATAGCAAACGCCTCCGCAATCTGGCCATTTGTTACCGTGAGGTTTCCTTGGCCGTCCCTAACTTGGTCTATCCACCATGCGTCTCTCTCTTTCCTGCTTAGCCAGGCCAGTAGCTTGCCAGACTTGTCTCCCACATCATATAGGCGATGCAATGTCGCCATCGCCTGTTTCTTTGCCTCGCCCGTCACTATGCCTCTGTAGTGTCCTTGCACGTCTGACAGTTTACGGAGCGTCTTCATGTCTCTGTTACCCTGGTACTCCCTTTCCAGTTCCAGTATCTTAGCCTCCAGCGTCTCTAGCTCCATCTGAGTGTCCTGATATCTTTCCGCTACCCTATTTTGGGCTCTATCTCTCATGACCGCCTTAAAGGCCTCCCAGAAGACTACCTTCGATGAGACTGAACCCAAATTCTCAGCTATGTATACCTTAACATCTGCCCTCAGGCCCTTCAGTTCGATCGGGTATTGTAGGTCCCAAGCCGCCAGTCTCCACTGTCTCTGCCTCTGCCGTGTCCTCCGTCCCACCTTCACTAGGAGCGGCGAGTGGTCTGATATCCCCCTGGCTTTGTATTCTGCTACATCATCTCTTGAAACTACGTGACGGGCCATAAAGATATAATCTAATCTGGAATAGACCTTATGAGCTCCAGAGAAGAAGGAATACGTCCTCTCTTCCGGGTGTGGCCACCTCCATATATCCATCAGCCCCATTGCCATAATCATATTAAAGAGGGGGGTCTGGGCCTGGTCTCTTGGCCTATCTCCTGTTCTGTCTAGGGGCGGGAACAACACATCATTAAAGTCTGCTCCCAATATCTGTATGGTGTCCGAAGTGCTAAGAAGGACATCCACGACCCCACGTAGTGTAGCTGCCTGCAATTTATGTCGATATTATCGTGTAGTCCTTTCTCCTCCAAGTACCTCGTACCCCCACATATGTCCCCTGTGGGTCTGCCCAGACCTGTGCCACCCGAAATGGTTGACTCTTCCTTATCAGTACGGCCACTCCTCTCGAGCCCTTTGTGAAACCCGCATGTGCCAGGACTTGATAGTGTCCCCTCGCTAAGAAGCTGCACTTGGGGGGTCATTATGATTGCGGAATTCCCGCATCCTCCGGGCGGGCAGCGGAGCCTCCACAGACCCACCGCCAAATTAGGATGGCTGGTGGGTCTGATAATCTGTCCGCAGCTTTTCCGCCGCGGTCGGAAGGCGACCGCGGCAGAAAAGCACTAACATGTCTGGTGGTGTCTATCAGACACCGCCAGGCATATTAGGATGTCTGCAATTCTATGCTTTTCCACGGCGGCTTTTCCGCCGTGAAAAAGCATACGGACCTTCACTTCGGGGGCCCGCTGCGGGCCCCCTGGGTGAAGGGGTGGTGGGGGGTGCACATGGGGGGTACCTATGGTACCCCCCTGCATTTGCATGCACAATGCAGCAGGCACCGCGCGGTGCCTGCCGCTTTGTGCACGCAAATGCTGTGCATGCATTTTTTACATTGGGGCGGGTGCAGCTTGAAGCTGCACCCGCCGCAATGTTAGAGATAGAGGATGTGACCGCCACCCTGGCGGTCACATCCTAATCAGATCGGAGGGAACGCCGCAGCCCATGCGGACGTTCCCTCCTCCTCAGGGGTCGCGGACGGACTCAAGTCCGTCCGCGATCCTAATCGACCCCTTGGTGCCCAGGAGGTGAGTTTCTTGTAGCAGAATAGCTCACCCTTTTCACATAAGCATTTACAGGTCTCGCCTATTCTATCCCGCGGGGACGGGGGAGCTGCCACTTCCCCGCCCCGCATCAGACTTGATAGGAATGCACTCCCCCGCCCATACCACAGCAATGCCGAGAGCTTTTTTTTTTTTCTACATGGCTCGTTACTTATTTTTCTTTTTCTGGTTCACATTTTACTTTCTTCTCTGACTCATGCTTTTTTCGTTGGATGTGCATTTCTTTCCCCACTCTTTCGTCTGCTAGTGCTTTTTTTCCCCACTCTTGTCGGCTCGAGCTTTTTTCCCCGCCACTCTTTCGTCGGCTCGAGTATCCCCTCCCCCACTCTTTTGTCGGCATGTGCTCCCCAGAACTCTTTCTCAGTGCATTTTTCCCCCAGGCCTCACACTGCTGCTCACACTGTTGCACGCCACACACTGCTGCACGCCTCACACTGATGCATGCCACACACTGCTGCATGCCACACACTGCTGCACACCACACACTGGTGCATGCCTCACACTGCTGCACACCACACACTGCTGCACGCCACATACTGCTGCACGCCTCACACTGCTGCACGCCTCACACTGCTGCACGCCACACACTGCTGCACGCCACACACTGCTGCATGCTGCACACTGCCGCGCGCCTCACACTGCCGCACGCCTCACACTGATGCATGCCTCACACTGTTGCACCCCTCACACTGCTGCACGCCACACACTGCTGCACGCCTCACACTGATGCACGCCACACACTGCCGCATGCCACACACTGCTGCACGCCACACACTGCTGCACGCCACCACTGCTGCATGCCTCACACTGTCGCACACCACACACTGCTGCAAGCCACATACTGCTGCACGCCTCACACTGCTGCACGCCTCACACTGCTGCACGCCACACACTGCTGCATGCCACACACTGTTGCATGCTTCACACTGCTGCATGCTGCACACTGCCGCGAGCCTCACACTGCGGCACGCCTCACACTGCGGCACGCCTCACACTGCTGCATGCCTCACACTGCTGCGTGCCTTACACTGCTGCACACCTCACACTGCTGCACGCCTCACACTGCTGAACGCCTCAAAATGCTGCACGCCTTCAAACTGCTGCACGCTGCACATTGCTGCACAACACACAACTGCACGCCACACACTGCCGCACGCCTCACACTGCCGCACACCTCACACTGCCGTATGCCTCAGACTGCTGTATGCCTCACACTACCGCACGCCTCACACTGCTGCATGCGGCACACTGCTGCACGACACACAGCTGCACGCCACACAGTGCTGCACGCCACACACTGCAGCACACCTCAAACTGCTACACGCCGCACACTGCTGAATGCTGCACACTGCAGCATGAAACACTGCTGCACTCCACACACTGCTGCACGCCACACACAGCTGCACGCCACACACTACTGCATGCCACACACTGCTGCACGCCTCACACTGCTGCACGCCTCACACTGCTGCACGCCTCAAACTGCTGCAAGCTGCACACTGCTGCATTGCTCACACTGCTGCATGCTGCACACTTACACGCGCCTCACACTGCTGCACGTCTTACACTGCTGCACGCCACACACTGCTGCACGCCACACACTGCTGCACGCCACCACTGCTGCATGCCTCACACTGTCGCACACCACACACTGCTGCAAGCCACATACTGCTGCACGCCTCACACTGCTGCACGCCTCACACTGCTGCACGCCACACACTGCTGCACGCCACACACTGTTGCATGCTTCACACTGCTGCATGCTGCACACTGCCGCGAGCCTCACACTGCCGCACGCCTCACACTGCTGCACGCCTCACACTGCTGCACGCCTTACACTGCTGCACACCTCACACTGCTGCACGCCTCACACTGCTGAACGCCTCAGAATGCTGCACGCCTTCAAACTGCTGCACGCTGCACACTGCTGCACAACACACAGCTGCACGCCACACACTGCTGCACACCTCACACTGCCGCACACCTCACACTGCCGTATGCCTCAGACTGCTGCATGCCTCACACTACCGCACACCTCACACTGCTGCATGCGGCACACTGCTGCACGACACACAGCTGCACGCCACACAGTGCTGCACGCCACACACTGCAGCACACCTCAAACTGCTACACGCCGCACACTGCTGAATGCTGCACACTGCAGCACGAAACACTGCTGCACTCCACACACTGCTGCACGCCACACACAGCTGCACGCCACACACTACTACATGCCACACACTGCTGCACGCCTCACACTGCTACACGCCTCTCACTGATGCACGCCTCACACAGCTGCAAGCTGCACACTGCTGCATTGCTCACACTGCTGCATGCTGCACACTTACACGCGCCTCACACTGCTGCACGTCTTACACTGCTGCACGCCACACACTGCTGCACGCCACACATTGCTGCACGCTGCACACTGCTGCACGCTGCACACTGCTGCATGCTGCACACTGCTGAACGCCTCAGAAGACTGCACGCCTCAAACTGCTGCACGCTGCACACTGCTGCACGACACACTTCTGCACGCCACGCACTGCCGCACGCCTCACACTGCCGCATGCCTCACACTGCCACACGCCTCACACTGCTGCATGCGGCACACTGCTGCACGACACACAGCTGCAAGCCACACAGTGCTGCACGCCACACACTGCTGCACACGTCAAACTGCTACACGCCTCACACTGCTGCATGCTGCACACTGCAGCACGCCACACTGATGCACGTCACACACTGCTGCACGCCACACACAGCTGCACGCCACACACTACTGAATGCCACACACTGCTGCACGCCTCACACTGCTGCACGCCTCACACTGCTGCACGCCTCACACAGCTGCAAGCTGCACACTGTTGCATTGCTCACACTGCTGCATGCTGCACACTGCCACGCGCCTCACACTGCTGCACGCCTCACACTGCTGCATGACTTAAACTGCTGCACACTGCTGCATTACTCACACTGCTGCATGCTGCACACTGCTGCATGCCACACACTGCTGCACGCCTCACACTGCTGCACGCCTCACACTGCTGCAGGCCACACTGCTGCATGCCACACACTGCTGCACACTGCTGCATTACTCACACTGCTGCATGCTGCACACTGCTGCACGACACAATGCTGCACGCCTCACACTGCTGCACGCCTCGCACTTCTGCACACTGCTGCATTACTCACACTGCTGCATGCTGCACACTGCCTCACGCCTCACACTGCTGCACGCCTCACACTGCTGCATGCTGCACACTGCTGCGCGACACACTGCTGCACGCCACACACTGCTGCACGCTGCACACTGCCTCACGCCTCACACTGCTGCACGCCTCACACTGCTGCATGCTGCACACTGCTGCACGACACACTGCTGCACGCCACACACTGCTGTATGCCACACACTAGTGCACGCCACACACTGCCTGTATGCCTCACACTGCTGCATGCCTCACACTGCTGCACACTGCACACAGGTGCATTACTCACACTGCTGCATTCTGCACACTGCCGCATGCCTCACACTGCTGCACACCTCACACTGCTGCACGCCTCGCACTGTTGCACACCTCACACTGCTGCATGCCTCACACTGCTGCACGCCTCACACTGCTGCATGCCTCACACTGCTGCACGCTGCACACTGCTGCACGCCTCACACTGATGCACGCCTCACACTGCTGCACGCCTCACACTGCTGCACACTGCTGCATTACTCATGCTGCTGCATGCCTCACACTGCTGCACACCTCACACTGCTGCACAACAAACTGCTGCACACCACACACTGCTGGGCGCCACACACTGCTGCACGCCACACACTGCTGAATGCCTCACACTGCTGCATGCCTCACACTGCTGAACGCCTCACACTGATGCATGCTGCACACTGCTGCACAACACACTGCTGCATGCCACACCCTGCTGCATGCCACACACTACTGCAGGCATCACTTTGCTGCACGTCACACACTGCTGCACGCCTCACACTGCTGAATGCCTCACACTGCTGCTGTAGCGATCACCCAAAACGGCACAAGAAGGAAAAAGTGCGTTTTCATCATAAGTCCCAAATGGAGAAACTACTGGTCCCAGAAGGCCAAGCGGCGCCGTGTAACAGGGAAGTGGGCGGACACTATATAGGTTCCTCCCTATCACTGGACCGGTGCTTGTCAATGATGTTCCAGAGCCTGTTCTGTTTCCTGTCTTGCGAATGCCTGTTCCTGCACGCCGTCAGTGTGTGCGGCGGAACCAACGTTTTCGTGTGTCACGAAGCCAAAGAATAACCAGCGTGACCAGACGTTTTGGAGAGTTCACCGCCGACCAAGAGCCAGCGCGGTCAGAGTCCGTGGAGAAACCCTCGCCGACCAAGAGCCCGCGCAGTCAGACACATTGGGAAATCCCTCGCAGATCAAGAGCCAGCGCGGTCAGAGTATTCACACGCGCTTCTCAAGGAGATCAAGCGTGAAGGATTCCCGTCACCGTGAAGTCTGCACAAGCCATATCTATCAACAGCAAGTATTATGGGGAGAGCGGGATTGCTTTCTTGATTCCGTTTGAGTTTCTCAATATTTACTTTTGACCTCGTTTTGCCGCCTCTCCAATTAAAAAACCCTACGTGCGTGGAGAATTCTGTGTACCCTGTGTCCTCCTGACGTGGGTGATCAGAGGATGTTTGATTGTTCTGTTTAACACTTTGTTCACACGAATTAGTGTGGTGATTATTAGACGTGCTGTTAATGTCTATTCGGAATTCAGCTACCAAGTACAGTAACTTAGTCGAGGTGAATGCCCTTGTTTAGAAGTGACGTAACTTCTTGTACTTTCTTTGCTACTCTACGTAATTCTGATTTTCCTGGGATCTATCTGAAAGAAGAAGAATAGATCTCGGTAGGTTTAACTATCACGGGAACGGCAGGGAGGACAACAACCGCATTAATACTAAGATCTTGTTGTCTTTCTTCTCATCCTCTTACAGTATTGTCGACCCCTGTGTCTACTATGGTAGTGAGTGTCTGAGGCACTCGAAGAACCCTAGACGTCCTCTGCCCATTCACCTTGCGGCCTCTTTCCAGATTCCCTCAAACAGTGGTGAAGTACCCAGTGTTGAGGTATTACGGAGAGAGGCTTTGAGGACTATCATCTTATCGTCCCTGCTGGTCTTTGGAATCAGGTTAGTGGCGCATGCGTGTTCTTGCGCTGCTTGTAATCACGACAGCTGCACGCCACACACTGCTGCATGCCACACACTGCTGCATGCCACACACTGCTGCACGCCTCAAACTGCTGCACGCCTCACACTGCTGCACGCCACACTGCTGCATGCCACACACTACTGCACGCCACACACTGCTGCATGCCTCACACTGCTGCACGCTGCACACTGCTGCATTACTCACACAGCCACATGCCTCACACTGCTGCATGCTGCACACTGCTGCGCGAAACACTGCTGCACGCCACACAGTGATGCAAGCCTCACACTGCCACATGCCTCACACTGCCGCATGCCTAACACTGCTGCATGCTGCACACTGCTGCACAACACACTGCTGCACGCCACACTGCTGCATGCCACACACTGCTGCACGCCTCACAATGCTGCACGCCTCACACTGCTGCATGCTGCACACTGCTGCACGACACACTGCTGCACGCCACACACTGCTGCATGCCACACACTACTGCATGCCACACACTGATGCACGACTCACACTGCTGCACGCCTCACACTGCTGCATGCCTCACACTGCTGCAAACCTCACACTGCTGCACACTGCTGCATTACTCACACTGCTGCATGCTGCATACTGCCGCACGCCTCACACTGCTGCACGCCTCACACTGCTGCACACCTCACACTGCTGCACGCCTCACACTGCTGCACACTGCTGCATTACTCACACTGCTGCATGATGCAGACTGCTGCACTCCACACACTGCTGCATGCTGCACACTGCTGCACGCCACATACTGCTGCATGCCACACACTGCTGCATGCCTCACACTGCTGCACGCCTCACACTGCTGCATGCCTCACTCTGCTGCACGCCTCACACTGCCGCACGCCTCACACTGCTGCATTCTGCACACTGCCGCATGCCTCACACTGCTGCACACCTCACACTGCTGCACGCCTCACACTGTTGCACGCCTCACACTGTTGCACGCCTCACACTGCTGCATGCCTCACACTGCTGCACGCCTCACACTGCTGCATGCCTCACACTGCTGCACGCTGCACACTGCTGCACGCCTCACACTGCTGCACGCCTCACACTGTTGCACGCCTCACACTGCTGCACACTGCTGCATTACTCATGCTGCTGCATGCCTCACACTGCTGCACACCTCACACTGCTGCACAACAAACTGCTGCACACCACACACTGCTGGACGCCACACACTGCTGCACGCCACACACTGCTGAATACCTCACACTGCTGCATGCCTCACACTGCTGAACGCCTCACACTGATGCATGCTGCACACTGCTGCCCAACACACTGCTGCATGCCACACCCTGCTGCATGCCACACACTACTGCACGCATCACTTTGCTGCGTGCCACACACTGCTGCACGCCTCACACTGCTGAATGCCTCACACTGCTGCACGCCACACACTGCTGCATGCCACACACTGCTGCACGCCTCAAACTGCTGCACGCCTCACACTGCTGCATGCCGCACACTGCTGCACGCCACACTGCTGCATGCCACAAACTACTGCACGCCACACACTGCTGCATGCCTCACACTGCTGCACGCTGCACACTGCTGCATTACTCACACAGCCACATGCCTCACACTGCTGCATGCTGCACACTGCTGCGCGAAACACTGCTGCACGCCACACACTGATGCAAGCCTCACACTGCCACATGCCTCACACTGCCGCATGCCTAACACTGCTGCATGCTGCACACTGCTGCACAACACACTGCTGCACGCCACACTGCTGCATGCCACACACTGCTGCACGCCTCACAATGCTGCACACCTCACACTGCTGCATGCTGCACACTGCTGCACGACACACTGCTGCACGCCACATACTGCTGCATGCCACACACTACTGCATGCCACACACTGATGCACGACTCACACTGTTGCACGCCTCACACTGCTGCATGCCTCACACTGCTGCAAACCTCACACTGCTGCACACTGCTGCATTACTCACACTGCTGCATGCTGCATACTGCCGCACGCCTCACACTGCTGCACGCCTCACACTGCTGCACACCTCACACTGATGCACGCCTCACACTGCTGCACACTGCTGCATTACTCACACTGCTGCATGATGCAGACTGCTGCACTCCACACACTGCTGCATGCTGCACACTGCTGCACGCCACATACTGCTGCATGCCACACACTGCTGCACGCCTCACACTGCTGCACGCCTCACACTGCTGCATGCCTCACTCTGCTGCACGCCTCACACTGCTGCATGCTGCACACTGCTGCACGACACACTGCTGCACACCACACAATGCTGCATGCCACACACTGCTGCACACCTCACACTGCTGCACGCCTCACACTGCTGCATGCTGCACACTGCTGCATGACACACTGCTGCACACCACACACTGCTGCACGCCACACACTACTGCATGCCACACACTGATGCGCGACTCACACTGCTGCATGCCTCACACTGCTGCATGCCTCACACTGCTGCACACCTCACACTGCTGCATGCTGCACACTGCTGCATTACTCACACTGCAGCATGCTGCACACTGCCGCACGCCTCACACTGATGCACGCCTCACACTGCTGCACGCCTCACACTGCTGCACACTGCTGCATTACTCACACTGCTGCATGCTGCACACTGCTGCACGCCACACACTGCTGCACGCCACACACTGCTGCATGCCTCACACTGCTGCACGCCTCACACTGCTGCACGCCTCACACTGCTGCATGCCTCACTCTGCTGCACGCCTCACACTGCTGCACGCCTCACACTGCTGCACGCCCCACTGCTGCACGCCACACACTGCTGCACGCCAAACACTGCGGCACCCCACACACGGCTACACACTGCTGCATTACTCACACTGCTGCATGCTGCACACTGCTGCACGACACAATGCTTTACGCCTCACACTGCTGCACGCCTCACACTGCTGCAAGCCTCACACTGCTACACACTGCTGAATTACTCACACTGCTGCATGCGGTACACTGCCGCACGCCTCACACTTCTGCATGGCGCACACTGCTGCGCCACACACTGCTGCACACCACACATTGCTGCACGACACACACTGCTGCACGCCACACACTGCTGCACGCCACACACTGCTGCACGCCACACACTGCTGCACGCCTCACACTGCTGCATGACACACTGCTGCACACTACACACTGTTGCATGCCACACACTGCTGCACGCCACACACTGCTGCACGCCACACTGTTGCCCGCCTCACACTGCTGCACGCCTCACACTGCCGTATGCCTCACACTGCTGCACACTGCTGCATTACACACACTGCTGCATGCTGCTCACTGCCGCACGCCTCACACTGCTGCACGCCTCACACTGCTGCATGCGGCACACTGCTGCAAGCCACGCACTGCTGCACGCCTCACACTGCTGCACGCCTCACTCTGCTGCATGCCTCACACAGCTGCACACCTCACACTGCTGCACGCTGCACACTGCTGCATTACTCACACTGCTGCATGCAGCACACTCTCACACGCCTCACACTGCTGCACGCCTCACACTGCTGCACACTGCTGCATTACTCACACTGCTGCATGCTGCACACTGCTGCACGACACAATGCTGCACGCCACACACTGCTGCACGCCACAAACTGCTACATGCCACACACTGATGCACGCCACACACTGCTGCATGCCTCACACTGCTGCATGCCTCACACTGCTGCACGCCGCACACTGCTGCACGCTTCACACTGCTGCATGCTGCACACTGCTGCATGCTGCACACTGCTGCATTACTCACACTGCTGCATGCTGCACACTGCTGCACACTGCTGCACAACTCACACTGCTGCACGACTCACACTGCTGCATGCCTCACACTGCTGCACGCCACACACTGCTGCACGCCACACACTGATGCAAGCCTCACACTGCCACATGCCTCACACTGCCGCATGCTAACACTGCTGCATGCTGCACACTGCTGCACAACACACTGCTGCACGCCACACTGCTGCATGCCACACACTGCTGCACGCCTCACAATGCTGCACGCCTCACACTGCTGCATGCTGCACACTGCTGCACGACACACTGCTGCACGCCACACACTGCTGCATGCCACACACTACTGCATGCCACACACTGATGCACGACTCACACTGCTGCACGCCTCACACTGCTGCATGCCTCACACTGCTGCAAACCTCACACTGCTGCACACTGCTGCATTACTCACACTGCTGCATGATGCAGACTGCTGCACTCCACACACTGCTGCATGCTGCACACTGCTGCACGCCACATACTGCTGCATGCCACACACTGCTGCACGCCTCACACTGCTGCACGCCTCACACTGCTGCATGCCTCACTCTGCTGCACGCCTCACACTGCCGCACGCCTCACACTGCTGCATGCTGCACACTGCTGCACGACACACTGCTGCACGCCACACAATGCTGCATGCCACACATTGCTGCACACCTCACACTGCTGCACGCCTCACACTGCTGCATGCTGCACACTGCTGCACGACACACTGCTGCACACCACACACTGCTGCACGCCACACACATGCTACACACTGATGCACGACTCACACTGCTGCACGCCTCACACTGCTGCATTACTGTTGGACAGGCCACATGAAGGGCTCGCTCCCTCCCCGCAGGACAGGGCCCGGGCCACCGTCAGCACCATTGCCCGGCCCAGCCGCCATCTTGGACACGGCACCACGCGGCCGCGCGGCCTCAGCCCGACCCCAACCCTGGGCCTGGCCAGGCCCCGACATCCCGGCACCACCCTCCACCCAGGAGGTGAACGGCCCACTTGGCAGGTCAATGGGAGTACGAAGTGTCGATGGCTCTCCCCCGCCAGGTGCCGAGCACCCCCAGCCTCCCTGGGCGCTGGCTCCGCCCCCCTGCTGGGTGTCTGGACTCCCTCATCCCAGACCTCCCGACCTCCAAGAGCGAGGGTCCGGACATCAAAGGGCGCCAGACCTATAACTGAGGCAGCCCCAGGACAGGAAGGTAGTTGTATCCTGGAGTCGAGAGACACCACGACGAACTCATCCTTGACGGACTGTTGGCGCTGCCACAGCCCTGCCTTGAGAACTATTGTCCTGCCTGCTGGCGCTGCCGCGGCCCTCTGTAACCTTCATCCTCGTGGGACCTGCTGGCGCTGCCGCGGCCCTCTGTAACCTTCATCCTCGTGGGACCTGCTGGCGCTGCCGCGGCCCTTTGTAACCTTCATCCTCGTTGGGACCTGCTGGCGCTGCCGCGGCCCGTTGCAACCTGCATCCTCGTGGGACCTGCTGGCGCTGCCGCGGCCCGTTGTAACCTTCATCCTCGTTGGGACCTGCTGGCGCTGCCGCGGCCCGTTGCAACCTGCATTCTCGTGGGACCTGCTGGCGCTGCCGCGGCCCGTTGTAACCTTCATCCTCGTTGGGACCTGCTGGCGCTGCCGCGGCCCGTTGCCACCTACGACCTCTTCGGGACCTGCCGGCGCTGCCGCGGTCTGACCCATCCGAACACCGAGCTCGAGGATTGTGAGCCATCACCGTTACACACCCGTACCCGTGGGTACCAAGACTGTCCCGCTACCCCCTTCCCTTACTAGAGACTAGAATTGAGAGGATCATCGTGTCCTGATCGCCTTGTATCGTGCTACACTACTACCTGAAGTGCCTATAAAAGGTGTTACCCTAATCCTTGTGTGGTGTCCATCTGTGGGGGGGAAGTTACCTGTCTGTGCGATCACTGTGCTCGGCCGACCCTCCAGGTCCCCGTCTAACATTGGTGGCTAGCGGCGCGATCCGAACCAACGCGTACCGTACAGACAGTAACTCACCCTACGACTAAAACCACAATGACGACCAAAGAGAGCGGATCGGCGGAGAAGTTCCAGATGGAAAAGCTGGAAGAATACAACCACCGAGAGCTCAAACAATTTTGCATGGACTTAGGCATTGCTACCACCGGGCTAAGCACAAAAGAAGACTTCAAAAACGCCCTAGAGGCCTGGACAGAGACAAATACCGCAACCCCCCGGGACCCCGCAGCCCCGGAAGTCAACACCACCCGGACGGAGGAACGGAGAATAGGCCCCTCCCATGAAGAGATCCAAGAGCGGGAAAAAAATAGATTACACGAGTTAGACTTGGCACGACTCAGATTAGACGGAGAATTGAAACTGGCGGAACAAAAAATAAACTTAGAACACTTACGGCTCAGAGAAGAGCGAGAGGAAAAACAGAGACAGAGAGACCTCGAAGAAAAAAGACTGGCATACGAGCACGAGTGCAAACTAGCGGAGATAGAAATACGCAAACTGAACAAAAACCTAGGGGTGCCCGAGCAACCGCACTCCCCGGGTCCTACCGAGCAGAAGGTCCACATCCCCAAGGATGTGGTCCGAGAATATCACCGGAACGACGACATACAGCAGTGGTTCAAGGCCTATGAGATTGCCATGACCGCCCACCGGGTCGCTCGAAGTGACTGGGGAGCCGGTCTATGGGGGAGATTCGTCAACGAGGGTCGTGATGCCCTGCTGCAACTTCCGGACCATCAAATGACGTCCTATGACCACATGAAGGCCGCCCTCCTCAGTCGATATGGACTTACACCCGAAATGTACCGCCAGAGGTTCCGCAACTGCACCCGGATCCCAGGTATGACGTGGTTGGAATACGTGAACTATTTCAGCCGAGCCTTCGAGGGGTGGATCAAGGGTAACAACGTAACCACTTACGAACAACTCTTCAATCTCATTGTGTGGGAGCACCTCTCCAACAACTGCTTTGTCGAGCTCAGGCAGCACCTCCTCGACAGTAAATTGACTGAACCCCGGCAGCTCGCCACCGAGGCTGACCGGTGGGAGAGCACCCGAGTGGCCCGGAGTGGGCCGAATGAGCAGAACAGAACCAACCAAGGTCATCATCGTCCCCGAGGAGGAGGAGGAGGCCCGGGCCGGGGCAGAGACGCCGTCCCGGCCGCGCCCACTAACGCCACCCCGACCCCAGCAGGCCGGGGAAACCCCCCGATGCGCCCGGGGTTCCGAGCTAACGTGACGTGTCATCGATGCCAGCGAGTCGGCCACTATGCCAGTGACCCGACCTGCCCGAAGAACCAGGTCCCCGGGCCCCGCCAGATGGCGGCCGCCGCCCTGGAAGAAGAACAAGTCTCCGAAGACACGGAGACCTATGAGTCGGAGCAGTTCGAGTGGGAACCCGCCGCCATGACCCTGGCATGCCTAGGAGGAAGAGACATGGTCCCGCGGACTCCCCTGCCCGCCAACACTCGGAAGTACAGCCAATGGGTGAGCATCAATGGGCGCAAGGCCGAGGCCCTGCGTGACACAGGGGCCAGTGTGACGGCCGTCCGCTGTCACCTGGTAACCCCGGAACAAATCCTACCAAACGTACTTTGCCCCGTCCGATCGGCAGATAACTCAGAGAGCCTGTGTCGGATGGCCTGCGTCCCCTTCGAATGGGGAGGAGTGTCCGGCATGCTGAAAGTAACTGTCCGTGACGATGCCCCCGTAGACTGCCTCCTGGGGAACGATCTCGAGAGCTCCCCGTGGGCCGCTGTGGAAAGAAGAGAGCATCTGGGGATGTTGGGTCTCCCGGACTGGGCGTGCGTAACCACCCGGTCCATGGCCACCCGCACCATCCCTAGACCAGAAGAACCAGAATGGGCAGCACCTCCGCCCTCGATCACTTCAGAAGAAGACTTCCTCCAGACCGACCACCCGGACCCCACCCCAGAGGGGTCCACACAGCCCCCCGAGCTTCCCGACCTGGCTCAGTGGCGTCAAGAAGGGGGGCCCACCCAGGAACAATTCCGGCAGGAGCAAAAGACCTGCCCCTCCCTCGAGGGATTGCGACAGCAAGCGCTCGCCCAGAGCCAAGGAGACACCACCGGGGCCCACTGGGTTTATTGGGACAATGATCTCTTGTACAGCGAACAGAAAATCGCAGAACTGGGGGCCGGGCGAGTGCTGGTGGTGCCCCTCCACTTCAGAGACTTCCTGTTGAACCTAGCCCATGATGTCCCCCTGGCCGGGCACCTGGGCCAAGACAAGACCTACCACCGCCTGGTGACTCACTTTTTTTGGCCCAAAATGAGAAATGACGTATCCAACCATTGCCGGTCCTGCCCGACCTGCCAGGCCAGTGGGAAGAGCGGCCGCAAACTCAAGGCACCCCTACAACCATTCCCCGTGGTGACCACCCCGTTCGAAAGGGTGGGAATAGACATTGTGGGGCCCCTGGACCCCCGAACAGCACAGGGACATCGCTTCATCCTGGTCCTGGTGGATCACGCTACCCGCTATCCTGAGGCGGTCCCCCTTCGTACGATAACAGCCCCAGTAGTGGGTCGAGCCTTGATGGGGATCTTCTCTCGAGTGGGCTTCCCCCGGGAAGTCGTCAGCGACAGGGGTACGAACTTTATTTCAAAGTATATGAAATCCCTCTGGCAGCAGTGCGGAGTCACTTACCGATTCACCACCCCCTATCACCCCCAGGGGAACGGACTGGTCGAGCGGTTCAACCGCACCCTCAAGGGGATGATCATGGGGCTGGAAGAACCCCTACGCCGCCAGTGGGACGTGCTACTACCGTGCCTCCTCTTCGCCTACCGAGAAGTCCCCCAGAAGTCCCTCGGCTTCAGCCCCTTCGAACTCCTGTACGGACACCCCGTTCGCGGGCCTCTCAGCCTAGTGAAGGAGGAATGGGAAATGGCCCCCCTAAAGACCCCTCCGGACGTCTACAAATACCTCCTGACCCTCCGTAATCAGACCCGGAAATTCAGGGAGATCGCTAAAGCCAATCTGGAGGCCAGTCAAGAGGACATGAAGAAGTGGTACGACCAACATGCCTCCTCCATCGAGTTTGAACCGGGTCAGCAGGTATGGGTGATGTCCCCCATCGAACCATGTGCCTTGCAGGACAAATGGACGGGGCCCTTCAAGGTGATCGAGCGCAGGAGCCCCGTCACCTATCTCATCGACCTGGAGTCCCCCCGGAACCCCCTCCGGGTCCTCCACGCCAACCGACTCAAACCCCACTTCGTGCGCTCAGAGCTCAGCCTGCTGATGGCTACCGACAGTGGCGCAGAAGGAGACTCCGAGCCCCTCCCTGACCTACTGAGGACCCGGGAAAGAGATGGCTCGGTGGACGGGGTCCGACTCTCTGAGGCCCTGACCCCAGAGCAGCGTCAAGATTGCCGGGCCCTCCTGCTGCCGTTCGCAAACCTGTTCTCTCTCGCACCCGGAGTCACCTCCTGGTGCCTGCACGACGTGGACACGGGGGACAGTCCTCCTGTTCGACACCGGGCGTACCGAGTACCGGATCGGGTACGTACATGCATCCAAGAAGAAGTCTCCAAGATGCTCGCCCTCGGAGTCATCGAACCTTCGGACAGTCCCTGGGCCAGCCCGGTCGTCCTGGTCCCCAAGGCCGCGGCCCCGGGCACCACCCCTGAACTCCGGTTCTGCATTGACTATCGGGGTCTGAACGCGGTCACCCGAACCGACGCTCACCCTATCCCCCGAGCAGATGAACTAGTCGACCGCATGGGGGCAGCCCGCTACCTAAGCATCTTCGACCTGACAGCGGGCTACTGGCAGATCGGCCTCACCCCCAGAGCCCAAGAACGTTCCGCTTTCTCCACCCCGGATGGGCACTACCATTTCAGAGTGATGCCCTTCGGCATGAAAAACGCTCCAGCCACTTTTCAAAGACTGGTGAACCAGGTATTGGCGGGCCTCGAAGAATTCAGCGCCGCCTACCTGGACGACATCGCGGTATACAGCCGCCACTGGGCGGATCACCTCCACCACCTCAGAGAGGTCCTGCAGGCCCTCCAACAGGCCGGCCTCACCATAAAGGCCAGCAAGTGCCAAATCGGCCAGGGGTCCGTGACCTACCTCGGACACCAAGTGGGGAGCGGTCTGGTGGCCCCCCTCCAACTCAAGGTAGCTGCCATTCAGTCCTGGCAACCCCCGAGACACAAACTGAGGTCCGAGCCTTCCTGGGGCTCACCGGATACTACCGGCGGTTTGTAAGGGACTATGGCAGCATTGTGGGGCCCCTCACGGAGCTCACGTCTAAGAACCACCCAAAAAGAGTCAACTGGACTCCCGACTGTCAAGCAGCCTTCGAGACGCTGAAGGCCGCCATGTGCACCGCGCCTGTGCTCCAGGCCCCCGACTACAGCCGCGAGTTCATCGTGCAGACCGATGCCTCCGACCATGGTATTGGGGCCGTCCTCTCCCAACTGAACCCCGAAGGAGTGGACCAACCAGTGGCCTTCATCAGCAGACGCCTACTGCCCCGAGAACAGCGCTGGAGCACCATTGAGCGAGAGGCCTTCGCGGTGGTATGGGCCCTCAAGAAGCTCCGGCCATACCTCTTCGGAACCCATTTCCGGGTACAGACGGACCATCGGCCCCTGCAATGGCTCATGCAGATGCGGGGGGAGAACCCCAAACTATTGCGATGGTCCATCTCCCTGCAGGGGATGGACTTCACTGTGGAACATCGCCCTGGCCAAGACCACGCCAACGCGGATGGCCTGTCCCGCTTTTTCCGCCTCGACGAGGAAAGTCCCCAAGAAGATGGGTGACTCTCCCCGCCTTCAGCTGGGGGGGACGCATGTTGGACAGGCCACATGAAGGGCTCGCTCCCTCCCCGCAGGACAGGGCCCGGGCCACCGTCAGCACCATTGCCCGGCCCAGCCGCCATCTTGGACACGGCACCACGCGGCCGCGCGGCCTCAGCCCGACCCCAACCCTGGGCCTGGCCAGGCCCCGACATCCCGGCACCACCCTCCACCCAGGAGGTGAACGGCCCACTTGGCAGGTCAATGGGAGTACGAAGTGTCGATGGCTCTCCCCCGCCAGGTGCCGAGCACCCCCAGCCTCCCTGGGCGCTGGCTCCGCCCCCCTGCTGGGTGTCTGGACTCCCTCATCCCAGACCTCCCGACCTCCAAGAGCGAGGGTCCGGACATCAAAGGGCGCCAGACCTATAACTGAGGCAGCCCCAGGACAGGAAGGTAGTTGTATCCTGGAGTCGAGAGACACCACGACGAACTCATCCTTGACGGACTGTTGGCGCTGCCACAGCCCTGCCTTGAGAACTATTGTCCTGCCTGCTGGCGCTGCCGCGGCCCTCTGTAACCTTCATCCTCGTGGGACCTGCTGGCGCTGCCGCGGCCCTCTGTAACCTTCATCCTCGTGGGACCTGCTGGCGCTGCCGCGGCCCTTTGTAACCTTCATCCTCGTTGGGACCTGCTGGCGCTGCCGCGGCCCGTTGCAACCTGCATCCTCGTGGGACCTGCTGGCGCTGCCGCGGCCCGTTGTAACCTTCATCCTCGTTGGGACCTGCTGGCGCTGCCGCGGCCCGTTGCAACCTGCATTCTCGTGGGACCTGCTGGCGCTGCCCGTTGTAACCTTCATCCTCGTTGGGACCTGCTGGCGCTGCCGCGGCCCGTTGCCACCTACGACCTCTTCGGGACCTGCCGGCGCTGCCGCGGTCTGACCCATCCGAACACCGAGCTCGAGGATTGTGAGCCATCACCGTTACACACCCGTACCCGTGGGTACCAAGACTGTCCCGCTACCCCCTTCCCTTACTAGAGACTAGAATTGAGAGGATCATCGTGTCCTGATCGCCTTGTATCGTGCTACACTACTACCTGAAGTGCCTATAAAAGGTGTTACCCTAATCCTTGTGTGGTGTCCATCTGTGGGGGGGAAGTTACCTGTCTGTGCGATCACTGTGCTCGGCCGACCCTCCAGGTCCCCGTCTAACAATTACTCACACTGCTGCATGCTGCATACTGCCGCACGCCTCACACTGCTGCACGCCTCACACTGCTGCACACCTCACACTGCTGCACACTGCTGCATTACTCACACTGCTGCATGATGCAGACTGCTGCACTCCACACACTGCTGCATGCTGCACACTGCTGCACGCCACATACTGCTGCATGCCACACACTGCTGCACGCCTCACACTGCTGCACGCCTCACACTGCTGCATGCCTCACTCTGCTGCACGCCTCACACTGCCGCACGCCTCACACTGCTGCATGCTGCACACTGCTGCACGACACACTGCTGCGCGCCACACAATGCTGCATGCCACACACTGCTGCACACCTCACACTGCTGCACGCCTCACACTGCTGCATGCTGCACACTGCTGCACGACACACTGCTGCACACCACACACTGCTGCACGCCACACACTACTGCATGCCACACACTGATGCACGACTCACACTGCTGCACGCCTCACACTGCTGCATGCCTCACACTGCTGCACACCTCACACTGCTGCACGCTGCACACTGCTGCATTACTCACACTGCAGCATGCTGCACACTGCTGCACGCCTCACACTGATGCACGCCTCACACTGCTGCACGCCTCACACTGCTGCACACTGCTGCATTACTCACACTGCTGCATGCTGCACACTGCTGCACGCCACACACTGCTGCACGCCACACACTGCTGCATGCCTCACACTGCTGCACGCCTCACACTGCTGCATGCCTCACACTGCTGCATGCCTCACTCTGCTGCACGCCTCACACTGCTGCACGCCTCACACTGCTGCACGCCCCACTGCTGCACGCCACACACTGCTGCACGCCAAACACTGCGGCACGCCACACACGGCTACACACTGCTGCATTACTCACACTGCTGCATGCTGCACACTGCTGCACGACACAATGCTTTACGCCTCACACTGCTGCACGCCTCACACTGCTGCAAGCCTCACACTGCTACACACTGCTGCATTACTCACACTGCTGCATGCGGTACACTGCCGCACGCCTCACACTTCTGCATGGCGCACACTGCTGCGCCACACACTGCTGCACACCACACACTGCTGCACACCACACATTGCTGCACGACACACACTGCTGCACGCCACACACTGCTGCACGCCACACACTGCTGCACGCCACACACTGCTGCACGCCACACACTGCTGCACGCCTCACACTGCTGCATGACACACTGCTGCACACTACACACTGCTGCATGCCACACACTGCTGCACGCCACACACTGCTGCACGCCACACTGTTGCCCGCCTCACACTGCTGCACGCCTCACACTGCCGTATGCCTCACACTGCTGCACACTGCTGCATTACTCACACTGCTGCATGCTGCACACTGCCGCACGCCTCACACTGCTGCACGCCTCACACTGCTGCATGCGGCACACTGCTGCAAGCCACGCACTGCTGCACGCCTCACACTGCTGCACGCCTCACACTGCTGCATGCCTCACACAGCTGCACACCTCACACTGCTGCACGCTGCACACTGCTGCATTACTCACACTGCTGCATGCAGCACACTCTCACACGCCTCACACTGCTGCACGCCTCACACTGCTGCACACTGCTGCATTACTCACACTGCTGCATGCTGCACACTGCTGCACGACACAATGCTGCACGCCACACACTGCTGCACGCCACAAACTGCTACATGCCACACACTGATGCACGACACACACTGCTGCATGCCTCACACTGCTGCATGCCTCACACTGCTGCACGCCGCACACTGCTGCACGCTTCACACTGCTGCATGCTGCACACTGCTGCATGCTGCACACTGCTGCATGCTGCACACTGCTGCATTACTCACACTGCTGCATGCTGCGCACTGCTGCATGCTGCACACTGCTGCACGACTCACACTGCTGCACGACTCACACTGCTGCATGCCTCACACTGCTGCACGCCACACACTGCTGCACGCCACACACTGCTGCACGCCTCACACTGCTGTACGCCTCACACTGCTGCACGCCTCACACTGCTGAACGCCACACAACACCACCACATCACTCAGGGACACCTCCATATCACTCCAGGACACCACCACATCACTCTAGGACACCCCCACATCACTCTAGGACACCACCACATCACTCAGGGACACCACCACATCACTCAGGGACACAAGCACATCACTCAGGGACACCAGCACATCACTCAGGAGCACCACTCAGGGGCACCACCACATCACTCAGGGGGCACCACCACATCACTCAGGGGCACCACCATATCACTCAGGAACACCATCACATCACTCAGGGACACCACCACATCACTCTGGGACACCACCACATCACTCTAGGACACCACCTCATCACTCTAGGGCACCACCACATCACTCAGGGACCCCACCACATAACTCAGGGACAACACCACATCACTCGGGGATACCACCACATCACTCAGGGACACCACCACATCACTCAGGGGCACCACCACATCACTCAGGGACACCACTCAGAGGCACCACCACATCACTCAGGGGCACCACCACATCACTCAGGGGCACCACCACATCACTCAGGGACACCACCACATCACTCTGGGACACCACCACATCACTCTGGGACACCACCACATCACTCTGGGACACCACCACATCACTCTAATACACCACCACATCACTCAGCCCAACCACAGTTTCACTCAGCACCACAACAGCATCACTCAGCACCACAACAGCACTGTCCTTGCTTGCTATCAACAAGCATTGCCATAGCCAATAGGACTCGCATTAGGAAAGTGTAAGCTATTGGCTTTGTGAATAACAATGCTAATAATTTATATATTTTTAAAGTCAACACATATTAAGAAAATTGTGATTTACAATACCAATAGCTCGCACTTTCCTAATGCCAGACCTATTCCTTTGTAAATGCTTGTTTTATTTGGAACAAATCAATAGTGTTTCCCATCACCTCTTTTGAATGAAGTTGATGCACACTGTAGTGTTCATAGATTTCTTCACATCTTAACATATCCACTTTTTCAATTTGTCCACTTGACGTTTCAGTATCTTCTGCTATAACTATTTCTTCTTCTCCCATATAAACATCCTTATCGTATGTATTCTTCGTTATCAAATACAATGTTGCCTTTTGCACTTTACTAACATCCACTAACTCCAGCCAGAATTTCTTATTCTTAGTCGGCACACCATTGACAAGAATAACTAGTGATTCACTTGCTACACTCTCTACACCAATAGTTTCAATATTTTTCTTTAAATCTAACGGTAAATACACAACTCTTCCTTTTAATCCTCTTTGTAAATCTGAAGGAGGCAATTTACCTGTTTTAGGCTCCATACGAACAATAGCCTGAAACGGGTGCACACATTGAATAGGAATAGACTCATAGGTGTTTAAATCTATCAATTCTGGAGGAATAGCAACCAACTCTAGATTATTATGAACAGCTCTAGCAGGCATTTTATTCTCATCTAATTTGTTATAACAATATTTACAAATACGTTGATCAGAACCCAAATCAAAACAATTCTCTACCAACAAATAAGTTACAAATTCTTTCCACATATCATTATTTTCTTTTTCACTTTTTAAATACAGATCAACACTCCTAGTCTGATTTGTGTAGTGAGTTCGGCAGTAACAAATACAAGAAAAATGTGGCCTTTCACCTGAAATCACCTTAAACTTTGCAATTTTATTTTCAAACTTTTTTGTACAACCATGTTCAACATTCTCTTCAGCATTTTCTTCTATTAATGTCTAAGTTTCTTTACTCTCTTCTTCAGGACCAAAGTAACAAAACTCAATATCATCACAAACCTTTTACACATCTGATACTGACCATCACAAAAGAGCACTGTTCCTCCCATTTAACTTTAGGGCTGGACTTTTTGCATAATACAATCTTCTCACTAACTTCCGCATTTGAGTATGATGCACTGCCAACATCATACTCATTTCCCATGGGAAATAATGTTAAATAAATTAGACTATTTTAGACTTTTAATTTAAATACATGTATAAAATTGTTTGGGTGTTGAACGTTATTTATAATTAACAATACTTTTTTTTATCATTTTCAATATTATCAATGAACATAGTTTTTAAATAGATTTCCCAAATAGTAAATATATATTAAAATACTAATGAGGGCGTTTTTAAAAAAATTTGTTAAATTAATATTTTTAAATTAAATTAATATATATTATGTATTTAAATATTGAATAAACAGTTATTTTATGTAGATTAATAATTTTAAACTAATTTACATTTTTTACATTAAAATATGTTTAACTTGTTTTTAAATTAATAACCTATCACTTTTTCCCATACTTCACTAGTGAGATATCCGCACCCAAGTTGTGGAAATCTCTGCCCTGGCGATGGAGATCTCTGCCCCATTGGTGAAAATCTCAATCAAAGTTACTAGTAGTGACTTTACACTTGTTTATTCAGTCTTAGATTTTTCCAAACCCAGGTTTGAGGGAGTGGAGAGACGAAAATCTACACTTAGGTGTAAATCTAAATGTTGAATATCAAACAAGTGTAGATTTATACCTACGTGCAAGAATAAATTTACAATGGAGTAAATCAACACATGTAAATTTACCAAATTATAAGGTCCACAGTATTTTGTGATGGTTTTAATAAACTAAATATTGATTTTAATTACCAACAATATAGACTTTGTTTCTGATTCTTATTCTGAATAGAAGCAAAGAAAACTATAAATAAATGGATGTGCTCCAAACAGCAATTTCCAAAGGAACCACGCTGGCACAGCATGAGAATCTGACATGTTTTATATTACTTCTCCATAAATGAAAAGGTGCTGATGAATCTAAACACTAGAAAACATACATTCATGGAGGTAGCAGCAAAACCAATATGGCTGACTGTACTTTGAATGCCTAACCAAATTCCCTGTGTGCAAAAAAGGTACAAAGGCTTGAAAATGGCTGCCTGACAAAAGTCCCAATCTTCATGAATGCCACCTTCAACTGAATCTAATGGGGCATGGCCTCTCAGGTTCAGTCTGATATCTCTAAAAGAACAGCAATGACAATGCTTTTGACTGGAAGCAGCATGCAATGAAATACTCTTTTTTTGTATATAATATTCAATTGGCATACATGAATATGTTGTTGATTTGCTAACCAGACACATCTCTACATGTGATCATTTATATTTCGATTCAAAGTCTCTCCTACTTCAAGTATTTTTTTCAGCAGTAACTTTCGAAAGTACAAATGTTGAATGTTAGAATTGGGGGTCTCTAGTTGGCAAGGGCTTGCACCTTTGTCCAAGAAGGGACCCTTCTTCCTAGTCAGAGTAAGGGAGTTACACTCCTAAAATAACCCTTCCCACCCCCTTGGTTGCTTAGCACGAGCAGTCAGGCTTATTTTAGAGGCAGTGTATAAAGCATTTGCACATAATCAACAGTAATACAGTGAAAACACTACAAAAGGACACCATACCAGTTTTAGAAAAATATCCAATATTTTATGTACTTAAAAAAAGACCAAAACAATAAAAATACACAATACAGTACTTAAAAAGGTATACTTTGCGAATACTTAAAAAACACAGTTCGTACGAGTCAGTAGCTACGTCGGGGGTTACCGCGATGCTGAAAACAACAGAGTCTATCAGTTCCACCCGACAACATCGGTACGGGCTAGCGAAAGCGTGAACAGACTTGGTAACAGTACCTTTCTCATTACGGCTGGCATGGTGGTGCGAGCCGGTCGTGGCTACTGTCACTGTTGCGTTGCAAAATGGAAGCAGTGCAGGGTGCAGTGTCCTCTCAATGCGTGCAGGCAGCGGCTCAGTGATGATCGTCCAGACGGTGTCGATGAGTCCAAGGCTTACGGTGCAGGGCGAGACGGTGCTCAATGCAGTGCTGGCAGGTGGCATGCAGGTGACAGAGCCGGTTAGCGGGAGCTGGTGTCAGTCGGCCCAGACAGCTGTGTGGGACGAGGCGGTGCGTCGTGAAACTTACAAGCGGTGCCACCAGCCACGATGCTGTCACGGGTGTCAAAGTTAGCAGCAGTGACGGTGTCGGTAGGACCAGGATGGTGAAGTGAAGTGAGGCGGTGCGGAGTGTGGTGCCCACAGGTCACTGTGCAAGCAGCGGCTCGGTGGCAGCGGTCGTCGTCGTTGGTGATACCAGGGTTGCGTTGCAAGATGTGGACGGTGCGGGCTGTGATGCAGTCAGGACACAGAGCAGGCGACAGAGTCGGTGACGGAGTCAGTTGGGGTTCCCTGCTCTGTGGCAGCCTAAACAGTGGTTCCAGAAGGGGTACCCAGAGGTTGGTGAAGTCTTTGCAGTCCCTGAGACTTCAGAACAGGAGGCAAGCTCTATCTCAGGCCTTTTGGAGATACTCAATAAAGAAGTTGCAGAAAGTTCAGTCAGTCCTTTCAAAGCCCAAGACAGAAGCAGCCACTGCAGGTCAACACAGAAAAGTACTCAGCAAAGTGGTAGTTCCTCCTCACATCTTCTCCAGTTCTTCTTCTTGGTAGTCTTCTTGGTCGAAAAGAGTTCTAAAGTTTAGGGGTTTGGGCCTGAATTTTTATAGCCAAAAGTCCTCTGTGCCCAGCCGGAACCAGTTCTGTCCTCGCTGGCGCAGCTTCCTGGCAGGAGGGGGAGACAGCATTGTCAGAGGCAGGCCAGGTTTATTCAGGTGAAAGGACATCTCCTCCCCCTACCCTAAATGCAGCCCAGATCTATTCAGCCCATCCCTGACCCCTAGACTCTCTGGAGCCACTGCTCCTCCCCAGCCCCTGTCCTCCCAAAGCCAGACAGTCACTCCACAAACCCAGCAGAGGCATACTGGATGGAAAAGCAGGAAAATACCTACTTTGTAAAAGTGTTTTTTCTTAAACACAAAATGCATAAATCACCTTTACTAAAAGATGCATCTTTAGATTCTGAGTTAAGGCATACCAAACTTTACTTTTCTACCTTATTCCCAGGGGTAGTTATGTTAATAAGATGTTATAAACAAACTCCCCTTTTTGTCCTATGGGAACAGGCCTTGCAATAGTGAAAAATGAAATTGGCAGTAATTCACTATCAGGACATGCCACACATGCCAAGGAATGTCCTACCTTTCACATACACTGCACCCTGCCCACAGGGGTACCTTCGGCCTACCTTAGGGGAGACTGATATGTAAGAAAAGGGAAGATTAGGTCCTGGCAAGTGGGTACACTTGCCAAGTCAACATGGCAGTACCCGACTTCACACAGGCTTTGCAATGGCAGGCCAGAGTTACATTTGCAGGCTGCTTGTGTGGGTGGCACAATCAATGCTGCAAGCCCACTAGCAGTATTTGATTTACAGGCCGTAGACACATATGATTTACTAGTCAGTCTCTAGTACAGTGCACCATATCAGCCAATCATGGAAACAGCAATCCATAATAACATTTTACGACAGGAGCACTTGCACTTTAACACTGAACAGCAGTGAGAAAGTGCACATAGAAACAAAACCGAAAGGTCAGAAAGCAAAAAGACAGGGGAAACACTCCAAAAGATGCCAAGTCTAACACTGAACTACAATATAAAATACTTTTTTTAGGATTTGACTAGTAGACTTTACTTTTGTATAGCAGCTCACCTCACAGCTACATAAGAAATATTGTTTCTACATTTAAGTCTCTATATCCAGACACAAATACCTATACAGATTGAGAGAATTATGCAATATAGGGCCTTTTGTTCAAAGCTATTTTGCAGTCACAAAGGTTCTGATTCGGGGTTTGCGACCACAAAATAGAGTTTGTGTATGTATAAAATCCAATTTAAGATTTGGTAACTCGTTACTGAACCACAAAATTGGTTTCCGACTACATATCACATTGCAAATTGGAAGGGGAGTGTTTAGGGCGGCCCTTCCTATCTGCGATTTCTTAAGGTATGTATCAATGTTTTGAAATTGCAACTCATTGATAGGTAACTGACATCTTATAGGAAGCTCTCCTCCTTTGTGAATGCTGTGTAACTCATTTTAGGAGTAGGCAGTGATTCCTGGGACCACTGCTTAGTCGTAAAAATGTTTTTGAAACTTTAATTTGTTTTTTTTAAATGCGACCTATTTTACTTCAAGGTAAATGGGCTGCATTTATTAAAGAAAAGATTGCTTTATTAAAAATCAGCCACAGACATGGTGGTCTGCTGACCCATAACAGGGCACCATCCGTATGATGGCAGCAAATCATAGTGGGTCACAATTTGCAATCTAACTCATTAATATTTATGAGGTAGCTTAACTTGCGACCCAGTACAATTTGGTATTTTGTAAACCAACATATTTGAACACAGGTTGGCTTGCAAAATACCAATGCATTCAATAAAAGTCGGTGTGCAAATTGCGACCACTTTTAGCAATTTCATTGTACAAATGCATAATTTCCTGGGATAATTTGTATTTAAGTCAGATCAAAAGAAGGCCCAATGAATAGGCAACGTTTGCCCCAAAAATTGGAATGAATATACTTTCTGTGAATTGGCACAATGGAAGGAAAGAAATAAGCACTTTGTGCTTACAGGCTTACGATGAACTCGCAACTGTGTAGTATTTTTGAAATGTGTGCAAGAGAACTTATTTTTAAGTTATTTTTTTTTTACTTAACATAGCAAGGGGAAAAACGTTACAACTATACCATGTTCAACATTCTTTTCATAAATCTATAAGAATTCTATAATATGGAATGTATCTCTTGCCATGCTTTTTAATTTTAGGGATCTGAAAATCTGTAGAGTAAAAAGACATACGCCATCCCACTAGTGCCCCACCTCCAGCTCAACTTATTATACATATTTATAAAGCATCTCCTTGTAATTTTCTGGTCTGGTTTTCTTGATGCATGGAAATCTTAGTTGAAATTGTTGAACAACAGTCTGTACTCCTTTCTCCCAACCTGCAAACCCCGCTGGCCTGGAAACAGCCTTTGCCATTGTAAGTATAACTCTATCAACTGACCCCCAGCTAGGCAGTTTGTTTTTCCAAAAGAGCATCAAAATAGTTTGTCTTGTACTTCAGAGAAGTGCTGGTTGTTTCTCCTCTTCCCCAATCGACTTTTTGTGGTGGATGGCGTTTTCCTAATGTTTTTGCTAAGTGGGCAGCATAATCCTGTACAATGACAGCTTTTAGAATTTCTCTGGTGTATCCTAGAGAAAGAAGTATCACTTTGTCTGACTCGCCGCCTTACTTTTTCCCAAGATATTATCAAATTTCTCTCCAAATAGATTTTCCAAATCTAAAGACATAAGTCCCATGGAAAATGTAAAATAATGAATGCCAACTCAGTACCCAACAGACCCCACAAGGGTGGTTAGTAGTGCTTAGAAAACCTGTAAATAAATAAATAAAGTACAGTTCACAGTGCTATAGAATCAACCTGTCAAGTACTTCTGGTTTTAGGATTTCTGTCTGAGCACCAAGCAGATTATGAATTGAATCGAGCTGCAACTAGCTTACTTTGAACCGCAGAAATCATCACCTGGTTTGACTGATGACCCAAGCATTGATCTAGATACTTAAGTATTTGATGAAAGCTTCTACCAAATGTTAACAATTGTAACTTTTATAAGCTACTGCAAAAGACAGAAAAGGACTGTTGTTATTTAGGCCCTGGTGGAGAGTATCAGAAATCTTATCCAAAATATCAACCTCTTGAGTTATAGCATGTTTGAGCACAAAGGGCTTTATTACCTCTGTCAGATGATCTTCCATTGGACACAGTAGCAGAAAGGAAGCACTCGACAAGGAGTCGGCGGTTCCGCTTCCATAATTATGATGCAACAGCCTTCACAGCAGTCGGAAAGTGTTTGTGTTAGAAATGGGATTTCTGGTTGGCGAAGTCTTGCGCCAAAGCCAGGCAGAAACCACCACTCTAGTTAGGGCAAGGGAGTTACACATCAAGAATAACCCCTTCTCACCCCCTTGGCAACATGACACGAGCAGTAAGGCTTATCCCGGAGGCAATGTGTAAAGCATTTGCGCACGCAACCACTGTGATGTATTCCTATAGGTACTGGATCGATTCCCCTATTCCTAACCCTGGTTTGGTTAATAATTAACTAGCAGCCATCCAACGGTGCAAAAACCGTTATCTGATTAAGCCACACCACGGCACAGAAGCGCGTTATCTGATTAGGTCATAACGCATGCCATCTAATTAGACAAGCGATATTCCTCCTGCCCCTGATAAGGCATACGGAGTTCTCAAAACAAATCAAACCTACAGCGACCTGGGAAATTCCCATAGCCATTGTTTTGATTTCACCGAGAACTTCAGTAAAAGAATGTGCGAACGAACCCGTTCATATGACATCCTTATTGACGTATATATGTCCATCCTTACGTCAATCTCGGCACCTTTCAGGTATAAATATTACCGACATTGCCTTAAGCAAACACATGCGGTGGTGACGAGATTGGAGCAGCGAGACGTGCCGAGGAGCCCAGCAGAGAGCGAAGCCCACAGGCGCTGCCCCTCCTTCCTGACGCGCTGGGAATGAGACGCTGCCTTTCTCCTGCTGAGAAATCCAGCTCCGGCGCTTCCAAGCAGCCCTCGCAGGCAGCTGGAATATCAAGACCTGGGATAAGAGATACCAGCCCTCCACCATTCTAGATCTCAGGTACAGAACTGAATAACCCCTTGCAGAGAATTCTCGAGTCAGTCCCTTGGCAAAACAAACTTAACTTAAACTGCTACTTATCTACTCCCGCCCACGTATTAGGCTTAGGTCAGGTACACTGGGGTAGGCGTGGTTAGAAGCACCAGTTGAGTACGATTAGTCAAATGTATATATGTATGTATCTATTTGATCCATTTTAAAGTATCATATGGCTCAGAAACCATATAAATGCTTTTACAGTATTATTTTATAATTCTGTCTTTACCGTATGCACTTTACTTAACTACAAGTATTGCAATAATAGCGATTCATTTCTCTTGTATGAGAAAAGAGACTGATCAATAAATAACATCTTTTATTGAACACGCCCGTCTCTTCCTTTTCTCTACAATCTGGTGAAACTAAGAATGCACTGAACTGACTGAGTAAAATAAGTTGTCTTTTGTTTTCACACGACTCTAGAGATACACTCTTGATTAGGGGAGAGCAAAGTTGTCATGTTCTATGGTTGTCAGAAACTAAATCCCTTCTTGTCTATCCAGGGAGGTTAAAATCCTCCTTGCCTATTCGAGAAAGTTTCTAGTGAACTCTGAGCTAGCTGGCAAACACAAAACTTTAAGTCTAATATCGTCGGTAGAAGACCTAGTTAACCTCTGCCCTAGGTCAATACTATTGAAGATATTATTCCAATGCGCAGAGCCTATTGGGATAATAGGAACTACACTACATGGCGCCCAACCGTTTGGATAGGCGATAAAACTAACGCAAGACATTAGAGTAACTCAGTCGTGCTTTTTCACACAGACCCCTTTTTCCCATAATACTCCAAAGACGTCTGGAGTGGGTGAAAGGTCATATCCGCCAAACCTCGCAGGAGGAAACTCCTATGTATGGTTCTTGGTTTACTCAACGTTGAAGGATACACTGTTCCAAAATATTGTGCATCTAATCTTTGTTTCCATAGAAACCTGATCAGCAAATAAATAAAATAATCTTCTTGACAATAGTATGTCAGAAACTGAAGAAGAAAGGGAGACAGCTAGAATAGCAACTGAACTCCTAGCAGCTGACAATACTCTGCTACAAAATGACCCGGATATAATACTCATCCCGGTCAACATAAGAAAATCTATAACCTTAAAACTTATAGAAAATGGACTGACACCAAGAGGTGGTACAGTCAAATTCGTAATTGAGGCACACGAATGTCGGCAGACAGAGGTATTCTATTCATGGATAAACTTTCCAGCAGCAAACGCTGTAACAAAGGACTTCCACTATTACAAAATAGAGGAACCTCCTAATGAGTACACTCCTTTCGAGGAGGTGGAAATACCACTCAAATTCCAAGAGCACCTGCTCTTGTTTAATGGCGCCCTAAAACATAATAATCACATCACCAGGCTCGGTCCACTAGGCAGACCAGGAGCAACGTGGCCGGTCCTAGCCGGATACACACCACATCCAGACATTGAAGAAATGCCTGCACCAGATCTTTTAGCACAGCTAAAACAATTAATAAAAATACATAGACAATTAGTCCAATATGTAATGCGGACTTCAACAGTCCAACCAGCAATTAAAATTCCACAGCTGACCACTCATCAGGGGAACACAAATAAAATTACACCACAGAACATACAGTCCTGTCTAGGTAAAGTACCCGCAAAACGGGAACAAATTCCTTTCTGGCTAGCACAAAAAATCACTCAAATAGAGGCGGTGTTTCAAGATACCACCCCTGTTGAGAAACATAGGATTCTGACTATCTGTCTTCCAATGGGAATCGCACCACATGTGGAGGACTGTGACACTTGGGGAACAGTCTTTGCTTCCATTTACACAAAAACACATGGTGTACCATCCATGTCAGTAATACCAGATGTGCTAAAACAGATTCAAGATGAATACGGTCCAGAACCCGCTTTAACTCTCGGTATGAAACTACTGAAAGATTTCAAGCAGGTCTCGGCAATATTATTAGCCAACATAAAGGGAGAAGCAGCAAATGTGGCGATTCGCCAGAGGTTAAAAGAGACAAATATAGCAGACCAACCATCTGAAATTGCCAGAATCATAGAAAAATCCTATGAAGAACTAGGAAGAGATAGTTTGGGTGGAATACCAGTGAAACCCCAACTAGTGGAAAGTCCTGAAAAGGTATTTATAAAAAATAATTTAAACACTCAAAAAAAGAGCTGGGATGGAAATAAGCAATCCAATCCTAAAGAAAAAAGATTCCAGTCCAGAGGAAGGTCTCCTCGGCGGACAGAAAAATCTCCTGATCAAGGATGCAAGTCTCCCCAAAGAGAGCCCTCTGTGAAAAAATACAACCTTAGAAATAGGGATAATATAAAAAAAACTGATAGATATCAGGATATTGATACACGTCCCTCTCAATCTTTTCAGACTTCCTCGCAGAAATCGGAAAGAAGAGGACGATCAGAACACAGGGAAGAGCACGTCAAGTCCAAAGACAAAGAACCTGCTCATCTGAATAAAAAATTACAATTTCCAAAAAAGAAGGTAGCCAGTATTAAAGTAATCAACAATGCCGAGAATACTGAGGACACCGCTGAAAAACGGAGAATGGGCTCAGACAATGCTAGACAGCGCAGCAGAAGTGAGCATAGCTCGCAAAGTCCTTATGAATCATCTGGAGACAGTGGACACGAATGAATACATTCAGGTGGAAACTGCAGATACCAGAGTTAGCAAACCTCATAAAATATATGAAATAACATTGCGTATAGAGGGGGATAAGACTAGAAAAATAAGGGGTCTATTTTGGGATAATCTCTCCAAGGGCTATGACATCCTTCTAGCTGAACGAGACTGGCCTCCAGAGTTTGTCAGGGAGTGCCCACATGGCGAAGAAATAATTATGCCTGCCTTCTCAAACCATATTCCAATTCATAAAAAATATACACTTGCAAGAAAGTGGGCAGTAGCTCAAGCCCCTGCCTTATATAAAAATCATGTGGGATGGGATGAGGACTCTCCTCCTCACAAAATCCAGTTAAAATCACAACCTACTGCACAGAGGCAGTACCCGATTAAGCAAGAAGCTAAAAAACAGGTAAAAGAGATCCTAGATCAACTTGAATACCAGGGGGTGATTGAAACTTGCACCTCACAAATGAACAACCCTTTGTTTCCTGTCTCCAAACCAGACAATTCATATCGTCTTGTTTTGGACTACAGACACCTTAACTCATGTTGCAAAACATTCGCAGTACAAAACTCGCATAGCGCTGCACTAATGAATAACATAGTGCGCAAAAAATACAAAACCACATTAGACATTTCTAATGGATTCTTTTGTCAAAATATAGCACCAGAGAGCAGATATTTGACGGCGTTCTCAATAAATGGCACACAAAAAAAAATTCTGTCGTTTGCCCCAGGGGTTCAAGAACAGCCCAGGATTATTCTCAGCGAGAGTAACAGAATTACTACAAACATATGATGACGAGGCATTATCTTATGTCGACGACATCTATCTAACAGATGATGACTTGGATACTCACTTGAAGAGAGTGAACACCATAATACTTGGGTTCGCAGCAGAGGGTTACAAATTCAACTTTAAAAAGTCAAGAATTGCCCATCTAACAGTCCTGTTTTTAGGATATGAACTATCAAGTGAAGGCAAAAGCCTGGCTGACAATTTCCTAGAGAAATGTGCTGTAATACAAGCACCTAGAACACTGAAAAACTTACAATCAATTCTAGGCTTCCTAAATTTCGGAAGAACTTACATTATAAATTATGCAGAGAGAATTAAACCTCTCTATGATCTAATAAAACCAGATTTTAAAAGAATCAATTGGACTCAAAAACACACAGAAATTTTGAGATCTTTACAAACAGATATGTTAGTTAAAACAAAATTACAAACACGTGACAACACACGCAACCTTGTGATTCGAGTCATCCCAGGAAGATGCGGATTCACATACCTGACCTCCAATGAGGGAGAGAAGGTACCAATAGCATACAAATCACATTTGTACACAGAAGCTGAAAAAAGGTTCAGCATTAAGGTAAAGATTCTGCATGCGGCTCAAACAGCTGTAGCAAAAGAAAAATACCAAGCAGACGGTAGACAGGTTACAGTCAGAACAGCAGAATCAGCTTTTGAGGCATTAACAACACCATGTAATTTACCGACAACTGCACTAAATCCAGAATGGATACAATGGGTAAATTCTGTTGCTACAGACAAAGTAAAATACTATTTTGACCCGGAAATATCTAGAATATGAGAGAGAATACCCTCTGCCAATCGACATTCTGCCTTTACGACAGTACGCCTGTATAATATATACAGACGGACATGCTCAACCCTCAGTTTGGGGAGAGCTGGCTTACAACGCCACATGCGAAATTGTAAAAGAAGTGTGGCGCGGAGGTAAATTAAGACCTCTACTTACAAAAACACACTCAGTGGAAAATAATTCAGAACAACAAACTTAAATAATAGCATTAAAAATGGCGCTAGATAATGCCGATCGCGAATTCCCGACACTTATTGTGTGCGATTCGTATTACTGCGTCAAATCATACAATAACGATTTGCAGAAATGGATTCAAAACGGTTACAAAGATGACACAGGTGCCACAATAAAGCAGAAAGCGCTTTGGGAACAATTAGTTCTTTTAAAGGAAGAACTACCAAAAACTCACGTGATACATTCACTGAGTCATCAGCGTGATGGCGTTCACGTTGCAGGGAATTCATTGGCTGAGACAGCCACAGCGGTTGCAACTAAACCGGCCTCCGTAGCTACAAAAAAGCGTACAGTAAAACACATTGACGGTGAAACTGTGCTGGCGGTGAAAACGTCATCAAAAGGCGACTGCTCAGCGCTACCGATCAATTATCCACTCAATTATACATACATAATCGATGCAAACTCAGTCCCTTTTGCTCGAATCCCTGGAGTGGGGGATAGAGTAATTCCAAACACGGACAGGAGAGGCTTGTTAATAGCAGATGCACATATGGGTGAGGGTCTCAGACACCTTAAGCAAAAAGATTCTCTGGAAGAATTACAATCAGTGTACTGGTGGCCAGGCATGAGCCTGCATCATCACATTTTTGTAAAAAACTGCCCAGACTGCAATAGAGTTCGCAGTGTCGAGCGAGGAGGACTCTTGCCATGGCATTTCGCTCCAGATAAACAACAACAATAGGAAAGTACCCATCATGAAAAAAGTGTTATATTAACATAAAAAGACTAATTTTCACTTATAATGTAGACCCCAGCGCTCGGCTGACGTCTGGACTGTTATAAAAGGATTTGCAAGTCTATAATGGCATATACGCTAGGAGCATGCTACGTTTTGACTAATGTATTCCCTTTAGCCCTCAAGCTTATGGGGAAGCATGGCCAAATGAGCATTGCATAGCGGGACTCTTCTCACTTCCTTCCTGAGGGATACGGGATGGTGTAAAGAAAAAACCAAGACATAAAGCAATCTATAACGGAAAAGGTATTAGGTTCGGGAGCTGGGTGGGTCAAACATTTAATAAGTGTCCAACGTAGTCTAAATAACCTGCCAAGGAATTCTCTGAAAGGGTTCAGTCCGTACGAACTATTGTTCGGAACTAGAATGATGATCCAAGATCTTGATAGTCAGACTTCAGTGGTTAAAGACAAAAACTTTGATATCAAAGATCGTTTGGCTATTTTGCAGGACTTGAATGAAACAAGAAAAGACCTGAGCAACATAAAGTTGAAACAACAGCCAACAACCACTGAAGAAAAACCACCTGTCCCAGCAAGGCCTGTCTGGATTCCAAAAGTCGGGGATCTGGTCAGAGAAAAGATCGCGGTAAAGAAGGAATTTGGGCCTTCTTACAGAAAAGCAGTTCCTGTCTTGTCTATCAACGGGACAAGATCAGTAGTACTACCGCCCCTTGCTGGTAAAAAGGAGAACCGAGTCATATTCATCGACCTGGTAAAACCACAATCATGTGGCCGATAACAAACAGTAGGCCAAGTGGACTCCCAAGAAGTAGCAGAACACCAATGTTTGCTACGAATACAGAGGTTCAGACTGAAAGACTGATCACATTTGGAAAATCTACAGTGAAACAACAAGGACTATGCAACGAAGCAATGGAACTTGAACCTCTTAAAACCCAAATCAAAGCTTTTCATCATGAAATAACAACCTATGATGATGTAACTACAGACTTTGCTAATGAAACAAAGCAAAATCCAAAAGCAATTGGAACAATTGACAGAACGGCATCCGGCTACTTCATCAGCTTCGATGATTCATCTGAAGATCTGAGTGAACCTAAGAAACAGCCATCAACAAAAACTTTTAAAGATAAAGCTAAGGAACTTTTTCAACAGCTGAAAGAAACCTATCTGATTTCTCCATGGATTGAATTTTGGGTGGCCTTCGGCGCATTTATCCTCATTCTTTGGCTCATCATGGTACTATGCTTGGGACATTTTATTGAAGGAAAATATGCTAAAATGGACACAGCAAGCCAGAAAATCAACTTGGTCCTTAAACCACACACATCTTCACACATCGAGAAAAGAGAACTTTCTTCAGTGAACTTCACAGCCAATCCTATACCAGGCGGTGTAGCATGGGACAAAACTGATTATGAAATCTATGGTCCGGTTGAAATCCTGAAGTATCCACACCAATTCAAGATCTCATTGAGTGACTTTGTAAAACCAAGCACATTTGCTGATGATTGGGACTTTGAAAGTATTAAAAATATGATGTCTGATCTTGTGATGTCTGCTAAATTCACAGAACACGATTATTTGCAGGGTTCGTCTAATTATGATCAGATGTTCTGCTACAACCACTATGGTAACCATTATCTACATAAATCTGCACAACCTAGAAATGTTTTAAATTATAACCAATGGGAACATTGTGCTACTCCTCCAAAAGATAGCTCGAAAACATTTTATGATAAATATTCATACTTTTCAGGGTTTAACACAAGTAATGCAGAAACATTTTATTTCAAATTGTCAAATAAGACAGGTATGAAGACCATGCTTACAAACACAAAATTGATATATTCCGATTTATTTTTTGAGCAAATGAATACATTTGGGTTTGATTTCTGGAACAATAATATTGAAACAAAAACTGTTTGGGGTACAAGAGATTGGCAAGTACAAGGTATAGAATCATTGTTTAGAGCCTGCATGATCCCAGAACAAATTATATTTTTGAACAACACTATTCAACAAACTACCTGTCTTGGCTTAGCCAAAATCAAAGATTTGAACAAACCGTCTATTCCAAAGCCAACAGTGAACAGTAATAGCTCTATAGATGTTGAGATAGACGTAAACCATATATTAAACCAAAACAGAACACATCCTGAATGGAAAAAATGGTTGATCTGGCCCACAGATACAAATAACTGTCAAGACAGATTCCTGAACAAAATACAGGGGTTGACATTGACTAGGCCAGACCCTAGATATTCCCAAAGACAACATCCAGGGATAGTAACCACCTACAGCGTGGGCAAGCTCTGCCTTCAATGGCTACAGACGGCCACACTGGCTGAAATTAAGCATAACCTAACTTTACTTACAGAAGGTGCTGACTTGCGTGATTTCATTATGGGACCACGCAAACAGCGTCAAAAACGTTTCATAGCGGCCTCTATATATGCAGCTTATAACGAAGTCTGGAAAGTAACTCAAATTGAGACAGCAGAAAAAATACGGGAAATTGACCGTATAAATTTGGAAAAATCACTTTCTGTTGTGGACAATGGGTTAATGACTCTGTCCTCCAGAATATATTCACTGGACAGTATTGTATCTTCAGCAATCGATATAATATCGCAAGACTTACTGAGGTTACAACACGGTCAGTCCCAATTGCGTTCTATTGTACAGCTTGGCTGGACGTTACAAAATCTGCGTTCTGGCTATGTGCCTTGGCGTTTAATCAACACAACGTCATTATTTAATATCTTTAACCTTACTGATAAACAAATCAGTTTGGCACAGAAGGGTGCTGACTATTCAATTCTGAGCATTGAAAAACTTGAGAGATTACCATTGACAATGTCAGAACGACCTGTCATTGAATGGATAATACATGGAATAATAAATATTCTGATAACTACTTTCCAGTTTCAATTTTGCCAAAAATATATACAGGCAGGCCAGTATGAAAGGTTGGGTAAAGGGTACATTAAGTCAATATGGAACTTGCCCTATACACACGAATGTGTCAGTAATAAAGGCCAGAAAGTGTTTCTCAGTGGCGATAATTGTGCAAGATCACTAAGCGGTACACTTCTGTGTCAGGGTATTAGCTTGCATGGAGCCTGTGAAGGGACTTCAAATAACCTTTCATGTTACCAGCTAGGCACACCTGCAACACGAATAGAACCATTCTTTAGGAGACTCTCGAACGGGAGTTACATTCTAATAGTAGATCGCAGATGTTGTAGTTTGCTGCCCGGAAAACCTTATCTCATAACCGTGACTAGGAAGGTCATGTGCTGTGAACGAGTATTGTTCCCTAACGATTCTCCAGACAGGGAGGCAAGGTTATGGCCAGATTTGAAAATTGCTTCTATTCGAATTGATACTTTAAGAAGAATGAAGACTGTGCTCCTACAGACGCCGACCAGGCTAACGTCATCAAAAGAAACGTATGATCTCCAAGTTGCAAGGACAACGGCAGAGATTCATTCATTGTTATCAACTAATTCCCCCATACATTTCGCAGAAATACTGAACGAAATCTTAAATATTTCTGATACCAGTGGTGTCTTATGTGTATTTAAGACAGTGTTTTCAGGAGCTTTAACACCATTCAAAGCCATCCTGGGTATTTTTCCACACTTTGTCCATTCAACTTTTGGCGGACTTCCTCTCCTTTTGGGACTAGTGGCAGGCTTCCTATTTTTGATCCTGTTTGTTAGACGGGGACCTGGAGGGTCGGCCGAGCACAGTGATCGCACAGACAGGTAACTTCCCCCCCACAGATGGACACCACACAAAGCTTATGGTAACACCTTTTATAGGCACTTCGGGTAGTAGAGTGGTACGATACAGGGCGATCAGGACACGATGATCCTCTCAATTCTAGTCTCTAGTAAGGGAAGGGGGTAGCGGGACAGTCTTGGTACCCACGGGTACGGGGGTGTAACGGTGATAGCTCACAATCCTCGAGCTCGGTGTTCGGAGGGGTCAGACCGCGGCAGCGCCGGCAGGTCCCGAAGAGGTCGTAGGTGGCACGGGCCGCGGCAGCGCCAGCAGGTCCCAACGAGGATGAAGGTTACAACGGGCCGCGGCAGCGCCAGCAGGTCCCACGAGAATGCAGGTTGCAAAGGGCCGCGGCAGCGCCAGCAGGTCCCACGAGGATGGAGGTTACAACGGGCCGCGGCAGCGCCAGCAGGTCCCACGAGAATGCAGGTTGCAGAGGGCCGCGGCAGCGCCAGCATGTCCCACGAGAATGAAGGTTGCAGAGGGCCGCGGCAGCGCCAGCAGGTCCCACGAGGATGAAGGTTGCAGAGGGCCGCGGCAGCGCCAGCAGGTCCCACGAGGATGAAGGTTGCAGAGGGCCGCGGCAGCGCCAGCAGGCAGGACAATAGTTCACAAGGCAGGGCTGTGGCAGCGCCAACAGTCCGTCAAGGATGAGTTCGTCGCGGTGTCTCTCGACTCCAGGATACAACTGCCTTCCTGTCCTGGGGCCGCCCCAGTTATAGGTCTGGCGCCCTTTGATGTCCGGACCCTCGCTCTTGGAGGTCGGGAGGTCCGGGATGAGGGAGTCCAGACACCCAGCAGGGGGGTGGAGCCAGCGCCCGAGGAGGCTGGGGTGCTCGGCACCTGGCGGGGGAGAGCCATCGACACTTCGTACTCCCATTGACCTGCCAAGTGGGCCGTTCACCTCCTGGGTGGAGGGTGGTGCCGGGATGTCGGGGCCTGGCCAGGCCCAGGGTTGGGGTCGGGCTGAGGCCGCACGGCCGCGTGGTGCCGTGTCCAAGATGGCGGCTGGGCCGGGCAATGGTGCTGACGGTGGCCCAGGCCCTGTCCTGCGGGGAGGGAGCGAGCCCTTCATGTGGCCTGTCCAACATGCGTCCCCCCCAGCTGAAGGCGGGGAGAGTCACCCATCTTCTTGGGGACTTTCCTCGTCGAGGCGGAAAAAGCGGGACAGGTCATCCGCGTTGGCGTGGTCTTGGCCGGGTCGATGTTCCACAGTGAAGTCCATCCCCTGCAGGGAGGTGGACCAACGTAGTAGTTTCGGGTTTTCCCCCCGCATCTGCATGAGCCATTGCAGGGGTCGATGATCGGTCTGGACCCGGAAGTGGGTGCCGAAGAGATAAGGCCGGAGCTTTTTGAGGGCCCACACCACGGCGAAGGCCTCCCTCTCGATGGTGCTCCAGCGTCGTTCTCGGGCCAGGAGCCGTCTGCTGATGAAAGCCACTGGCTGGTCAAGTCCTTCGGGGTTCAGCTGGGAAAGGACTGCCCCAACGCCGTGGTCGGAGGCATCTGTTTGGACGATAAATTCCCGGCTGTAGTCGGGGGCCTGGAGCACTGGGGCGGAGCACATGGCGGCCTTCAGCTTCTCGAAGGCCGCTTGACAGTCTGGGGTCCAGTTGACCTCCTTGGGTTGGTTTTTAGAGGTGAGTTCCGTGAGGGGCCCTACGATGCTGCCATAGTCCCTCACGAACCGTCGGTAGTAGCCTGTGAGTCCCAAGAAGGCGCGGACCTCGGTCTGGGTGATGGGGGACTGCCACGACTGGATGGCAGCGATCTTGAGTTGCAGAGGGGCCACCAGACCGCTTCCCACCTGGTGCCCGAGATAGGTCACGGACCCCTGGCCAATTTGGCATTTGCTGGCCTTGATCGTGAGGCCAGCTCGTTGGAGGGCCTGTAGCACCTCTCGGAGGTGGTGGAGGTGGTCGGACCAGTGGTGGCTGTACACAGCGATATCGTCCAGGTAGGCGGCGCTGAATCCTTCGAGTCCTGCCAGGACCTGGTTTACTAGCCGCTGAAATGTTGCTGGCGCATTCTTCATGCCGAATGGCATGACCTTGAAGTGATAGTGGCCATCAGGGGTAGAGAATGCCGATCGTTCTTGGGCCCGGGGTGTGAGACCGATCTGCCAGTAGCCCGCTGTCAGGTCGAAGATGCTGAGGTAGCGGGCAGCTCCCATGCGGTCGATTAGTTCATCTGCTCGGGGGATGGGGTGTGCGTCTGTTCTGGTGACCGCATTCAAGCCCCGGTAGTCGACGCAGAACCGGAGCTCCGGCGTGGCGCCGGGGGCGGCCGCTTTGGGGACCAGTACCACTGGGCTGGCCCAGGGGCTGTCTGAGGGCTCGATGATCCCGAGTGTGAGCATCTTGGCCACCTCCTCTTGGATGCAGGCCCGTACCCGATCTGGTACGCGGTAGGCCCGATGGCGGATAGGGGGACTGTCTCCAGTGTCCACGTCGTGTAAGCACCAGGGGGAGACCCCTGGGGTGAGGGAGAACAGGGTGGAGAACTGGAGCAGGAGGACTCGGCAGTCTTGGCGCTGTTCCAGGGTGAGGGCCTCCGAGAGTCGGACCCCGTCCACGGAGCCGTCCTTCTCCCGTGACCGTAGGAGGTCAGGAAGGGGTTCGGAGTCCTCCTCGGTTCCATTGTCGGTTGCCATCAGGAGACTGAGTTCGGAGCGTACAAAGTGGGGTTTCAGTCTATTAGCGTGGAGGACCCGGAGAGGGTTTCGGGAAGATTCCATATCGATGAGATAGGTGACAGGGCTCTTGCGCTCGATTACTTTGAAGGGCCCCGTCCATTTGTCTTGCAGGGCGCATGGTTCGGTGGGAGACATTACCCACACTTGTTGGCCGGGTTCAAATTCGATGGAGGATGCATTTTGATCGTACCACCTTTTCATGTGCTCCTGACTGGCCTCCAGGTTTGCTTTTGCCATCTCTCTGAACCTTCTGGTCTGGTTGCGGAGGGTTAGGAGGTACTTGAAAACATCTGGAGTGTTCTTTAGAGGGGGCATTTCCCAGCCTTCTTTGACTAGGCTGAGCGGGCCTCGCACCGGGTGTCCATACAAGAGTTCGAAAGGGCTGAAGCCGAGGGACTTCTGGGGGACTTCTCGGTAGGCAAAGAGAAGGCACGGTAGTAGCACATCCCACTGGCGACGGAGGGGCTCTTCCAATCCCCCAATCATCCCTTTGAGCGTGCGGTTGAATCGCTCAACCAGTCCGTTCCCTTGAGGGTGATAGGGGGTCGTGAATCGGTAGGTGACCCCACACTGTTGCCAGAGGGACTTCATGTATTTTGAGATAAAGTTCGTACCCCTGTCGCTGACGACTTCCCGGGGGAAGCCCACTCGCGAGAAGATCCCCATCAAGGCTCGACCCACTACTGGGGCTGTTATCGTACGAAGGGGGACCGCTTCAGGATAGCGGGTAGCGTGATCCACCAGGACCAGGATGAAGCGATGTCCCTGTGCTGTTCGGGGGTCCAGGGGCCCCACAATGTCTATTCCCACCCTTTCGAACGGGGTGGTCACCACGGGGAATGGTTGTAGGGGTGCCTTGAGTTTGCGGCCGCTCTTCCCACTGGCCTGGCAGGTCGGGCAGGACCGGCAATGGTTGGATACGTCATTTCTCATTTTGGGCCAAAAAAAGTGAGTCACCAGGCGGTGGTAGGTCTTGTCTTGGCCCAGGTGCCCGGCCAGGGGGACATCATGGGCTAGGTTCAACAGGAAGTCTCTGAAGTGGAGGGGCACCACCAGCACTCGCCCGGCCCCCAGTTCTGCGATTTTCTGTTCGCTGTACAAGAGATCATTGTCCCAATAAACCCAGTGGGCCCCGGTGGTGTCTCCTTGGCTCTGGGCGAGCGCTTGCTGTCGCAATCCCTCGAGGGAGGGGCAGGTCTTTTGCTCCTGCCGGAATTGTTCCTGGGTGGGCCCCCCTTCTTGACGCCACTGAGCCAGGTCGGGAAGCTCGGGGGGCTGTGTGGACCCCTCTGGGGTGGGGTCCGGGTGGTCGGTCTGGAGGAAGTCTTCTTCTGGAGTGATCGAGGGCGGAGGTGCTGCCCATTCTGGTTCTTCTGGTCTAGGGATGGTGCGGGTGGCCATGGACCGGGTGGTTACGCACGCCCAGTCCGGGAGACCCAACATCCCCAGATGCTCTCTTCTTTCCACAGCGGCCCACGGGGAGCTCTCGAGATCGTTCCCCAGGAGGCAGTCTACGGGGGCATCGTCACGGACAGTTACTTTCAGCATGCCGGACACTCCTCCCCATTCGAAGGGGACGCAGGCCATCCGACACAGGCTCTCCGAGTTATCTGCCGATCGGACGGGGCAAAGTACGTTTGGTAGGATTTGTTCTGGGGTCACCAGGTGACAGCGGACGGCCGTCACACTGGCCCCGGTGTCACGCAGGGCCTCGGCCTTGCGCCCATTGATGCTCACCCATTGGCTGTACTTCCGAGTGTTGGCGGGCAGGGGAGTCCGCGGGACCATGTCTCTTCCTCCTAGGCATGCCAGGGTCATGGCGGCGGGTTCCCACTCGAACTGCTCCGACTCATAGGTCTCCGTGTCTTCGGAGACTTGTTCTTCTCCCAGGGCGGCGGCCGCCATCTGGCGGGGACCGGGGGCCTGGTTCTTCGGGCAGGTCGGGTCACTGGCATAGTGGCCGACTCGCTGGCATCGATGACACGTCACGTTAGCTCGGAACCCTGGGCGCATCGGGGGGTTTCCCCGGCCTGCTGGGGCCGGGGTGGCGTTAGTGGGTGCGGCCGGGGCGGCGTCTCTGCCCCGGCCCGGGCCTCCTCCTCCTCCTCGGGGACGATGGTGACCTTGGTTGGTTCTGTTCTGCTCGTTCGGCCCACTCCGGGCCACTCGGGTGCTCTCCCACCGGTCAGCCTCGGTGGCGAGCTGCCGGGGTTCAGTTAATTTACTGTCGAGGAGGTGCTGCCTGAGCTCGACAAAGCAGTTGTTGGAGAGGTGCTCCCACACAATGAGATTGAAGAGTTGTTCGTAAGTGGTTACGTTGTTACCCTTGATCCACCCCTCGAAGGCTCGGCTGAAATAGTTCACGTATTCCAACCACGTCGTACCTGGGATCCTGGTGCAGTTGCGGAACCTCTGGTGGTACATTTCGGGTGTAAGTCCATATCGACTGAGGAGGGCGGCCTTCATGTGGTCATAGGACGTCATTTGATGGTCCGGAAGCTGCAGCAGGGCATCACGACCCTCGTTGACGAATCTCCCCCATAGACCGGCTCCCCAGTCACTTCGAGCGACCCGGTGGGCGGTCATGGCAATCTCATAGGCCTTGAACCACTGCTGTATGTCGTCGTTCCGGTGATATTCTCGGACCACATCCTTGGGGATGTGGACCTTCTGCTCGGTAGGACCCGGGGAGTGCGGTTGCTCGGGCACCCCTAGGTTTTTGTTCAGTTTGCGCATTTCTATCTCCGCTAGTTTGCACTCGTGCTCGTATGCCAGTCTTTTTTCTTCGAGGTCTCTCTGTCTCTGTTTTTCCTCTCGCTCTTCTCTGAGCCGTAAGTGTTCTAAGTTTATTTTTTGTTCCGCCAGTTTCAATTCTCCGTCTAATCTGAGTCGTGCCAAGTCTAACTCGTGTAATCTATTTTTTTCCCGCTCTTGGATCTCTTCATGGGAGGGGCCTGTTCTCCGTTCCTCCGTCCGGGTGGTGTTGACTTCCGGGGCTGCGGGGTCCCGGGGGGTTGCGGTATTTGTCTCTGTCCAGGCCTCTAGGGCGTTTTTGAAGTCTTCTTTTGTGCTTAGCCCGGTGGTAGCAATGCCTAAGTCCATGCAAAATTGCTTGAGCTCTCGGTGGTTGTATTCTTCCAGCTTTTCCATCTGGAACTTCTCCGCCGATCCGCTCTCTTTGGTCGTCATTGTGGTTTTAGTTGTAGGGTGAGTTACTGTCTGTACGGTACGCGTTGGTTCGGATCGCGCCGCTAGCCACCAATGTTAGACGGGGACCTGGAGGGTCGGCCGAGCACAGTGATCGCACAGACAGGTAACTTCCCCCCCACAGATGGACACCACACAAAGCTTATGGTAACACCTTTTATAGGCACTTCGGGTAGTAGAGTGGTACGATACAGGGCGATCAGGACACGATGATCCTCTCAATTCTAGTCTCTAGTAAGGGAAGGGGGTAGCGGGACAGTCTTGGTACCCACGGGTACGGGGGTGTAACGGTGATAGCTCACAATCCTCGAGCTCGGTGTTCGGAGGGGTCAGACCGCGGCAGCGCCGGCAGGTCCCGAAGAGGTCGTAGGTGGCACGGGCCGCGGCAGCGCCAGCAGGTCCCAACGAGGATGAAGGTTACAACGGGCCGCGGCAGCGCCAGCAGGTCCCACGAGAATGCAGGTTGCAAAGGGCCGCGGCAGCGCCAGCAGGTCCCACGAGGATGGAGGTTACAACGGGCCGCGGCAGCGCCAGCAGGTCCCACGAGAATGCAGGTTGCAGAGGGCCGCGGCAGCGCCAGCAGGTCCCACGAGGATGAAGGTTGCAGAGGGCCGCGGCAGCGCCAGCAGGTCCCACGAGGATGAAGGTTGCAGAGGGCCGCGGCAGCGCCAGCAGGCAGGACAATAGTTCACAAGGCAGGGCTGTGGCAGCGCCAACAGTCCGTCAAGGATGAGTTCGTCGCGGTGTCTCTCGACTCCAGGATACAACTGCCTTCCTGTCCTGGGGCCGCCCCAGTTATAGGTCTGGCGCCCTTTGATGTCCGGACCCTCGCTCTTGGAGGTCGGGAGGTCCGGGATGAGGGAGTCCAGACACCCAGCAGGGGGGTGGAGCCAGCGCCCGAGGAGGCTGGGGGTGCTCGGCACCTGGCGGGGGAGAGCCATCGACACTTCGTACTCCCATTGACCTGCCAAGTGGGCCGTTCACCTCCTGGGTGGAGGGTGGTGCCGGGATGTCGGGGCCTGGCCAGGCCCAGGGTTGGGGTCGGGCTGAGGCCGCACGGCCGCGTGGTGCCGTGTCCAAGATGGCGGCTGGGCCGGGCAATGGTGCTGACGGTGGCCCGGGCCCTGTCCTGCGGGGAGGGAGCGAGCCCTTCATGTGGCCTGTCCAACACTGTTATTTCGCTATGGCAAACCATGTCACAGACAAAACACCTGCGACAAGGGAAGAAATGATCCTAGCCATTGGCTACCGGGACCGCATAATTAAAGTCCTTGGACTAGCACGGCTTCGGGACCTGAACATGACTTGGTTTCTTTCATTTAGACCAATGTGGCAAAGTTGTGTTATGCCTGTATTAAGGTGCTTGCTATGCGGCGAAGAATGCGTGTTGGACACCTGTCTGGCACTACAATCGGATGTGCCAATGGACGCAGATACCTTGTTGGGTCCGGTAACGGCTCATGCATTGTGCTGTCCCCAGCGGCTACCAATCCTGATGACGGCATTCGTGGAGACTTCACCACTACGATTGAGGGGTAGTGAAGTACAAGATGAAAGCAGCATCGGTCAGGTACAACCTTCAGTCAGCTATGCTGATCAAAACATCAATGGAGGCAATCATGCTCAGGCTCATGAATGCATGGTAACAACTTTTTCCGAGTTAGTGGAACTTACGCAAGAAGCTGTTGACAGTTTTTTCAACAGTCTAAATGAGATGATGTTTTCACCAGAGCAGCAGGAATAACTTTGAGCAGACTAGCACTTGGAGTTCCCTACATCCTGAATTTGGCCTTCAACTTTTTAAAAAATAAGCGATATGAAAAATTTTCTCATCAGTTTGTTCAGACTACAAGAACCTTTTTCCCCAATTCCAAAATATTTACGATTTTTTGGGACACTTATCTTCTGCTTAAAGTAGACATTATTCTTAGAGAACTGAATTTCTATTTTAGGTAGTCACGAGACATTAGCTATCCCCTAGCACTCTTATACAAAACTTTATGATTGTGATGAAATGGTCACGCACTTTTTTTCTGTATTAAGAGCCATTTCATGTGTGGTTTTCGCATTTATTCATGCTAAATTTAAAAAATGCGTTATATGTTTAGCATTATTAGACTGCTTGTGCATATAGTACACGTGATAGTACATGTGATTGTGTTTCGTATATTTTATAATTCCAATTTTCAGAATACATATGGATGTATTTTGGGGTGGTACGGTATACACAAACGCTACTGGTTTCACTATGCCTAGATTTGTAAATATGGACATAGTCTACGTGGAGTGGGTGTGATGTATTCCTATAGGTACTGGATCGATTCCCCTATTCCTAACCCTGGTTTGGTTAATAATTAACTAGCAGCCATCCAACGGTGCAAAAACCGTTATCTGATTAAGCCACACCACGGCACAGAAGCGCGTTATCTGATTAGGTCATAACGCATGCCTTCTAATTAGACAAGCGATATTCCTCCAGCCCCTGATAAGGCATACGGAGTTCTCAAAACAAATCAAACCTACAGCGACCTGGGAAATTCCCATAGCCATTGTTTTGATTTCACCGAGAACTTCAGTAAAAGAATGTGCGAACGAACCCGTTCATATGACATCCTTATTGACGTATATATGTCCATCCTTACGTCAATCTCGGCACCTTTCAGGTATAAATATTACTGACATTGCCTTAAGCAAACACATGCGGTGGTGACGAGATTGGAGCAGCGAGACGTGCCGAGGAGCCCAGCAGAGAGCGAAGCCCACAGGCGCTGCCCCTCCTTCCTGACGCGCTGGGAACGAGACGCTGCCTTTCTCCTGCTGAGAAATCCAGCTCCGGCGCTTCCAAGCAGCCCTCGCAGGCAGCTGGAATATCAAGACCTGGGATAAGAGATACCAGCCCTCCACCATTCTAGATCTCAGGTACAGAACTGAATAACCCCTTGCAGAGAATTCTCGAGTCAGTCCCTTGGCAAAACAAACTTAACTTAAACTGCTACTTATCTACTCCCGCCCACGTATTAGGCTTAGGTCAGGTACACTGGGGTAGGCGTGGTTAGAAGCACCAGTTGAGTACGATTAGTCAAATTTATATATGTATGTATCTATTTGATCCATTTTAAAGTATCATATGGCTCAGAAACCATATCAATGCTTTTACAGTATTATTTTATAATTCTGTCTTTACTGTATGCACTTTACTTAACTACAAGTATTGCAATAATAGCGATTCATTTCTCTTGTATGAGAAAAGAGACTGATCAATAAATAACATCTTTTATTGAACACGCCCGTCTCTTCCTTTTCTCTACAATCTGGTGAAACTAAGAATGCACTGAACTGACTGAGTAAAATAAGTTGTCTTTTGTTTTCACACGACTCTAGAGATACACTCTTGATTAGGGGAGAGCAAAGTTGTCATGTTCTATGGTTGTCAGAAACTAAATCCCTTCTTGTCTATCCAGGGAGGTTAAAATCCTCCTTGCCTATTCGAGAAAGTTTCTAGTGAACTCTGAACTAGCTGGCAAACACAAAACTTTAAGTCTAATATCGTCGGTAGAAGACCTAGTTAACCTCTGCCCTAGGTCAATACTATTGAAGATATTATTCCAATGCGCAGAGCCTATTGGGATAATAGGAACTACACTACAGCACCAGCAACAACATCCCAGTCCCCCCACAAAAGAAACTCCACACAAGGTTATATCAAAAATAGCCTTTGTATTCTCAAAACACTTCAGATAGTAATCTCACAATATATAGTGTGCCAACTGGCACGGACAATATTTACAAGGGATTATTTACACCTGACAGGGCCACCTGGACCACTGTCAGCATCAGCACTTGGTAAATACATAGTATCAGAATAGAAATAAACTTATAACACAGTCAGTAATCACTGGCAGACACTATACTCAGTGTCAACCTGAAATAAAAATCATAACAGGCACAATATCCCACAAGTCTAAATACCTTAGACCCTCACCACCTAAGTAAACATTACACTAGGGGCATAAATCACACAGGGAAGTATCATCTCCCTAACACAAATCTAAACAGATAAAACAACCTCCTATGCATAAACCATATCTAGAGATATCAAAACAGGGTGCGCAAAACATACTATACACAATACATTCCCTAGCACCCAAAATCATTAGCAAAGAAATCCACATTAGGGCCTGGCGCCCTATCAAAGTAAACATCCCCCCTGGCCAACTGGCCATCTAAAAAGGGGGCTCAAGCGCCCTATGTCCAGAGAGTCAGGGCTGCTGCCTAGGTAGTGAAAGTCAAGGTTGCGCCACTGCGCCAAAACCTAAACGCTGCAGCTGCCCACTACTTGCTGTTATCAAAAAAACAATGGTCCTAAACCTATGAATTATAAACCTTATATATTTCAGTAGCTTTTCTCATTTACTTATAAGGAGCACCCACACACAGTATGCTCTGATTGTACTGAAAATTTAGTACCACAAGATTAACATAAAACCACGGTTAGGAGAAAACATATTTAATTTCGTTTTCCATTTTCTACAGCAAGCATTTTTATAGAAAGCATTTTTATATACATCATCAAAATTGAGTCAATAAAAACAAAGTGGTCGCCCAAACAAAGAAGAAAGAGTGCAAGAAAAACCGTGCTCAAGAGTGTAAAGTGAATGATCCGAGAGGCGGGATCATAGAGGTGCTCAAAAGGTCATAATATTAAACAAAACAATATCTAGCATGTATATTGTATTTTTAGAAACCTGGCCAAAGAATAAGATCAAAAAACAATGTTATTACATCTAGGCATATCAGTCCTAGGATTATTTAGCACTATATACAATATTAATTGGTCCAAGGTTTAATACAAATGGCGTCGACGTTTCGACTCGTCTTATGCCCATACGGAGATTTGAACCTGGGGAATGCGAGTCTTCATCAGGACGAAGAGATACAAGGGCAACCAAGGGGTAAGGATAACCCTAAAGAGATTAATAAAGAAAATTACTAACCGTGGTCCTAAGAATTAAAATTAAAAACCTATCTGGCTCCACATAGTGGTAAAGACATTACTCTTACCCTACTGGTTGGGAGAAACGGATAGGTGATGGTCTCAATTCCAAAAATGGCTAATACAATCCTCACTGGTGATTGATAGCGCAATATCACATAGATGATACCTATGATAAAGGAATAACAACAAAGTCTCCTTCAGACTAAAGTTGAAATTAATTCTGTCCTCAAGTGAGAATAATTAAAGTGTCTTACCCTACTGATTGAGTAATATCACTTGCCAGCTGATAAAGTTCTCACTGTTGAATAATGTCCGAAGTGGTACACAGTCGGTACCTATAATTAAATGGTAATGTTTACTTCAGACTCCATGCAGCATGGGTGTCTAGGCAAAAGATAAATTCAATGCATCAAAAACGTATTTTTTACCTGGTCGAAAAAGGGGGGTTAGTGGGGAGGCTCACATCGTTCGCTCCCTCCACTTGTACAAATACACTCCCACGTTGTTATGGAAAACTGGTGGATAGCGCCACACAATAACAATTCTCAAAAAACGGTGGGTAAGGCTCCTCAATATTGAAACTGGTAGCTGTGGGGAAAAACGGTAAATAATTCCCTCTAAGTAGCTAAACAACACTGCAGTCGGTGAATGTACGGCGGAAGAGAGACACCGGCGTGTCAACTTACCCCTACACGACTAGAGCTCATCCAACCGCAAACCGATACCGCAGTCAAAGCAGGGGGATTGCAATGCGCTTCCGCATTTGCGTATGTGACCATGAGTCTCTCTGTTCGGTAGACATAGAGAGAGGACTCTTCTACCGGTGTGTAGTGCAAGCCGTTTTTCTTGCCCCGGAGAGTTTTTTATTTAATTGCAAGCCAATTCGAATCAAAATGGATTAGGGTTACGCATGTATCCTACATCTAAAGTAATTAGGAACCTTTTTTGGGCAATAATTTTATACGCGAATTTAAAAATTATTAAAAATATAATCCAACCGATGTTATTAACAAATCTCAAATTCGCTAATCATATATGTATGACTGGATTGTAATCCGTGAAACTACGAAAAAAACACGAGAAAAACAGTGTAGAACCAATCCATACTGCATGATAAACATCAAGAAGGGACTAGTACATGGACATTTCAAAAAATCATTGAGGAGGTAAAAACAAACACATTGCGGACGTCACATTTTTGGTGAACCCAAAAAACACTGTCATCATAATATGATACATCAAAGCATTAGATGAAACATATTTAACACAGTCCTAGGTAATTGAAAAGAAATTAAATTCAATGGAAATAGAATCTAGGATAGCTGAGTTAGGGAAAGGTCGTATACATATAAACATCATCATATGGTTAATCCTAATCATGTACAGTATTTCAACCATCTATTCAATAGAGTTTCCAGTTTTTCAACATTAAATAATGTCCAAGCATAATCATGTACCCAATAGGGCGACTTGTTTATTCATCTCCTCAAGTTCATTAAGTCCCGAGTTCACAGTGTTAAGAGTATATATCCATTTACACTCCCTTCTATTGAGGATTCACTACTTGCTGTGCAGCTGAGGACAATGAACTGGAGGACTACACGCTGCACCTGGCATTAAGTGCTGCGCAGCTGTGGAGGCCAAGGTAGGGATGAAGGAGTGATTCTCACTCCTAAATCCCAAAAAACATGTCCCCTGAAAAGAAATGCCTAAATGGTGCAGCTGCCCACTACTTGCTGGGCAGCTGTGGATGCAAAACTTCGGCATGGGCTCTCTCTGACCCTTAGGAACAAAACTGCGCCAAATGCTGGAGCACTCTAGGCTCTGGAAATAAGTACTGCGCACATTGGAGCCCTCTAGGCTCTTAAAACAAATCTGCCCCAAATGGTTGGAGCCATCTAGGGTCTGGAACACTATGTAGAGGCTGAAGCCAAACGGGGCTCTTAAAATACACATGCCCCCTGGAACTGTCGCCCTCAGGGGCAAGAACAAGGGCCCCTCTGGCCCTCGGGACCCCCACTTGGGCCCTTTAGATAAATGGGGCCATCGTTGGAGCCCTCGGGCTCGGTATATCACTAGAAAGACGTTGGGACTGCCATCCGGGCCGCCGTAAATGCACCCCTGCCACTGTGTAGCACACTGGCGCCAACACACGCCCCTACGGAGCCCCCCAGCCCGCTTCACTCACCGGGCTGCTTCTCCTTTGGCAGGGGCTCCTCTGGGCGGCGGTGCGTGTGGGGCTCTGCTTTACCCGGTCCCCCATCTCGGGACCGGGGCTTAGTGTGGAGCCAGCAAAGCTCCCGGCGGCAGTCTCCTCGCTTCTCCCGCGGTGGGGGCAGGCACCGGCAATGTGCCTCGCGCCCCCTCTGCCGTCGAGCTGCACCAGGTGGCGTCTGCGAGGCTCTCCCTTACCCAGGGGAGCCTCGCACCGGCAGCGCCATTCCTCGTAGGCAGCTTCTCTCCCTCTTCCGGCGGTGGGCGCAGGACTTCCCTTTTGAAACTGGAAGTCCCGCCCGCCGTCAGGCACTACGGTGCCTGACTTCCTGTGTGCCCATGGCTGCGGCGGTGAACTTTATCAGGGCACAACAAGGGGTAGGCTCCCTCTAAATAAAAAAAACACGAAGGAGCGGGGTGGGCACCTGCAAAGAGGGGCAAATAAGCAGGGTGGGCACCCACGTTAATTAGAACATAAAACAAAGATGCAGGGTGGGCAACTGCGCATCTACAGAAGCAAATAAGCGGGGTAGGTACCCATGCTGCAGTAATAAATGCAGCAATGAGGGGTAGGCTCCCTCAATAACAGGACAATTTAAAATAAAGCGCTTCCCAGGCGCTAAGGGTGAAAGAAACCCCAGTTTAACAGAGCAACTGGAGCAAAAGGGTTCCAAGAAGTACTGGGCATAAAAGATGGAGTACAGCAGCTCCCAGCAAAGTAAAGTCCTTCAGGCATCCAGGGGCTGGGCAGGGCCCAGGGAGGCAAGTCTTCCCCTGGGCCCCAGCAGCAGCACGCCCCTGGTAGATTCGAGTTGGAAACAAGAACACTTTCATGGGGTCACAGCCCCTCTTTTATTCACAGAAACCCTTTGTTTCCAAAGGTGCAGCAAAGGGGCGAACCAGATGCAACTGGTTCTTGAGCACTTTGTTTTGCTCAGCCCCTCTGCCTATTCACAGGATGGGTCAGGGACATCAGACACACCACAGGGGGTGGAGCCAGCATTGTGAGGGAATGCCCAGCCCTATTCAGGTCTCAGGTGCACTCCTCCCTCCCATCAACATACAGATCTCCCCATTCACCACCGGGCAGACATATCCTGACTCCTGGAGCCATGCACACCAGCCAGCTCCAGCCAATCACAAGCCAGACAGTCAATTCACATTCACTGCACAGACATGCCAACTTCTAAAAGTGGCACTTCCACACTACACACATTAAATCTGCGCACATCATCGCGCAGCATTCAATCTCATGAGTTTGCACATACCAAACTCGCCCCTGCACTCCCCACACATAAGGAACTACCATGGACACACATATTCTCCATGCATTCCTATGGGAGGGCAGGCCAATCTCACCACACGCACTCAGACTGCGCACGCACTTTACACTGGGACACAGTGTTAAAGTGCGCAAGGACCAGAAATCACTAAAAGTATGTAATATTAAAAGGCAAAAAGTTCAGGGTTGAACCTGCCAAAAGGGCCAAGTCCAGCAGCATATATAAAAAATATACTTTTAAAACATCCATGCCCGTGTGGCAGGCACCATGCGGTGTCTGCCACACGGGGCATGGATATTTAGTGGGGCACCTGTGGTGCCCCTCAATCCTCATACCAGAGACCGCAGGGGACAGAAGCCCTGCTAAGGGCTCCCAAACTCACTTTCCGATAGCCTTTCCATGTCGGAAAGGCCGATATGGAAAGGCTGCCGGAAACTGAAATCATAATCCTGATGGTGGTACCTGAGCAGGCAGCACTGCCACTTGTGGATTATCTGTCGGACCGATGCCCCGACGGGACCTCCGATGCTGTCAGAGGTGTTGGTCTTAATCCCAGCCTGCAGCGGTCTGGCTGACTGCATCGTAATCCAGAGGTCATACCGCTGCCAACGATGTCAGACGGACCGCCACCCCACATCGTAATGGAGCCCTAAATTGTTAGGAGCTATTTTCAACAAAGCAATACATGATGTATAATCATCTACGCCAGTAGTAGAAATTTAATATTTGAGCACATTTGCAGAAGCAATATCCAACGCACTACAGTCTTATAATACCCTGACAGACTTAATAGTGATATTCTCTACATGTTAAAACACACTAATTTTGCCATCTCTTTTGAGATGCTGCCCTTCAAATAAAGCCATCACCATCTTCCATTAAGGCCATACTGTACTTTTCCAAAGTACAGCACTAAATCTTTTCAACGTTTACTGCAATCTCTGTAGCACCTCAACAACATATGTAGTCTTTATAGTAGAATAGCAGGTGGTAGTGTGGACTTCTCAGTCAATGGGAGTCTGTCCCTAAAGGATTGGCTGCGATCAACTGCCACTTTACTTTTATTATCAGCATGGCCAAGCTGCCAACCATAAACAATTCAATTTGCAAAAGCTGTGCCAGCAACATTTGTTTAGGGACACAACCAGATAAACTGCCTACATCCTTCTGATATCATCTTTCTGATCTTGAGACCCCACTCTGAAGGTTTCTTGCACAAGTTACTTACCTTCGATAACGATATATCTGTACGAAACAGTAGTTAGTGTTAGATTCCTTACCTTAGAATATCCCCAGGCGTCAGACTGGATCCGGAAAGTTTTGCGTAGCAGTACCCCTGCGCGTCGGTAGGCGTCGTCTGCGGCTCCGCGTCCGTCGTCGGCGTCGTTGGTGCTGGGATGACGTCGCCAGAGTACTTAGACGCCGCCCTCGCGTGCTGACATCAATTCTTATACACAGCTTTTCCGCACCAGGAACGCAGAGCTATGATAAAAACCGACACTGGTGCCATAAAACTAGGGCCCTCAAAGGGATATACCTTAACCCTAGATATCGGTTTGCAGAACGGGGAGGATGGGTGGAGCGGTAAGGAATCTAACACTAACTACTGTTTCTTACAGATATATCGTTACCGAAGGTAAGTAACTTGTGCATCTGAAAGAAACAGGTTAGTGTTAGATTCCTTACCTTAGAATAGATACCCTAGCAATACCGACCCCGGTGGTGGGTCTGCGAACCAATGATCACACCAGAAAGTCCTGGAGAACAGAACGGTCGAAAAAACCATCTCTCCGGACTTGGCTGTCCAGGCAGTAGTGTCTAGCAAACGTGTGCAGCGAGGCCCACGTAGCTGCCTGGCAGATGTCCTGCAAGGGGACGCCCCGACGCAGGGCAGTAGTAGCCGCCATGGCCCGAGTGGAATGGGCACGCAGCCCCAGAGGGGGGCTCCTTTTTAGCCATTGAATAACAAGACTTGATGCACAAAATGACCCATCGAGAAATGGTCCGTTTGTGCACCGCCCGTCCCTTCTTAGCGCACACGTAACCGACAAAGAGCTGGTCGTCCACCCGGAACTGGCGTGTGCGGTCCAGATAGAATGAGAGCGCACGTTTTGGGTCCAGACGGTGGAGCCTCTTCCTCTTTTGAGGGATGTGGAGGCGGAAAGAAGGTGGGCAAGGTGATGAACTGCCCGATGTGGAAGGCTGTGACTACTTTGGGAAGGAAAGAGGGACGCGTTCTCAAGACAACTTTGTCCGGATGGACAGAGAGGAAAGGAGGTTGAGAAGATAGAGCTTGGAGCTCACTCACTCTCCTGGCAGAGGTGATGGCAACCAGGAATGCAGTCTTCAGAGTTAGAAGACGAAGAGGGCAATTGTGAAGTGGCTCGAAAGGAGAGCACATCAAATGAGACAGAACAAGGTTCAAGTCCCACTGAGGCATCACAAAAGGAACAGAAGGAAACATGTGAGTGATGCCCTTCAAGAATCTATTTACAACAGGGGACTTGAAAAGAGAAGGCTGATCAGGAAGCCTTAAGAAGGCTGAGATGGCAGAGAGGTAGCCTTTGGTAGTGCCCAGAGCAGAGCCCTGCTGGGCAAGTGAAAGAAGAAAGAGGAGAACCTCTGAAAGGGGAGCAGAAAGGGGATCCACAGCCTTTGTTGCGCACCATGCCACAAATTTGTTCCACCTGCAGGCATATACCGATTTTGTGGAGGGACGCCTGGCTGCCAGAATCACATCACAGACTTCAGGAGGCAATTCAAATGGCCTCAACTGTCGCCGCTCAAACTCCACGCATGTAGGTGGAGACTGGACAGGTTCGGGTGGAGGCCGTCCACTACTGCTGTGACAGAAGGTCCTCCTGAAGAGGCAGATGAATTGGGGGATCGACTGACATGCTGAGTAGCTTGGGATACCAGTATCTTTGTGCCCAGTCCGGAGCCACAAGAATGACTTGGGCCCGGTCACGCCTGATCTTCTTCAGCACTCTGGGCAGAAGTGGTATAGATGGAAAGGGGTACAACGGACCGCAGCTCCACTAGCGACGAAAAGCGTCTCAGAGCGAGTGCCGCCTTGGGAATTCCAATGCGCAGAACTGATGACATTGCGCGTTCTCTTTGGTGGCAAATAGATCTAACCAAGGCTCTCCCTACTGCTAAAAGAGACCTTGCGCCACGTCCGTGTTCAGACGCCATTCATTATCCATCCTGCACCGGCGGCTGAGTTCGTCCGCCCTGGCGTTCAGGGAACCTGCCCGGTGTTAAACCACCAGAATGACGCCCTGGTGTTCCAGCCACTGCCAGAGGCGCAGAGCCTCCTGGCAAATGGTCCACGACCCCACCCTGCCCTGTTTGTTGCAATCCCACATGGCGGTGATGTTGTCTGTGAACACCTGCACTACACTTCCCCGAACAGTGGGAAAGAATGCCTTCAGTGCAAGTCGGAATGCCCGCAGCTCCAGAAGGTTGATATGGAGCCGGGACTCCACCGGAGACCAGAGGCCTCTGATCTCCGCCTCTACCATGTGGCCCCCCCAGCTCAGGAGGGACGCATCCGTCACTACTACATGCTCCGGTTGGGGTAGGGAGAGGGATCTGCCGCTGACCCAATTGCGGTCCATGAGCCACCACTGCAACTGCCTCGCAGTGCCCTCCGAGATCAGGACGTGGTCGGACAGGTTGCCCTGATGCTGGGCCCACTGAAATTTCAGGTCCCACTGCAGAGCCCGCATCCGCCATCTGACGTGATGCACCAGAAGGATGCAGGAGGCCATCAGCCCTAGAAGCCGCAGCGTCAACCTGACGGAGACTCGGGATAAAGGCTGAAAGATCGGAATCAGAGCATGAAAATCCCGAACCCGCTGTTCGGGAGGATAGACCCGAAACTGCGCCGAATCCAGAACCGCTCTGATGAAGAAGAGCTTCTGAGAGGGACACAGGTGAGACTTTGGCATATTGATGGAGAACCTCAGCAGGTGCAGGAGGTCGGTCGTAGTCTGGAGGTGGCTGACGACTGTCTGGGGCGAGCCCGCCTTCAACACCCAGTCATCGAGATAGGGGAAGACTGACACCCCTAATCTGTGCAGATGAGCTGCGACCACCGCCATCACTTTTGTGAAAACCCGAGGGGCGCTGGTAAGGCCGAAGGGGAGCACGGTAAACTGAAACTGCTCGCGGCCTACCGTGAACCGCAGGTAACGCCGGTGAGCCGGCATGACGTGGATGTGAAAATATGCGTCCTGCAAGTCCAACGCTACCATCCAGTCTTCTGGGTCTAGGGCAGCTAGGACCTGAGCCAAAGTCAGCATCTTGAACTTCTCCTTCCGTAGGAAGCTGCTGACGTTCCGCAGGTCCAAGATAGGGCGTAGGCCCCCTTTGCCCTTCTTGGGAACCAGAAAGTAGTGGGAGTAACAACCACACCCTACTTCTGGCCCAGGAACAATGGCCCCCTTGGATAAGAGGGCCGTAACTTCCTCTTGCAGAAGTTGCAAGTGATTCCCCTTCCCCAACACGCGGTGGCACTGCGGTGGCATGGCTGGAGGGGTCGCCTCGAAGGGGAGGGAGTAGCCCCTTCAGACTTGCAGCTCCCACATGTCCGATGTGATGGTGCGCCAGTGGAGGAGGTGATGGTGAACCCTGCTCCCCACTGCATCAAATGGGCCTGAAAGCTCGGACTAGGAAGGCTTTGAGGCAGATGCTGCGGGGGTGGATGTGGACTGGCCTCGCCGCTGTCCCCGCCACGGCATTTCCATGTCCGCCGCCACGCTGGATGTTAGTCTGCGGCCCTTGGCTGGCAGGATGTGAGGGGGTGCCCCTTCCTTGGCCACAAAAGGGGCAAAAGACAGAAGTTTGCGGGCGCTGGCCCGACAGACCCAAGTACTTGGCCGTAGCCCTGGAGTCCTTGAAACACTCAAGCGCACTGTCTGCCTTGTCGCCAAAGAGGCGACAGCCATCAAACGGCATGTTCATGAGGGAAATTCAGGACATCAGCCGAAAAGTTGGCGGACCTCAGCCAGGCGTGGTCGTGAACCGCCACTGTCGTGAAAATCGCCCTGCCTAGCGAGTCCGTGGTATCCTGCCCACATCGGATAGAGTACCGTGCGGCATCCCGCTCTTCTGCAAAGGCGTGAGCGAGTTTGACCCAGGCCTCCTCCGGGCAAGCTGGCAGCACATCCGCGATCGTGTCCCACAGAGAGTGGGTATAACGGCCCAAAAGGCAAGCAGTGTTGACCGACCGCAACCCCAGACTAAGTGAGGAGAACAGCTTCTTACCGAACTGCTCATACCTTTTGGATTCCCGATCAGGTGGGGCAGTCGGGAATGTGGTCTGGGAGTTGGATAACCAGGCTCTCGGGGTGGGGTGGGTGGACAGGAAGCTAGGGTCACCCGGGGCCGGGCAGGGTGCCTGGCCACATTCCGATCTACAGGGGGACCTGTAGTGGGCCTGGACCAAGTACCCAACAGAACGTCAATAAGGGCCTCATTAAACGGCAGTAGAGGCTCCAAATAGCTTGCCTGCAGTTTAAGGACCACGGTGAGGAGGTTAGTTCTCACGGCCGGGACGGGGAGCTCAAGAGCCAAAGCCTTGCCCGCCCTCATCAGCACCACGCTGTAAGCAGCCCCCTCCTCCGGAGCCACGGTAGGAGGGGAGACAATGCCAGTGTCGGAAGAAGTGTCTAAACCACTCGCCTCCCATAAATCCACCGCCCAGTCCTGATACGACTGGCACTCTCGTGCCAGAGGGTCCTCAGACCCCTCCCAATCCTCCATGTCTCCCATCTCCTGATAGTCAGGTGCAAAGGATGGGAAGTTGAAGTTGAAGTTGAAAGGATTTGTTAAGCGCACGTTGACCAGGCGGTTTCTTGGCGCTGAGTGTAAAAGGAGTACAGCTCACTCAGTGAAGGCTTGTGAAAACAGCCAGGTCTTCAGCCGTTTGCAGAACTCCATGTAATGGGCCGTTGTTCTGATAGTAAGAGGTAAAGAGTTCCAAAAGGAAGGGGCCAGATAAGAAAAGCTCAGGCCACCATGTTTCTTCCTTTTGAAGCGAGGGATATGCAGGAAGTTTTTGGTGGAGGATCGAAATCACGAGTAGGGACATAGGACTTGAGTTTGGCAGATACAAACACAGGGGCAGAACCGGCTAAGGCCTTAAAGATTAGGCAACCCAGTTTAAACAGTTCAGTGAGGGGTAGTCAGTGAAAGGATTTTATTAGAGTGGTAGTGTGATGATATTTGGGAAGTTTGTAAACTAAGCTTGCCGCTTTTTTTTGGATTAGTTGGAGACGGCGAAGCTGGTAGGCGGGTATACCGACATACAGAGCATTCGCGTAATCCAAATGCAAAATACCATGGCTAGCAAGATTATTTTAAGCGCCTCAATGGAAAAAAAGCGGGAAATGTTGCGTATTGGTGATGCATAGAAAGGTCACTGCTGACTTTAATGCCTAGGCTTTTAACAGTTTTGGAGGGAGAGGGGGGAGAACCAAGGGAAGGGGGTCAGAAGATGGAAGACCAGGGACTGAGAGCGCCACCGGTGAGTACCAGCTCGGCCTTTTCTGGGTTGAGCTTAAGATGGTTCAAGCTCATCAAGTCACTGATAAAAGTCATGACAGACTGAAAATTGAGGATAGAAGAAAGAGAGGAAGAAATATTAAAGATAAGCAGGAGATCATCAGCTTAATTAAATACCTTGACGTCCAGTTTGTGAAGGGCCGAGATAAGAGGGAGGATATAAAGATTGAAAAGGAGGGGAGAAAGAGAAGAACCCTGGGGCCAGATCATAGAAAAATTGCTCTTATCTCGGCATCGAATGTGGACTCGAGCAACGCTGGTCCGACACCGGATCCGAACCGAGGGAGGGACCGGGGACGACATCGTCCGGGGACGGCGTTGGGGGTGACACCCTGGGGGTCGGCGTCATTGGAGGGGCTGTAAGGTTGACCAGCGGCGACCCGGATCCGGAGCCGGATATGGTGGGGCCCTGCGGCGTCGGGACCGAAGTCGTCGACGGCGCCGGGGCCGAAGCACCAGACGGTGCCTGGTTTGAATCACCTGGCCTGCTTGGGCTCCCAGTCGGGGCCGCGGCGCCCGAAGGTGCCACAGCGGGACCCGACAGAGGAGAGAGCGACCTCATGGCTTTGAGGAAGGCATCGATCTCCTCCGGCGTCGCGTTCAGCACAGGGACCGGCGGGTATGGAGCTGGCAACGACGCCTTTGGCTCCGGCGGAGCCGCGTGGGCGGTGACGCCTGAACCCACGGACACACCGTGCGAGCGTCGGGGGGAGTCGGAAGAGCGATGTCGTCTCTTCGACTTCTTGTGCCTCTTACCTGAGGACTTGGAGCCCGACGAATGTTGTCGACTCACCAAGCTGCGATGACTGTGCGACCGGTCCTTCGACCTCCTCCTCGACCTGGACCGTGAATGGCACGGGCCGACTGCCGGAGCTCGAGGCGCTTACGGGACCGCTCCCGCCTAGCCTTCAACGTCAAGGCCGGCAGTCGGGGCACGACTTGTCGTCGTGGTCAGCCCCAAGGCAATACAGGCACCGACGGTGGGGGTCGGGAACCGACATCAGACGGTTACAGTCAGCACAGGGCTTGAACCCGGGCATCCCTATCGGCACCGAGAGTCTACCGACTCGAAAAAGGACCCAAAAAGGATTGAAAAAGTTACTCACAAAGGGCCCGATTCACAGAATGAACTTAAGACTTACCGCTATATGTATCAAGCTATTTAGCATTCGCAAAGGCCGAAATTCTGCGAATTTCGGCCTTTGCGAATGCTAAATAGACAAATGGAATGTATCAAACTAGTTTGATGCAAAATAAGGAATAGCAAAATTTGCTAATCCTTATTTTGCGATTGCACTTAAGGAATTGCAAATTTTGCGATTCCTTAAATGCAATGTATCAAACAAATAAAAAGCAAAAAATGCCATTAAGGATTAGCAAATTACCACCAACTTCTAGTTGGTGGTAATTTGCGAATTCTTATCAAAAATCTTTTTTGATAATAACCAAAGGTGCCATATGACGCCCATACATGCCCTTAGGGCATGTATGTGCGCCATATGCCCCCAAATGTCTTTTTCAGGGGTGCAGCAGGGTGTTCTTGAGACACCCCTGCACCCTTGGAAACATCCCTAATTTGCGATCAGCAAATTGCTAATTGCAAATTGCACTTTCATTCCTATGGGCCTCCTGGCCCATGGAAATGAAGGGGTAATTTGCGATTGACAATTTGCTAATCTCAAATTAAGGAATGCTAAGGAATCGCTATTGGAAAGCGATTTTGTACATACATACCGTTTTGCATTTCCTAAATAGCGATTCCTTAAAATTCGCTATTTAGGAAATGCAAAATGGTTTGTTGATACATATAGCGGTAAATCCTAAACTTACTACCATTTGGTATTCACAGAATACACTTACTACTTTTGGGATTCACAGAGTGAACTTACTACTTTCGGGATTCACAGATTGAATTTCCTACTTTTAGTATTCACAGAATAGATTTAAGACTACTAACTTTACGTCCGCACTCGGGCCGGAAATTCTGGCCCGGGGCGAAGCTTCTGGCTTGGAGGCGGAGATTGCAGTCCGGAGGCGGAACATTCACCCCCAGCCATGAGATCTGAGTTAAATCCATCATTCTTTTGCTCACCATGCCACCCCAGTTTAGACCAGGCCATATGAAATCAGTCTTGACCCTGTGCCTCATTGGAACAGTCCAGCCCAAACTGCCAAGCCAGGTCCTCCATGGACCGGTAACAAGCAAGGACTAATTTCAGGGTTTCACCCCTCATCAGCCAGGTTAGCTTGAATCCAATGGCACAGTGAACCTGGGACCCACGTCTGGGCATACCCGACCCACTTAAGGAGAGGAAGCAAAAGACACACAATTGATAGATGGAATGCAGAACAAATCAAAACATTCACCCCCAGTCAAGAGATCTGGGTTAAATCCATCATTCTTTTGTTGCTCACCATGGCACCCAAGTTTAGGCCTGGCCATATGCAAATCAGTCTTGACCCTGTGCCTCATGGGAACAGTCCAGCCCGAACTGCCAAGCCAGGTCTTCCCTGGACCGGAAACAAGCATACTAGGGCTGGTTTTGCGGATTCACCCCTCCTGATTTGTGAATGTATGACATTGCTCTGCATTCTGTCCATCAATTGTTCTTTTTGCACTTTTAGAAAGTTGGTATTTTTGTGCTCTAAATCATCAGTGCATTTTAGCCAGTGTCCTATGTCAATTTACTGTGAATGGCTCTGCTGTTGAGGGTTGTGCATTGCTCCCAGAGGTGTGAGGGGAGATGGTATTCCTGATAGGAAGACTGGGAAGGAGCTGTACCCTGCACTGATTACATTTTAAAGGACCCTGCCTGCAACACACATAGAGGGACCTGACACAAGGCCTGCCATTTACTTTGTCACCCTAGACAGTTTAGAGCCAAGAGAACTGGAAGAAGAAGAACTGTGCAGGACCAGTTTGGGGGTAGGTCAGGGAATTCCCCATACAAAGGCTGGCACCAAGTATAAGCATTGGACTTTCAGAACATCCAATCAGAACGCTGCTGAGTCTGTGGAAAATTCAAAAGCACTGTCCTGCTGCTGGAAGGACTGGCTTGTTGACTGAGAAAGGAAGATTAGATCTGCTTGTCTTGATCCCAGGCTACCCATGGTGAATCCAAGGGCCAGCTCGCTGACCTCATCTGTGAATTACATGGACAAGCTTCCAGAAGCCTCCCTGTCCCTGCCCAGCGGACCAGCACCAACTGGACAAGCCTGGAACTGCCTAAGCCCTGCTGCTGGTTTCTGTGTGAGTGAGTCCTGATCCAGAAGAGGTGATCCTCAGGTCTTCCCGCTAACAGTGACAGTCCATCCACCACAGGCGGCAAAGCGAAACCTGCAGTTTATGGGATAGCAACTGTCTGCAATCATCGGCCAACACGAAGACTGAGCGTTGAACAGCTCTTTGCGCTACCCCAACGACTGTCCATGATGCTGGACCTGCTCCTAACACGGTATCCACCTCCTCACAGCCCCCACTAACACATACACCACCTTTCGTGCATGACCTGAGAAGGTAACTCTTCAGCAAAACTAATCTGGTCCCTGTATCCAACCCACGGTCATCGCAGTTGGCCTGAACTTGTGACTTTCCCATATTTTAGGGAAACTAGATAATCACGAGTGTCGCTTTGTGTTTTTATGAGCTTTTTTCACAATAAAAATTTTCAATCAATATCTAGGGTTCTATTGATTGGATTTTTGTTGTTCTGGTGTCATCTAATTTATTAAAATGTACTCTATTTTTTCAATTGGTTTGGGCTTTTTCTTGTATTGTGTTTACAATTTATCACTGAGAACTTCATAAATACTTTATACATTGCCTCTACGTTAAGCCTGACTGCTTGAAAACAAAGACTTCAGGTTCTAACAAGAAGGGAGAAGAGGTAAGACAGAGAGAGGAAAAAAAGTATAAACTCAACATCCACATAGCCTATTATCTTAGTAAGATTAAGAAATCTGAAATATAAAACAACTGCCAGCCATACTATAGGTTCTATGAGGCTTAGAAAGGTCACTGAAGTCATGCCAACTTCAGTTATTCATCTTGTCACAGAGCTCATTATCTTTTGCCAATAGAGACAATCCCAAGACTTGAATTCTGGCAGCTTTTGCTTTCTTCCCCAAAGTTTTAACCTTTAGACTCTAGAAAGTCAACGGTTATGACAGCGCAGTCCACAAAATGTTGGGCACCACAGGACCTGTCACTGCATTCTCGCAGTTACTGACACATCTATGTAACCTGGTGGTCAATGCTGCTGACACAGCACTCCCTTTCAATCATTCCATTTCTCAGAGTCCAGAGATACTACCATAAAAGCCATTCTTGCCTCAATGCGCCTTGTAGATCGACCACTTCACCTCTTGAAACCGTGTCTTCATCAGGCCTTCTCTTTGCGACAGCAGGGACCCCACAACACCAATCGCCTGCAATTCACCCCACTATAGATCCCTCAACAATAATGGTCTCGGGGCAAAAAAATCTCTTTCCCCTTAGCACTCTTCATCTTATCTATATGAAGTATTATGGAAAAAAATAATAGGCGAACCACCACTAACCCCCCCTGCATTTAATGTTGCCAACTATCACAAAGAAGGAGCATCTGGTCAAGATACATCTGGGACCCGCCAGGTGCAAGAACCCCTGACCTACCGTCAACCTATTTGTTTTATCACAGTCATCCACTGTGATAAAACCAGGGTGTCAAAGACAGCTCCCAAGGTTGCCACTCTCCCTCTGTCATCAACCGGGGGTTCTGAGCCCGAGCTGCAACGTTTGCTGCCTCAGGAGAAGCTATGCTCTTCATCAGTGTATGGGTACCACAAGGCTAGACAGCGGGTTAGATGCCACAGGGAGAGACAGCACCATACACAGGCCAATGGCACTCACCACCAAGCCCTCACCTCACTCCATGAGCCAGAATCCGACCTCAAGGATAGAGCCGGGCAGAGTCCAGACAATACACAGCAATCTTGGAGCTCAGCTAGCTCCAATAAATTCCTCTTCTGGGTTATTAGTCTGTGTTTATCACCCATTATCAGTGAAGGTGGATGCTTTAATCTCTCTATGAGGGAATTAGTTAAAACCAATGGTGAGGTTGAAATCTCTCAATTGTGCCGCAGTACAGGTAAAAAGTAGAAGGAAGTACACTGTTTTCAAGCAAGATAGTAATTACCATTTAATGAGTTTACACTAATACAAGCAAAAACTGTTGGAAGTGGCAGTTCTTTGAGCTCACAAAGTCACTGGTTAGACCTAAAAGATGTTAAGAAAGCATCAGGCTCAGAAGATAAACTTCACGCAAATCTTCCCAAAGTGGAGGTTATTTGTTTGGCTTGGGAGGTACGTAATTATAAAATGCCCTCTCCCAGGAGATATGCCGTCTGATTCATCAAGCTAAATTGCACTCGCAAAGGGCAAGATTCTCAGAATCTTGCCTTTTGCGAGTGCAATTTTTGCATTTGGGATTCATCAACCCAAATGCAAAATTCGCTATTTAAGAATTCGCACATTTGCGAAGAATTGAATTTAAGGAATCTCTATTTGAGATTCCTTAAATGCAATTCATGAAGCATTTTAAAATTGCGAAATTGCAATTTTGGGCCGCTATTTACCGAGAGGTCAGACCTCTCGGTAAATAGCAAAAACTTAGAAAAATGCTTTTAAATGCATTTTTCTAAGTTGCATGTTACACACACACACATGTCCTTTGGACATGTGTGTGCGCAACACCAATGTAGATTACATTTCAGGGGTGCTACAGGGTGTCCTTTGGACATCCCTGCACCCTTGAAATCGCATCCTTATTTGCGATTAGCTAATTGCTAATCGCAAATAAGGAATAACTCCCCATGCATTCCTATGGGCCTGTAGGCCCATAGGAATGCATGGGGAGTTATTCCTTATTAGCGATTAGCAATTAGCTAATCGCAAATAAGGAACATGTAGGAATCGCAATATTTATTGCAATTCCTACATGAATCCCGTTTTGCAAGTCCTTAATAGCGATTCGTTATGAATCGCTATTAGGGGCTCGCAAAACGGGAGAATGATGAATCAGGCTGATGGCACCTTCATACATCGAAGATATTAATAGGATTGTGCGATTTGGTTGACTAAAATACGTTGCATTGTCAGTGGCAGGTTCTGAACGTTTAGATAAGAAATTTCTGATTTAACCTTGTGATACTTTGAAAATGGTGAGCTATAATAAAATGTAAACACATAAATACGAAAAATAAATAATCTGCATACGAAACGGTATGAATACAAATCTAATTTTGCCTTTTTTTTAACAATTCAACAATATACTTGCGATTGCGAGGAAAATAAAAAAGGATAATAACTACACCCTTCCATGATGTAATGTTCAAGGGGAGCACTCACTTTGCTTTACATAACTTTTCCCAAGCCTTGTGATATTTCACAGGATCTTCATTTTTTGTGGATTCTTCCAGCTCCACTGAGTCAATGTACTGTGGAAGTAAAACAGAAAAAGCAAATCATAAATAAAACACACCTATTTGTCTCAGGATTGGATCCCCTACACAAATGTGGCATTATCATATCGTCTGTAGATCACAAAGAGAAATAGAGGCAACACAGATTGGCTAATGTAAATCTTGAGGAGTAGGCAATACAACACAAAGAAGTAATGGTGAGTACATGGGTGCAGTAGGTGCATTTATATCCCACAGGGTAAGAGTTTATCTGCAAACAAACTAGGGGCCATATGTACTAAATGTAGGGATTGCGAATTCCTAATTGTGATTCATATCGAAAAGCAATTCGGAAACTGTAATTCCAAATGTACAAATATGTATACGTTTTACATAGCGATTCCTAGTCGATCGCAAATCGACCAATCTAATGAATATAATCCCCCACATGCATCAACCTATTTAGGAAGTGCAAACGGTGCGAATCGGTAAATTCGGCCGTTTGCACTTCCTAAATACGTTTTTGGGATGCATCAAACAGAGTGCCATATTTCGCTATTTTTTGCATTTCTTAAAAATGCAAATGCAATTAAGGAATCGCATTTGTGCGATTCCTTAATTGCAATGCATCATTTTTTTAAAAATTGCGATTTTTGAAATTGGAAGTGCAAATTAACACGAGGTTGACCCTCGTGTTAATTTGCGAAAATTTATAAAAAAGCAAAAAAATGCATTTTTTAAACTTGCATGTTACAGACACACATGTCCTTAGGACATGTGTGTGTGAAACATGCACTTGAAAATACATTTCAGGGGTGCAGGGGGGGGTCCTTTGGACCCCCCTCTGCACCCTTGCAATGCATCAACAAATTGCGAGTGCAAAAAAAAAAATGCAAAACGGCATTGATTCCTATGGGCCTCTAGGCCCATAGGAATCAATGTAATGCCATTCCTTAATTGCGATTCGCAATTAAGGAATCGCAATTTCCGAAAATTAAGAAATCCTAAAAACGTTTAGGATTTCTTGATGCATAGGATTTTGCATTTCCTAAATAGCGATTCCTTAATTTTCGCTATTTAAGAAATGCAAAATCCTAGATTGATGCATGTGGGGGTAAATGCGGTAGGTAGCAGTTAGCGAACCCATTAGGAATTACAGATATCACAATGATAGTGGCCTGCTGGGGTCCGCAGACCTCGTGTAAGTGATCAGTGGCGTAGCTAGCCCTTTGGCCGCTCATGATAGTCCCTGCGTTTGCCGCCCGCGGCGGCTTCAGTGAAGAGTGGGGAGAGGTGCTTGCGGGTTTTCTCCGTTTGCCGCCTGCAGCAAACACATTAAGGAGCAATTGCTGCCACGAGACGGCAGGTCAGAGCCACCCCAAAACTCGTACCACCTGTTGCAGACCACCCCCCCCTAGGTACACCACAGTCTGCGATTGCTTTTTTATAAAGCGACCTTTCTTTTTTTTATATGCAGGCCGTTTTTCCTTAAAGGAAAAATAGCATGCAGTTAAAAAAATTGAATAACACATTTAAGTTTCATTGCCTTCTCTTAAAAATATTTGCACAAACATTCACAAAGGGGAATGGCGTCCCTTGAGGCCCCCTTCCCATTTACGACTGGTTACCATCTCCTTCGAGGTATCAGTAAAATATGAAAGTTTTGCAACCACAAGTCAGTCGCAAAACATTCATAGAAACCACTGCAATTCTGCATTTGGAAGGGACGCCCCTTCCTGATAACTAAACCAAACTGCGATTCTGTAACATATTACCAAATCACAATTTGCTATATGTACATCTGCGGATCAGTCAGTTTCCGACCACAAAATACTTTTGTACATCTGCCCCATGGCGTCTAATGTACTATTCACATTCACAAATCAAAATGTGGCATTTCCAAACTGAACGGCTTGAGAATGGAAATGCAATTTGGGATGCAAAATGTATATACTAATGCATTACAAACTACCCATTCACAGTAGGTCGCAAAATGAGATCTATTAATTAGGCCAGTGGCATTGTGCAAACTACTGACTCATCCGAATGGCAGCAAATGCAGTGATGGAAACCTGCATGAGAAAGAAGACTAGCTCACTGGATTTGCTCTCCCAAACAGGATATATATATATTTTTTTTTAAAGCAGCCCGTGTACCTTAAAAAGACAGGTGCTACTACAGCAAAAATGTTTCCCGCAAGAAAAGTTTTCTGGAAAGTGCTGGAACTGGAAAACATTTTATTCTGGGATCCCACAAAGTGAAAAAACTGCCTTAAAATCACAATTTTGCGTAAGTTCTTGTAAAGTGATAACATGTGTGCCTTGTTTTCTTCCATTGCTATGGCATCTAAGTGTTAAACTCCAGATTGCTTCTATCCAGTATTATGCTCAAAGAAAAGAGGGCTGGGGGCCCTTTAAATTAGATCTTTGCTTTTGCCTCAGCTGGGAGTGTGAAAAGAATTCAAACAACATGCGGGCACTGCTGAAGTGTGTCCTGGTATGGGAAAATGACACCAAGGCAAATTCAGCATGTTTCCTTGGGTCTGCTGGATCCTAGATCTGGCCAGAAATAGCTGCCGGAATCAGGAACCGGCATGATAGCCTTGCTTTCCAGCACTGCTTCTATAACTTTGTATGCTCCTCAAATGGAAAACACCCACACAATTCTCTTAGAGGAAGCTGTCCCACAGGTTTTTTTGTATAGTGTGAAACGTTGTTTTACAGTTGCAAATACTGTTTTACAAGCTTTGCCACTATAAAAACCTTTAGTACATGTGGCCTTAGATCTCCTATGCCAGTGCCACAGGATTATTCTTTTTTATGGTAAATAGTACAGAGAGTAGCATTAATCTTTTTTGGGGGCAGAGGAGAGACAATGTTCTCAGCAGACATCTGTATGTATGCCAAGTACCTTGGGGTACTGTAAAACGCCACCTGTCAGTCTATTCTAGCAATCTGTTCCCAGAGTATCCGTTCTGTGTTCTGGATCCACAATCCCCTTTCATCTGTTCAAAGCAAGGATTGGCTGCAAGGTCTGGCAAAGGCATGCACAGTGGGGGTTGGCCAAGTACAGCTGTGGTGCACTGATTTCTTTAAAAAATGAACAGAATTTGTGAATCCTGAACCCCCAGGAAGTTTCACTGGACACAGGGAAGGTCTAGGATTTGAGAATCTAATGCTAAAAATAATGCTTTCATTTTCATTATAATGCTGAGGCATCCATTTGGGGCCCCTCCACCCGGGCTTGCGGTTCATTGTATGTTCAATCTGCGACCTAGTGAACATTTCTTTTTTCAAAAATGGTGTTCAGTGCAAAGTATTGAGTAAAGATGGTAGCAATGGTAATTATTTTCTGATGGCCTGCGAATCACAGCACAGCAGATTTCTGAATCCACAAGCAACTAGTGGGGGAAAAAGCCTCTCTAGTCCAACAGTGTGCCTTTATTTTTTAATTAAATTTGCGAATCTGCTGTGGATTTGAGAATCCACAGAAGATCCACATATTGACAGTCCATATATGTCTATAATTTAGTCTCTTCATGCTCAGGTTGGAACACTTTTTAAATGCTAATATCTTGAAAGTTACTGATCGAATTTGCACCAAACTAAGGTCCTGATTTAGAATTTGGCAGTGGGTACAGTTCATCATGGTTGCATAGAACATTACCTCAAACATCGCAATGGACTAACATCTGTAAAATTTGAAGATAACCGCCAGCCCAGCAGTCATCTTTGCACAATGAAAGGAATTGCCATCAAGATGGTTCCTGTCAATGTACAAAAAGTTTAGTGGACGGCCTTTGTCATTTTTGACCGCTGTTTATCAAATTTTAAAAAGGTTATTTTTTCCACAAATGTCCAAAGCAGGAGTTTACTTCTGAAAAACAAAATGTAATGACCCCCACACCCTGACAGTTTTCTCCCAGACTGTGGGGGTCATTAAAGTACTTTTATGTCCCTCACGTCAAGGTTTGTTCTGGTGTCGTTAGAAAGTGAAAGAAAACATCTCACCGTCCATCTTAAATAGGGCCGGCGGTGCAATGTCCTTCCTCCAATATCTCCTACACAGTCCGGTCATCGGAGAAATATTTTGGTGGCAAAGCCAACAGGAGCTCCATCAACAAAAAACATAAAATCGACCAGTCTCTTTTGCGATGGAGAGCACTGTCCGCTAAACTCTAAATGTGATCTAAGCAAAGGCACATTTCTGTGAGTAAAGTCAAATTTTTCTGCCAAGTTTGGTGTAATTCAGTTCAGCTGTTTTATTCTGCAGTGGAGTGCAAAGAGACTTATGAAAGTTAAAATGGGAAGCACCACTTTTTTGATTACTTTGTTTACCACACACCACCTTACCAGATACACACAAAGCTTTCTATGCCAAAACCAAATTGGAAGTGTGTGTGCTGATTCATTAAAGTTATTAAGAAAAAAAGACTTTTAGAAATATACTTTGACCTATCTATAACAACACTCTGGTTTTGACTAAAACTCTACTTCACACAGCCTTCACCCTGTGCTCAGCACTTGGTTGAGAGGTCACTCCTTGCAGACAACTAAGCCCCAAGAGATGGTTAAGCCTCTACTCTGCAGAGCCTCCACCCTGTGCATAGGTCTTCACAGAGAATACACTTTTTTCAAGCAAACGGCTAGTATAAACAGCATTCACTCTGCTCAGTGCTCCAAACAAAAACTCCGCACTATTCAAATACCCAAGCCCCTTTAAGAGGCTAAACAGGTTCTAAAAGTGTATAATTTGAAGTACAAAAGGCATAGAACATCTGCTGTATATGATGTTTACTAAATACTTTTCAGTGTGATAAGTGTATAGCAGGCTCTCACACTCCTTGGATGATGTCATCAGTGGTGTTATCAATTAAGCTATCAATGATGTCACAGAACATGGCATGAGTGATGTATTATGTGAGGTCATAAGCAGTGCATTTATAATAAGCTACCTGAACTATAACTGTTACATTTCTGTATATTTTCCATTTTTAAGTGTTAGTTTTCAACTCATTTCAACACTATAATGTTACTGAACTTAGGGTTTTTCAGTATATAGTCACTGAATAAAACAAAGGTTAAAGTGACGTTATAGTTAGGTATGGTTACAGTTATTTACTATAACATTTTTAAAAACCCAACAAATTCACAGAACAAAATAAAGGGTAAAGTGACATTATAATAAAATGAGGTACTAAGATTTTAGCTTACATTAAAAAGAAACTCTAGAAATCGCTGAAAAAATGATGATATAGTTAGGTGTAATAAAATTAAAACAATTATGTTTAAAACACAAATAACACTGAAATTCACTAGTTACAGTTTCACTGAGCAAACTATAAGTTGTGCCCCCACCATGCACGCCTTATAACCTCACATTTTACATCACTCCTTACATGTTACATTACATCATTGATGACATCACTAATAACATCATACAATCATTGTGACACCATCCTATAGGCTTTGTCAACAATGTAATCCAACATGCTACACCTAGGAACCATTTTCTGTTCCCCTTAATGGGATTACCCTCTTAAAGATTTGAAATGACCCGTAAATGTAATTCAAGAGATTGACTGGCATATATATGCGACTGTAATGGCACCTTCTGTCAGGCTCTAGGGACAACGCTCCATGGTTTAGTAAACTACAGACAGCCATTCTTGCAACACACGTGTGAGAAAAACCGCCTCTAAGTGGGACACCCCTACATTTCAAATTGTTCAATAGTTTGCAATGCCTGAAAATCTTTAGTAAAGTTCTGGAAATAAAAATGCACAGCTTATAAAATGTATTTACACCACTGTATTAAAACTATTTAACATGGGCACGTGCCTAGATATCCACTGGTGGTTAAAGTATCATCAACAGCAGCTTTGACCTTTCTCACAGATTTGTTAGAAGAGGTGCTTGGCTTAAAGTCACAACCTACTTCAAAACATACCTCTGCAACCAACATCAGGGGTACTCAGCCTTCCACAACTGACAAATTGAGTATCTTACCACTAACGAGTTCAGGTAAAAAGCAGTACTGATGCCTTTGGTTAATTTATACAACCTTGCCATTTACATCAGCTGTACTTTCCACCTGAATAGTGTACTTTAATCACCACGCTAATAAATCACCATGCTGGATCTTTTCTGTGTCGCCTTCAACTAACTTGGGGCATTTTTGAACCTTTGGTCGCCGACAGCCTTCCCGTGTCCCTGCACTGCAGCCCTCCCGCCGCCGCATTCCTGATCACCGCGGCCGCCGTGAGGAGGACTGCAATCCCCAGGGGGCATAGCGGCACAAGTTGCGCACGCAATTTCCCGCGCCCGGAGGCGCTTAAAATCGGACGCACTCCCGGTGGAGCGGGTGTCTCCTTCAACTAACTTGGGGCATTTTTGAACCTTTGGTCGCTGACAGCCTTCCCGTGTCCCTGCACTGCAGCCCTCCCGCCGCCGCATTCCTGATCATCGCAGCCGCCGTGAGGAGGACTGAAATCCCCAGGGGGCATAGCGGCACAAGCCGCGCACGCAATTTACCGCACCCGGAGGCGCTTAAAATCGGACGCACTCCCGGTGGAGCGGGTGTCTCCTTCAACTAACTTGGGGCATTTTTGAACCTTTGGTCGCTGACAGCCTTCCCGTGTCCCTGCACTGCAGCCCTCCCGCCGCCGCATTCCTGATCATCGCGGCCGCCGTGAGGAGGATTGCAATCCCCAGGGGGCATAGCGGCACAAGCCGCGCACGCAATTTCCCGCGCCCGGAGGTGCTTAAAATCGGACGCACTCCCCGCGTTGCGGGAACGTGCGCGGGACACGCCGGGCTAAGCCCGGGCAAAGGGCGGGTTCTCTTAGGCCCTCACAGGCCAAACGAGGCCGAGTTGGGCCCCCTCTCTGACATCGCCACTATCAGGGGGTGAGCCATTATCATCAGTACTATTTTGACTGTGCTTACGGATTGATATATTTAGTTGACAAGACTGTTTGTTCTAAACTGGGATTAATATATCCTCTGAGATGGCTAAATCTTTGTCTAAAGCAAACCCGGGGGGGGGGGTTGGGACTTTGGACGCTTTCCTGAAACGTGCAGAAGCAGCTGTGGCCAAAGAATTTGAACTTGTTGAGAGAAGGCTATCGTTAGAACCACTCTGTCACGTACCTTTGCCTGTAGTAACCATAGAGCCTCCCCAGACACTAATGCTCCCCTTATCCGCCATATTACAAACGGGGCTGGTGTTGATGTTAGTCTGTCTATTGCCTCTAATTCATCTCATGTGTTTAGTTTACTAACCTCTCCCATAGTCACATGTACTAGGCAGTTACGGTCTACCTCAGTTACCAACAATAATGATGCGCCAGGGAAAAGAAAGGCAAGTGACCCCCTTAAAAGTACTTGGCGAAAAGCTAAACAGCCCAGGAACAGTAAAAATAAAGGTATTTCGTCTGGGAGGGGTAGACAGGATGGAAGTATCACAAAACCGACTATAGAAGATAGAAGAAAGGGAGGTCCAGAGTTAGGTAATCATGTAAATGACAAGATGGGGGACAATATGGGCCACTTTATTGCAATAATGGAAGAACGGCTGAAAGCATTCCTTACCCCAGTCATGGTTGAATTGGAGAAAATAGGCGGAAGACTAGATATTATTGAAAAACATCTCATTAAACAGAAAGTTCCAATGCAAGGGGAAAGCCAACATGATACACTTTCTTTAAGTGTAATAACAACGAGGGTAACTGACCTTGTAGATTCTACGATGGTCACTGTACCCCAAGTTGTAGTGACAACTATTCCTGCGTTGGCTGTGGGTTGGGGGGACAGTCAAGGATCAAAACAAGGGCCATTAGGCCAGTCAGGGAGAATAAGCCTTTCTGTTCGTGCTTTTCCTCGCGAAGCATCGCTGCACCTCTCCCCAGAAGCCAGTCCTTACTCAATAATTTTGGCAAATGTTCCTAAAACAAAGGATGGTAAACAGGAACACTCGACCACCCTTAGAAATAAGGCCCTGCAATATTTGAGTGTTAAAACTGTTTTGGGTGAACATCTGTTTAACAATTTTAAAATGGTGAGAAGGGTACCCTGGGTGGGGAAAACAAAGAAAATTCTCAGTGGTGACTGTGTAATTGTAAGTTTTGGCTGCCCAATATTGGTTGACCATATTCTGAAGCAGGCAGGCTCACATAGGATAAATCCTGATTATGTTAATGTTCTTCCCTTGGGCTTTTTCTATCCCCCAAAGAATTTCGGAGGGTATGGGGAATGCAGGGAAATTACTCAGTTAGCTCCCCTTGCTGGGCCCATTGAGCTGACTAATCGGTATGAGGCATTAAGTGGCTTGAATACGAATGATTGACTCTGTGGTGCGGAAACCCTAGACCCAGGATCAACCAGCTCGGTTGATGATCGTAAACTGCGCTCATCCACAGAACTGGATTTTCAGGACCGATTTCGCACCCAAATGATAGACAAGACTACTCTCTCTCCTGATAGATTTCAAATTTCTCAACCAAATGAGGTGGTTCCTGAAAGAGCTAACCATGAGGTGCAATTTGTAGGAGACTGATCTTTTGATGAAATGGCCGTTCAGACCTTAAGGTCCACAGAGGTGTATGGAGTTACTAACTCAGCGACATTAAATTGGAGGGTTGTTGAAGCTGGTGACTCTAAGAAGTATAGAGCCAACTTGAATAAGAATAAGATTGTGTTTCTATCTTGGAACATTGGGGGGTTGCGCTCAAAAAGGGGGGCCGAAACTGGGAGGCTACGCTATCTCCTTTTCATATAATTGCACTGCCGGAAACCTGGGACTCCGAAGAAGGTTATCATCTGGACGGTTACCAATCATTTAAAAAATTTGCAATACCATCACCAATGGGGAGATCCAGGGGGGGCTGTTGCTATTATTTAGCCTTAAATTACTGTATAGAGCTGAGTTAGTGGTGTCAAGCTCCCCAAATATTTTGGCAGTCAGATTGGAGGGTGAAGACATGCCCAAAATTGTGGTGGTAAACTTTTATAATTCCTTCACCAGGATTGATGAAATGGAACATTTGAGAGCACTGTCAGTATTTCTGGAGGATTATAATACGGGTAATGAGGTACATTATAATCTTATAATTCTTGGCGATTTTATTATTCACGTTTGTCCCCTTAAGTGTCTGCAGAATGTTGATTATGAAGTTGACCCATGGGGTGGTACTCATTTTGAGCACACCAGAAGCGGGATGTATCTTGAGAGTCTTTTATCTGAGTTTTATTTTGTTGCCCTATCACAAGGGGACGTTTTGTGTCCTGTCCCGACTTTTGTTGGTCAAGGTCACCAGTCCATTGTGGACTATATCTTTGTCTCATCCCCTCTGATGGATAGCATAGGTTCGTTCAGTGTAATACAAAATGGATTTAGTGATCATAATCCCCTTAGTTTGGATATCAATATCAGGGCTCTTAAAGCTTAAAGGGGAAAATGCACTGGCTCCTATTAAAAATTCTAATATAGTTTCCATATGTCAGGGGAGGAGAATAAGGTGGGAAGCGGTTATCCCTATGGATTTTTTAGAGGATCTGTATAGGTGTAATGCGGAGGAACTGAATGTATGTACAGGAGTAAATTCAGACCCAATTGAAATTCTGGGTGCTTTTATTCGTATAACAACTCATGTAGCAGAAAAGCTAAGTAGGAAAAGCAAACACAGAAAGGAAAAATTGGAAAGTTGGTTTGATCAGGCTTGCAGTAGCACGCATGTAGCTCTGTTAGAGGCTCTGAAAGAGTCTGATAGGGACCCACATAGGATTGCTGTAGCTAGAAGGGCCTATAAAATGCCACCAAACAGAGAAAAAATGAGCTAAAAAATATGGCATGGGAAGAACTAACCAAATCGAGTGTTCCAAAAAGCAGCACTCAATTTTGGAAAGTGATAAACAGTCCATTGTTTAATGAGACAGATAATACAAACAAGGACTGCCTCATTGCCCGAGAAAAATGGGTGGAGCATTTTAGTGGTCTTTATGCTGAGATAACCACACCTTCCGTTACATCTAGTGGGGTGAATATACAAGCTGGGAAAATCATTTTCACAGAGGAGGAAATATTAGAGGCAATTGAGTCTACTGCAAATGGGAAAGCTCCAGGCCCGGATGGGGTCCCTGCGGACCTGTACAAGGCGGACCCAAATTATTGGGCAAAGATTTTAACTTCTGTTTTTAATGCAGCTGTTAATGCTGGCCTACCAGCGTCCTGGGGTAGAGCAGTTATTGTCCCAATTTTCAAGAAGGGCTCGAGGGAAGATCCAGCATGTTATCGGCCGATCTCACTCTTAGACTCGGCTGCCAAAAATATGGGAAAAGCTGTTTTAAACCGATTGTCAGACTGGTTGGAAGAGAATAATGTTGTCTCTGACCTGCAGTATGGGTTTAGAAAAGGAAGAGGTACTGCTAGCCAATGTCTAAATTTACATCTTGTCATAGGGAAATATACAGTCGCAAAGCAGGGGGATATACACCTAGCATTTATGGATCTGTCGACTGCGTTCGATCTTGTAAATCGACAAAAATTATGGACTTCCTTGTGTGACATGGGGCTGGATCCTGTATTAATATCCTTCCTAGCAGAAATCCATGAGAATACCAGTGCAGCAGTCCGCTACAACGAGAATGGAAGTCTGACCGATGCATGGCCTGTAGAGCGGGGGGTACGGCAGGGCTGCATTCTGGCGCCCCTGTTGTTCACGCTTTATATAAACAACTTGGGTGATGCTTTAACCCTAGTAAATAAAGATATTCCGAGAGTTGGTTCAAAAAAATCCCAGCTTTACTTTATGCGGATGACGCTGTTTTGTTATCAAGAACGGCAAGAGGCTTGCAATCTCTTTTAGATTGTTTTATCAATTTTATGGACTCTCTAGACTTAACAACAAATTTTAAAAAATCACACGCCATGTCAATTGGTGGAGGGCGGGCAAAGAAGGCATCTTTTTTCTGTAAAGGTCAGGTTCTCACTAAATTACCTACATTCCCGTATTTAGGTGTTGTCTTTGATGATAGAAGGTCGTGGGTTGCGCAACGTGCATTGAAAAAGAATACATTGGCGAGAGCAACAGGCGCCCTGTTGGGGTTCGCAAAACGAGTGGGTTGTAAGCCCTTACCGGCCCTTGTGAAAATTTACAATGCCAAGTGTGTACCCATGGTCCTTTACGGGAGTGAAGTCTGGGGTTATTTGAACATGTCTGAGATCCAAACCACAGAAAATGTCTTTTTAAGAAAATTGTTGTCGCTCCCTCAAACTGTAGCTGCTTTTAATGTACATGAAGATCTAGGGGTGGGTTATATTTCAGACCAGATCGCTGTAGCCCCGTTGTTGGGGTGGCTCAGAGTGTGGGCGCAGCAAGCTCCGAATTTAAACCAGTTAAATATCCAAGACTGTCTGTCTCTAGACAGGGCCCTGGACATCCCTTGGATCAGTTATATTAAAACTCAAACTGATTTAATGGGCTATCCCGAACTGTTTTCGAACCCTACAGCTTTAAGCAAAACTGCCATTAAAGCTGTAAAGGCCCTGTTTCTGAACAGGGCACAGTCACAGAGAGAAGAAGAGGAACTGGTGAAACCATCGGTGAGGAGTTTTATAATGTTGAGTATATGTAAAGACATTCAGCCATACTTAACTTATATAAACAAGCCGTTCCATCGCTATGTGCTGATAAGGTTTAAGTACAATATGCTCCCATGGTTGTTATCTTACCCAAAAGGTTTTGCGAAAGTTGGGACTTTGGGGCATTGCCCATGTGATAATAGTTCTGATCAGAATGCCCTTCATATGATCTTTTTTTGCAAGTTTTACGTACCCCATCGTAAAAAATGTATTGTCCCTTTGTTTCGGGGCCAAAATTTTGAACAAGTCAGACCGGCTCTGACCTTTTTACAAATGCTTGGGTCTCCGGTGGTCTGTTTTGGGGTGGCAAGCTACATTATTGGGGCGATCAGGAGTCGAAACAAAACATTGTTACCTTAATTTTGCTCTAGCCCCTCTGTGTCTGGGTGTTCTTTGAGTACGTTTCTGCGGGTGACAAAGTGTTTTTAATTGTATTTATTTCCGCCAAATTTGTAATTTTTTAAATGTTCTTAGAGGTACCTGTTGTCTGTATATAATCATCTAAAATGCGAAAACTGTTGAATGAAATACTGTACTGTGCTTTGATGGTTTTAAACTTTTTAACCGAATAAAGAAACTTTGAGACACTCAATTTCTAATAGAATAAAAGCCCGCTTGTACCTAATGCCCACTGGGTAGACATTACACTCATCTCCTCCAACGGGAAAATTCTCCATTTTCATTACCTGGAGCTGCAAGCACAACCTCCCCTCTCAACACTTCCAGTATGAACACCTGTACATGTTTAGAGTTGAAAGAGCCCATCATACAAACTTGCAGCCATTTACTAAAATAGTCAAACACTACAGTAAGATACTCAAGAACTACACATATAGTATAATTTGACTCAATATGTCCATGAAGACCCTCTCACCTTACTCCCTCCATTCATTTCATGCTAATAATGGGTCTACTAAAATGGAAATATTTGGTTGCACAGGTTTTAACGAATTGAGCGCTCCTGAAGACGTATGCGGTTTGAATGTGAACCTGTCATACTTATATATTTCTCTGTCAAGCGAGGTGAAGCTATTTGGTAGGGCCTTCTTCAACACATAACAAATCAACAAAGAAGAGATGAAACATAATCAAATCAGTGTCAAGGGAAGCGGGCAGGCAATGACAATATCCACCATATTCTTCCTGCACTGCGGAAAACTTGAAAATGTGCCCGCAGCATTAAGACTAAGTGGGCATGCAATCACTAGGGTCTCCACATGTGATGAGATTCGTTCACCTGCCTTCTTTCAAGTATGTAATCCAATCAAGCTGCATGACTGTAGGTCTCAGGGAGAGACTCTTAGCCAAATGAAGCGCAGCACACACACTACAAACGCACCCTTGCACCATATCCAAGATGTGATGAATAATACAGGCCACCTAGTGATGTGCGTGCACGTCACAACAGTGCACCATATATGCGAGCCCCTTGATTCACAGAATAATCACATCTAATTCGGATATAACGTGCTTGCCTGCTAAACTCCACAGCAACTTCTTGACTCATATTAACACATGTACAGCTGTTTGCAAAAATGTAGTTGCCACAAGGGGTAAGGATCATATGTACAGAATTATGGGATTGCGATTTTCTAATTGCAATTCTTTGCGAATTGCCATTAGGAAATCACAATTTCTAATGTACAAAAACGTACAAGTTATTAATATGTTGCATTTTGAGACCAATTAGGGATTGCAGCCATCACAGGAATGGCGGCTTGCTGGGGGTCAGCAGACAAAAAGATTTTGGATATAGCAATCTTTTTTTTATGCAACCTGTTTTCCTTAAAGGAAAACGGGATTCCTTAAGAAAGAAGACATGAAATAGTTTTAGAGCAGGTGGTCCATGGGACCACTGCATGCTCTTAAAAATATTTGTATTAACATTCACAAAAAGGAAGGAGTCCCATGGGGACCACTTCCTATTTGTGAATGGTGTGGGACCCTTTTCCCTTTGTGAATGGTTACCACCCCCCTTGAGGTGTCTGTAAAAAATTAAGGTTTTCTGACCTTAAGTTGATTGCAAAACATTCATACATACTACTGCAAATCAGTATTAGGTAGGGGTGCTTCAAATACCGATTTGTAAACCCAAAGGGTGATTCAGTAACAGGTTAGCAAATTGCAATTTGGTTTTTGTACATTTAAAAAAAAAATTGCAGTCGCACATGGCCCGAAACTGCAAAACCTCAAAAAAGGTTGTACATATGTGTTTCAACAAATTTTTGAGTCAGAGTTGTCTCTCCAGGTGGAGAAAATCGAACCATGAAGTACAGTATGCAACACGAGTTCCTAAAAAACAGAACACAACTCATCCAGAACCCACAAGAGTGGAGTTGTGACTACTATACTTTCATTCAGGTCTTGTTTGCACAGTAGGTAGTAGGGGAAGGCCATACTCAGGGCAGACCTGAGACATATTTCTCTGTTGTCTTTTCTGCACACACTGGGCTTTGGACAAGGCAAGTCCTGGCCCTTTCTTCAATAGTACAGCAGGCAGAACTTTGTTAGTTTCACTGAGATTTTCCAGTAAACAAATTACTCATGTACATCCAGCGTGTCAACAGAAGAGATGAAAAGATCTTTGTCCCCAAACTGAAGTAATCAAACGCACACAACATAGTGCAAAGTGTCTTATTATAGCACCTAAAGCTCATACCAGTTCCAAGGCAAGAACCCTATTAGAATGAACAGAAGATGTCATAAATAGGATTCAACGTCAAAATATTCACTGGATCCATTTCCTTGGGATAGACTTACCCTACTGTGCACATGCACTAATGTGACAGCCGCCCCTTACCTTATGCATCAGAGGTTGTGCCAAAGTATCCTGTACTTAGTAACTTTAGGTCAACAATCAAGATCCTGTTTGCTCGTTTATAAACTTAGTAAATTCAAGGCCGGACTAGGAACCCAAATCAGCCCTGACAGTTTCGCAGGACCAGCCCCTGGGGGAGGAGGGGGGTTGGGGAGATGCACTGCTGCGTTAGCTAGTAGGGGCGATATTGCAGCACCACTGCAAAAACCGGCCCCTAATAACAAAACAACTGCCCCCACCATTCCATCCCCAGGGAAAACGCCTGATGCTCGCTAAGGCCAGTCTGGCCCTGAGTGAATTTACCTTTCAGCCTAAGGTAGAACTGAACTCTACATAAAGGACACATTTAAGATGGCTGGAGGGTTACATCTGTTTTCAGGGACGGGTGAGCTGAGGAAGCAGCTCTGATAGCAGCCCTGAAAATACAGAACATACATTTCTTGCAGGAGCGTACCAGATTTGCTGCTGTAGAAAAGTAAGGCTCTGAGGTACGGTAACAGGCCTAAACTATTTGAATATGTCATGGCTTTCTCTTCAGGACTGTCTGTAAAACCCATTAACCAATACATTTCAAAAATTGTCTTATAAAATATATCATTTTGTCCCTATTTTTTTAAAACAAATTTTGGTGGGAGAATACTGTGCTTCCTGTATAAAAGCCATTAGGAACGGAATACACTAGACACAATAACAGAGCTGGGATTTAAACACATTGAAGGATTAAGGTCTACATGTAAGAATATCTGGCTGTAAAATACTGGTTGCAATTTGCCACTCGTATTTTTACGACCAGTGCGGTAATTTGTGATGTGACCTTTTTACTAATAGGTCATTTTGCAGATTACTGATTTGTAGTGGGTCGCAATATGACACACCTCATGAATATTAATGAGGTAGGCTGCAATTTGTGACCAACTAGGATTGTCTAGCTTCACAGGGATGGTAGCCTGCTGTGGTCAGTATCCCACCATGTCAGTGATTGCATTTAAATAAAGCAATATTTTCTTTTGTTTTTTTCAAATGCAGCCTGTTTTACCTGAAGGAAAATGGGTTGCGTTTAAAAATATAAAATGAAATGTTTACTTTTTTATCAGAAGGCAGACAAGGGGACCCATTCCCATTTGTGAATGGTAAAGTACAATGTTTTGTTACAGCATTTCAGTTTCGACATATTAGTACATACTACTACGATTTGCTATTTGGAAGGGATGCCCTAAACACGTCCCTTCCAAATACAGAATTGTTATTAGGTCGCAAACCCAAATTTTGATTCGGGAATGTGTTACTGAATAGCAATAGCAAGTTGGGTTTGATACAATAGAAAAAGCCTTTTTGTGTTCGCCAACGATCTGTGACTTCAAAAAGGATTCATACAGTTAGCCCTGTAATATTCTGACTTACCCTCGAAATGATGAGAGTGGTTTAGGAGGGGTGTTTAGAATGTCTCACCTGAGTGTTGCTCACCCATGGTACTGCCTTGATACAACACATTTATGGTAACAAAAGTTCTTGTCTGGCTCTAGGGCGGGATAGTTTACCTCTGATACCACTGTGCTGTGTCTTCTGTGTACTTCCTTGCTCCCATCAGGCATGCTACCCGGCCACTACATGGCAACAAGGGTAATTACCTGCAGTGGGCAAGCCCACAGGCCATCCTGATAGCCTCGTCCTGCTACGGTGGTGGGCCCTGCATAGTGCACGATTCCCCACATTCACACTAACCTGTACTCAAAGCGTGCCCAGCCAATGCACTGAGGAGGTGTGCCCACTGTTTGCTAGATGCACAGGAGTTCGCACTGAGCTGTGCTTCTTCAGCTCATGGTGCCGGATCTCTCCACAAGAGGGCGCAGAGGCCGAGCATGTCCACCAGAGGCTGCCTACATCAAACACAATTCTAAGGGTCATTCCTTTCCATCACCATATGCTGTATCCTGTGCCCTAGCAAGACGACGGCTGGGCCATCTCTGGGCCAGTCGTGCCCATGTTTTAAGCTGCTGGGCCCCCAAACTGCTAATCCCACTCCCAGAATGCATTAACCTGCCAAAGCCTGTGGAGCTTTGTGGGCTCTGGTTACAATGGCCATGGCTGGCTTTCCTGTTAATTAGCCTTTGTTAGCTCCAGACCTCCATCTACACAATGCCCCCAATGGAAATTATGGGTGGGAAGGCTGGATATTTTGTTCACGGCCACAAGGGAGGAGGCTGAATAAAAACAAACTTTACTTCTCAACTTAGTGGACATTTTCAACTGTATTGGACTCTCCCAGAGACAGGCCCATTACACACGTATGTTACAATAGTTGCAGCCCTTAATGCATACTTTGAACTAATGGAGAATCCTGATTACTAAAGGTTCATATGTTGACAGGCCCGTGAGAAGCCAGATGAATTGTTCAAAGCCTTTCATGAGAGACTCAAAGATCTAGCAACTACCGGCTCCACCACAAAACGAAACAGAGTAGATTCTCACCTAAATCATTCAAGGATGTGCATCCTCCAAACTGCGGGAGCACATCCTCCAGGTGCCAAGTATGTCACTGATTGCCATTCTCACCCTGGGCCAATTGAAAGAGCTGTCGCAAGTCAGAGCTTCCCATTTAATGTAAGCGCTCTAAAAACTACTCAAGTTTGAGCCAGAGAACATGGTTTCAACAGACAAGCTTCCCAGCAAAAGGAAACCAATATCACAGCAGAAAGTTCTCTGCTGGTACTGCGATGGTGTCTCCCACCGCCTGACAGAGTGCCCAGCACATAGTAAGGTGTGTGCCTCCTGTCAGAAGCAGAATCACTTTGCTACGGTGTGCTGATCCAGCTGGTGCTATGAGACAACACCACAGATGACAGTGAACACTGCTTTTGGCTCTCATGGGGACGGAAATGGAGATGATGTTCTGGCAGAAATGGTCCACACTGTGTTAGTGGTAGGACATGCCTGAGCTGTGACGACTCCCCTCCAAAGAGCCAATTCCTAGTAGTGACAACAAAGCTGGCAGCCATCATTGGCAAAAGGGCCTCAATCAATATACTGGTGAGAGAGAACTATGACACCTAAAGGCGAAATTACCATGGTAGAAGCCTATGCCTATGACCTAGGGCAAAAACGCTGCTAGCGATCAAAGGCAGATTCAAGGCAATTATCACTCATGAAAAGCAGACAATCAAAGCCATTATATATGTCACCCAAGAAGGCACAGGGATGCTGCTGAACTGCCGAACCGCAGAAGACCTCAGATTTAGCAGTTTGCGCTACAAGTGCACACCAGCCAGCTAGAATGTTCTGGTGGACTTTCAGGACATATCTGAGGACATAGGGTGCCTAAAGAACAGGGCAGTAACCCTCCATATAAACCATCCAGTCAAACCGGTCGCTTGGAGACATTGGCTAGTGGCCTTCCATCTGAGACCTAAGGTGGAAGTCAAAATGAAAAAGGTGGAAAGAAAGCAGATATCACTGAGAAGGTGGAGTGGCCAACCCCCTGGATGTACCTGATCGTCTTCACATGTAAGCCGAAACAATGGGGAGTAGTGTGAATATGCGTGGACATGTGGATGCTGAATGGCACCATCAAGACAGATCGGCATGTTATCTAGATGGTCAATGACATCCTGTGCGAGCTCAGTGGAGCAGGGTAGTTTTCAAAAATTGGGCCTCTACTCTGACAACTAACAGATAATGTTACACCCTGCATTGCCCAACAACACAACATTTTAACATACATGGGCCTTCATTGGTGGAAGTGATTCAATTTTCGAATCTCTAGTGTATCTGAAGTGATTCAAAATGTATACAGGAAGTTCGAGCTGACCTCTCATGATTATAAAGTAAGTGACAACATCCTGATGTATGCCACGTTGATAGATGAACAAAATGTCAGGCTACGGAGTGTACTGCAAAGCCTGTGGGACAGGGGACTAATGCTCCACAAAGAAAAGTGTGAGTTCTTGAAAAAGAACATCGGTTCTTTGGGTTATTTGTTTTCTGATGCTGGGGCAGCCCCAGTTCAGACAATGTATATGATGCAAAGACCACTTATGCTCCTTCATGCTTCTCAGAAGCCTGCAGTTTGCTGGGGATGGTCAATTTAATGAGACAGGTTCATTATAGACCTGACCTCTCTTACTCAAACACTGAGAGAGCTCACAAAAGCTCAGACACCGTGGGCATGGGAGTCCAGCCACAAAGATGCACTTATGGATGTCACCACTCTAGGTATACTTCGACGCGTTCAAGGACACCAAGCTGGCAGCAGATCCCTTTCCCACTGGTCTAGGCACAGTGCTATCACAGAAACAAGGCTGTGGTGATTGTGCCCCTGTGGCATACAAAAGTAGATTCTTTACACCCACAGAACAGCACTGTTCCCAGAATGAAAATGAGGCTATTGCTATCAAGTTGAGATGCTACTATTTTCTTTTCTATATGTATAGACACCCGTTTGTGATACAGCCTGACAATAAGCCCCTTGTACCGTTATTTCAAATCTCAGCATCAAAACCACTGCCCTGCATAGAGACGTGGGTTCTCCAATTGCAGGAACAGTTGTTTACAGTGGAGTACAAATTGTGTTCCAACAACCCGCCGTGCTATCCGTCTTAGCACCACCGAGCACTGACCCAACTGGAGCAGCGTGAGGCATAAGATACATAGGATATATTAGGTACGTGCCCAAAAGTCCTGGCCGCTCCTCATGACACTGAGCACCATACCAGCAGGCAGGCAACAAGACAACTGCCTGCAGCTGACTCTTACAGTGATCAAAATTGGGTAATTGGGAATCATGGGATGTCACTGGGGGAATGGACACCTAAATCTCGGAGCACACTATAATTGCTCCTTTATGTGCGCCATGAGCTGGTAGCAGACAGTCAAGGTTGCTTGCTCCATGGCCACCGGGTAGTCATACCTAACCTATTACTCCAAGCTTTCCAATTGGCACTTGGTGGCCATCAGGGGATAGTGACGCCCAAGTGTTGGCTATGGCGCAAGGTATGGTTCCCTCTGATGGACGCACTAGTGGAGAGAACAGCATTCCTTGCCAAACCACTTGCAATGCTGCCCTTGTCATAACTGAGAAGCGGCCTCAGCACCCGTGGGAGAGTGCGACTATGGATTTTGTCAGACGAGAGATACATGATTGTTAAAAACTTGGTTTCTGGTTGGCAAAGGTGTGCACCCTGTCCAAGCGAAGCCACAATCTTAGTCAGGGTAAGATACTTACACACTAAAAGATAACCTGTGCTCACCCTCTGGTAGATTGGCAGAGAGCACTCAGGTTTATCTAAAGAGGCAATGTGTAAAGTATTTGTGCATTGAACACACATAGTAACACAATCACCACAAAAAGACTCCACACAGGTTTATAAAAATAGATGAATATATTATAAAAGAAACAAGCCAAATCCATTGTATAGAAGTTGAGATATTGAATTATAAAAGAATAAATGCAGTAAAAAAGTTAGAAACAAGTAGCACTAAAAAGGTTACTTTAGGGCAAGCTGGACCAGTGCAAAGTCAAAGTGCAGGCTGACCTCGTGAAAGTGCAGGCCTTCTCCAGGGCCTTCACAGGGCCCGGTGAACAAAGTACCATCCCTGGTCTCAAACAGCGAGATGCGTTGATCTTCTACATGCAGTGAAGACGATGCATCAGTTTCGAAGACAGATGCCGGAGTTGAGAGGCATCAGGCAATGCGCCGGATTCTTCCATGCAATCAAGGGGATGCATTGACCTTATCAAGCTGCAGCGGCTGCATTACGCTGTGAGATGCGGCAGTCTCTGGAGGCAAAGCCCTCGTTCAGATGCGATGCCCTGATTTTACCCCTGCAACAGGATTGAATCACTGGTTCTGTTACACACAGATAGGAGATGCGTTAAAATCCATGTTGCAAGTATCATGAACCAGGCACAGGAGCACAGGTAGAGACTTTGATTTCCCTGAGCCTCAAGCCTCAGGAGGCAATCCAGCAAGCCCTTGGAGAACACATCGAGTGAAGGCAGAGTCTAGCTCTCCTTCAGCAGAGTCAGAGAGCAGCTGGCATCAGGGTAACACAAGAGATATCCGGCCTTCCAAATCTGCAGTCCAAAGATGAGTCCTTTAAGATGCACAGCAGTCCTTCCAACACAGGTTCGGAAGTGTCTGATTTAAGGGATCAGAGACTCAGTACTTATACCCAAAAGTGCCTTTGATGTGGGGGGTGACTTCATAGCAGCTCTCTGAAGTGCACAGGTTCCCCTTTCATCCTATTCCTGTCTGCCAGGCTATCTATGGGGGGGGGGTAAATCAGACCTTTGCGTGGGGACAGGCACTACCTATTCAAGTGAAATGTTAGCCTCTTCCTTCTATCCCAAGCAAGGCCATCAGAATACAGATGCATGTAGATGGGTACTCTGTGGCTGTCTAGAAAGAATGCACAAGATGTAGCTGTCACCCACCCCTGACGTGCATTGCAGACAGGCTGTAAGGCACACAGAGCAGTAACAACGCGGGACGGAACAGGAGAGACGAGGCGGGAGGACCATATATATCGGCTTTAAGATTGTAATAAGACACTGCTCACGCCGAGAGTTAAGAATTTAAAGAAACTAATCGTGGCCAAGTATATGAATAAAATTACCTTCGAAGATCCCACCTCCATCTGAACTAATAAAGGTGATCAGAAATACGAACTACAGAGAATCATGTGCCTCATCTGTTCCTATATGTGAGAAGAAAGAACCGCCTAAAAGTGACATATGTGAGATAAAACTGGGAGGAACAAACAGTGAAGCCTCAACAGTACGATCGTTTCAACTGGTTACTTATACCAAAATTGAGAATAGTCCCCGTAACCACACCTCTATAATAAATCTGGGGCATGTTTTTAGACTTATCTCTAAGGAAAAGTTATTGCCCGTGCGTAAAAGAAATTGGACACAGTCAGGTGTTCTCGAATTTAAGGTACCCTGTACACACACAAAGAGAGTAGAGCGAAACTCTTTCGGGTTTGGTCCTGAGGAAGGTGGTTTGAATCCACCGAAACGCGCGTAGACCAGGCGTGGATATCGCACAAATAATATCTGTGTTACCTCAGCCGTAGAAATTGTTTTTTTGAGTATGTAAATTTGTCAAGTGGTATGTATGAGTAAGTGTGTATGTTGGTTGGTGTGTGACAAACAGGGTGTTAGGTTTTATTGTAAAGCACTTTATGTTCTCAATACTTTGTACTTTCACTGTATTTTTTAACATGAATTGGATCATTATCCATGTTTATGAAAAGATATATACATAAGTAAAGATTTGAAAAAAAGAAAAAAATATTTTTGATAAATTAAGGAAAAAAGAAATAAAATATGTAAAATGAAAGAAGGGATTTTGTTGTACCTGTATTAATTTGAAGGGTCTCGGTTTAATGTTGTGAGTTTTGCCACATAAGAAATTATGACTTGACCACGGGGAATATCATTAGTATTGTTTTTGTGTATTGTCCTCTCTTATCCCTGGTCATTAAATTAACTATAGAGGGGGTCCCAAAATTCATGTGACTACACAGAGCAGTAAGTGCAGAGAAATGACCACTTTCTAAAAGTAATAGACACACAATGGATGGACAGAATGCAGAACAAATCCAAACATTCACCCTCAGTCAAGAGATCTGGGTTAAATACATTATTCTTTTGCTCACCATGCCACCCCAGTTTAGACCAGGCCATATGCAAATCAGTCTTGACCCTGTGCCTCATGGGAAAAGTCAAGCCCGAACTACCAAGCCAGGTTCTTCCTGGACTGGAAACAAACATCCTACTACTGGTTTCAGGATTTCACCCCTCATCAGCCAGGATAGCTTGAATCCAGTGGCACAGTGAGCCCGGGACCCACGTCTGGGCATACTCGGCGCACTTAGGGCATAAAAGCAAAATACACACAATGGAAGGACGGAATGCAGAACAAATCAAAACATTCACCCCCAGTCAAGAGATCTGAGTTAAATCTATCATTCTTTTGCTCACTGTGCCACCCCATTAAGACCTGGCTATATGCAAATCAGTCTCGGCCCTGTGCCTCATGGGAACAGTCCAGCCTGAACTGCTAAGCAAGTTCTCCCTGGACTGGAAACAAGCATCCTAGTACTGGTTTCAGGATTTCACCCCTCATCAGCCAGGATAGCTTGAATCCAGTGGCACAGTGAGCCTAGGACCCAAGTCTGGGCATACCCATCACACTTAGGGCAAGAAAGCCAAAGACACACAATGGATGGACGGAATGTAGAACAAGTCAAAACATTCACCCCAAGACAAGAGATCTGCGTTAAATCCATCATTCTTTTGCTCACCTTGCCACCCCAGTTTAGACCTGGCCATATGCAAATCAGTCTTGACCCTGTACCACATGGGAACAGTCCAGCCTGAACTGTCAAGTCAGGTCCTCTCTGGACCGGAAACAAGCATCCTAGGACCAGTTTTGGGGTTTCACCCCTCATCAGCCAGAATAGCTTGAATACAGTGGCACCGTGAGCCCGGGACCCATGTCTGGGCATACTCAGCGCACTTAGGGCAAGAAAGCAAAAGACACACAATGGATGAATGGAATGCAGAACAAATCAAAACATTCACCCCCAGTCAAGAGATCTGAGTTAAATCTATCATTCTTTTGCTCACCGTGCCACCCCATTAAGACCTGGCCATATGCAAATCAGTCTTGGCCCTGTGCCTCATGGGAACAGTCCAGCCTGAACTGCTAAGCCAGTTCTGCCTGGATCGGAAACAAGCGTCCTAGGACCGGTTTCGGGGTTTCACCACTCATCAGCCAGGATAGCTTGAATCCAGTGGCACAGTGAGCCCAGGACCCATGTCTGTGCATTCCTGGCGCACTTTTAAAAGTGACATTTCTATAATAGTAAGATTAAACCCAACTTCATCAGTAAGTAGGATTTACCGGCATTCCAAACATATGAAACATGACATAGCTACTCCTCTCTGATCAGGAATTACAGCTCACAGCAGTGAAAACTAAATAGGCTGTTTTTCACTAACAGGACATGCACAAATTAAAGTAAATGTCCTGCCTTTTACTTAGATAGCACTCGGCCCATAGCGCTACCTAGGGCCTACCTTCAGGGGTGACTTATATTTAATAAAAGGGGAGTTTAAGGCTTGGCAAAAAGGTTTTAAATGCCAAGTCGAAGTGGTAGTAAACTACACACACAAGCAGTTCAGTGGCAGGTTTGGGACAGGTTTGAAATGCTACTTCTGTGGTAGGCACACTTAGTGATGAGCCCACTAGTAGCATTTAACTTACAGGCCCTGAGTATATAGTATACCAGCTTACAAGGGTCTTACAAGTAAATTAAATATGTTGTTCAGAAATACACAAATTACACACATGTTCAGGGAAGAAGCACGTGTAATTCAGCACTGATTAGCAGTGGTAAGGTGCTCAGAGTCCTAAGGCAAACAAACAGATTCAGCAAAACATGGAGGCAAAAAGCAAAAAGATTGGGGGAAGATGGCCCCAAGTCTGACACGTCTAACAATGATGATTGTCATAGGTTACTATTCAAAGTACCCGGAGATCGCGATGGTGGCCACCACTGCACCTAGCAAGATTATCTCCAAAGTGGAGAAATTCTTGGATACCCACACTGAAAGTATTGCGGACTGACAACAGAACCACATTTCAGGGGCAATACATTGCAAAATAAGTCCTGGGGCATAGCTCATTGAAACATCACTCCACAATGACATCCATCCAATATAGAAGTGGAACAATTCATGAGAACAATGACTAAAGTAATCAGGATTGCCCTCCATGACAACCATCCAATAGAGTGGGCTATCTATTCCATCCAGCGTGAATACTGATAAATCCCACATACCACTATAGGAGTGGGACCCAGCCAAGCATGTGCAGGCCTTGCAATTCGAGAAAGACTTCTTCACCACCCCAACGGATATCTGAGTGGCAAAGATGACTAGTGAGTGCTTTAACATCGACAGAAGACCAAGAGCAGCATCGGCACTAAACCAGCAACACAAGTTTCGGCCATTTGAGAAGGTAATGCATTTATGGTCAAAGATTAATACCCCAGCAGCAAACTTTGCATGACATTTGAGCCTGAACCATGGTGGTGTTATGACGGTAGGGTATCATGATAACAAGCCAAAGAGGGAATGAGATGGTCACCCTGAATGTGCTATTTTACAAAACGTTTTGAGAATGTGAATCTCTGGGAATAACAGAAGAACGTCATGAGCAGCTTGATTTTGGAATGGATCGATCTAGCGATAAATGGGAACCTAAGCAAGCTGAGAAACTGAATACGACAGACTCCAAGGGACAGATTTACAAGCCCCTTGCGCCACTTTTGCATCACTTTTACCATGTTAAAAGTGACGCAAAAGTGGTGTAAATCTGCCCCCAAGTGACTGACACGGGGCAGTGGTGGCTGTAACCCTAAGGGAATCAGTGACCCTACCAATGGGGAGACAGCCTCTACCTATGTGGGACCGAGGTATCTACAGTCCCAGTACAACCTGAGTAGAAACCCTATGCCATCCAGCCGTCTTCGAGATGTTGCAGGATAAAACCACTGGGAGCAAGCTGGTGAATCAACTACCTCAAAAGTGGTAACCATGTTCATGTTATTTGCAACATTTTTGTTTTAAAGTTTTACATGTTTGGGGTGCATAGTGAGATATTTAGGAAGGGCGTTTAGAGGTTCTCACCTGAATGTTTCTCATCCGTGGTACTGCCCGAATGTGACACATTTATGTTAATAAATGCCCTCACCTGCTTCCCAGGGTGGGGCGGTCTAGATCTGATACCACTGTGCTGTTGCTGTGTCTTGTGTCATTGTGTGCTTCCTTGTACTCATCAGGACAGCTCTCCACTCCTCGGCAACACCACAAGCCCCACCCTACGAACATGTTGACACCAATCCCTTTCACTTGCTCTATGCCAAGGTTTCGCAGCTAAAATGTTGTAGCCTCGTGAAGGGGCGCCCAGCTAAAGGCTTTTGCTCATTGAGGGGTGGCAATGCCATTAGACCCTTTTACAGGGAGTGCCTTTCTCTACCAGCTTGGCTCCCTTCAATGGCCCCCATAACTATGCCCCTGTTCAAAGCACTCCTACTCCCCTTGTTGGGGATGGATCCAGCATCTTGCCCCAGAGTCTCAGAGACCCCTCTGAGAGAGTCCACAGTCACAAGGGTGTCACACATAGTGGGGGACTGGGACTCATCCCCTTACCACTTGGAGCCGTCTCCTACCCGGCCGGACGTTGGACACTGTGTTCCTGCTGGGTTTCCTACCCCTTCCCCACCTCTTCACTTCTCTGAGTTCGCCTGTGACCAAAGCACCACTCTACCCTTGTTGGGGAGGGATCCAGCATCTGATGCCCTGGAGTCTCAGCGCTCCGCTGAGAGAGTCCACCGTGAAAATGGGAATCACACATAACTGATGACTGAGAATGATCCCTGTCCCACCCAGCTGGAAGTCAGACACAGTTACGTCCTCATCTCCATGCTGTGTCCCCTACCCCCTCCACCTCCGCTTCCCTCCTTCATTCTTTGGCTACCTCCCCTTTTCCCTTCCTCTCTCCCCTGAATTCCTCTCCACCTGCCTGCTTTGTCTTTCCTCATGCCTATGCTCCGCTTAATTATCCCTCCCTTCCCCCTTTTACATCCCCCTTACCCCTCTACACGCCAATAACCTAAGAATGTAAATTGTAACTGTTGTACCTTCTGTAACAATGTGTAGCTTGTAACCTATGTAACTCTCCTCATGTAAAGCGCTCTGATACCTCCGGGTCTAGCCAGCGCTATATAAAACTCAAGTAAAGAAATAAAAATAAATAAATAAATAAAAATGTCTATTAGTCTGTTTGCTTATGTGTTTCTTTTCTTTAACATGCAAGAATGACCAGAGATCTTTAAGGGCTCATTAATTTCTTGCCAGCATACTAATTGGCGTAGTTGGAGAATCTTTTTTTTCATTTCACATGGCAACCACGCACGCTTCGTGCTCCACTCTATGCAAACCCCAGTAGTATTAACTTCCCATGTGGTCTTTCAGAAGTGAGAGGAGTTTGGGACCTTTCTTGAACGCAATTAGCCCAGTGAAGAAATACATTAAAAGCCGGGAATATGCAGCAATTGATAGAATTTCGTTTTTGCTTCTACTGGAGTTCACTTAATGATCAGGCACAATATGTACTTTTAATTGCCTCAGAGGATAAAGTGCTAAGATTTAACTCACACAGTATATGATCCTTTGCCATGAGCTCAAAGGCCGGATCATTTCTTGCTCTGCATTTGTTTCAAATTAATAGGCTGGCTCATTAAAAACAAAAGTTACTATAACTTCACCTAAAAAAGTTTAGTATCAGCTGCAAATTTGATATAGGTGTACGAAATTAGAATTTCAATGATACCTTTTTCTGTAAATGTAAAAAATTCTACTTGCATAAACTTGGAAGGTTTGTCACCGCTGCGCAACGTGATCTGAAACGTGATCCTGTGATTTTAATGTATGTTTTGCAGGCTTTTCAACCAGTTAGGGGCATATTAGCAAGGGCTTTATCGTCGCTTTAGCGGCACTTTTGCAGCCCTATCAGCAAGGTGTCGCTAACAGGCGTTAGCTACAGCTTTCTGGCAATAGCGTCCGGTTTTCCTACCGCCTTGCATGTCAGCGATGATTATCGCTAATGACATGCAAGGTAGGCGTTCCCAACTGGAAGCGACTGAAAACAGTCGCTAACACAACTTCCTCCTATTAGCAACGCAGGATTTTCAGGCTAAGTCCACCATGGCGTTAATGCGTGAATATTGCTGAATTTCCAGCGATATTCAGGAATTTCGCCACTATCGCTGGATATTTTATCACAGTGGAGATAAACATTGCTAATAGCATATTATCTCCACGAAAATATCCAGCGATAGGCGGCGATAAAAACAAACGCGCTAAGCGCGTTTTCCGATAAGTATCACAAGTTCTTGCTAATATCCCCCATTGTTCTTTAGTCACCTCCACAATACCTGGAGTTAGTAAGTTAGCAAGGCTTTACACCAATCGAGAAGTTAGCAATGAACCACAAACACATTTTGTACACTCCTATTTTCATAATTCTCCAAACACCAACAGTGCTGTGCAAATGTTGGGTGCAATGCAAGCTGAGACAGTGCCACCTCTAAAGTAACTCTTTATCTGAAAGGTGTATGGCGTCAGGTTATGCAACTCAATTTTAAGAAGCATTTGTGAGCTGGGAGGTACTTTTGTTTATAGAGTCAGAATTGAAAAAAAGTGACTACTATATTTAGGTCAGAGATAATGTAGAGTACCCAGATTTACTGCATGGAGGGAAATATCACTTTCTGCCAAGTGGCACATTGTCGGTTCCAGGTCTAGTTAACAGAAAATACCTTTTTGACACCAAACATGGAGAAAGTTGTAAGTTGTAAAAAAGGGAAATGGAGACTATGGATACGATTGGGAAGGACAAAGCTATCCAGGGCCTGGCTGATCTGTTATGCTGCACCAGTCACACTACAGCTGGCCATAAGCCATTACTCCTTCCGAGTCCATGAAGGCAATGTGGTATTAAGACCTACTACATGTATGAGCTGGTGTCTGTTACACTTCCAGTTGCACCAGGCTTACACATCCTGTCACCACTATTGTTTTTTCCTCTTTGGTTCCTCAGTCCACAACTCATTAGGATGTTGTACTTACCGTATGTTTCTAGTTCTTGTCTTCCAGTCTCACACTTCATCCGTACCGGTGCCACAGGATATTCCTTTTCTCTCTTCAGCGCTTGGTCAGGTATCTGGGTGTGTCTGGGAGCTAGCCACCGGCTGCCTTTGCTTGCCTTTGGATAAGTCAGAAAACTTGCATGCCTAGGATAAACAATCTGTATATTGCTGATAAGCCTTCTATATTAATGATACACTCGTTCCTTAAGGTGGGAAAGTCACTGTACCTTGAATCCTCTCAAAGACCTTGTGCGACACCAGCCCAATCCAATTCTTTAATTCCTACACATGCAGGAGAGCCTCTATTTCACTCACTCTCTCGCTCTCTTCCCTAAACCCATTCCCCATGAGTTCGGGTGACCTCCACTCTCCTTGAGTTTATTAAATGGGGGTAAGCCGACCCTTGGGAGGTTGGTTGGCCTTGACAACCTTAAACATTGAATGCTCTCGGGTTGTGACAGCTGAACACATTTCAGCCTTACAGTATTGAACCCTTCCCCTCCAGGGAAGAGGTGCTACCACAAATATTCTCCTTAGGGAGATAATTGATATTGCATTCGCAGGACTTTCTAGCCTTAAGATGTCGCCATAGCACAGAAGTCTGCAGCTGAAGAGCAGTCTGTGAAACATCATTGCTGGACCCCTCTTGATACCCCAAGTGCTCCTCTGTCTTTGGGGCAATTCTTGCAAACTTCTGCGCATCAGTATTTTCAGGGTGTGAGTCTTTATCCCAAAGTCCATTGGAAGTTTGCCATACAATCACTGCAATCATGGAAGTTCAGCCATTTCCCCTATGGAACCAAGAGTGAATCATTATTGTTGTTTTGTTGCCTACCTCTTCCTGTGAGGAAGTTTCAACCATGTATCAAAAAAAAAATTACATTCATGCCTTCACCATTCTATTACGAGCCTGCAGAATGCGTTTTAGTTCATCCATTCTGGTGCAGGATGTACAGGCTTGAAGACACCTCAATAAGCACTGATCCAGCCAAATGGACTAGTACTCAGAAGGCATTTTACGGCTAAAGGACTTTTTTTCTTCTGGTGCTTCTTGGCGCTAGATTCCAGGAAGCATGCTTCTGGAAACCAAGGGCCAGATTTAGGAACCCTAATACCGGTCGGTAACGGCCAAAATTACCGAATTTCGGCCGTTACCGACTGGTATTAGGCATTTGGGATGTAGGTGGCTACATTTCAGATTCGGTAATTTACTGAATCCTTATTTGAGAATTCGGTAAATTACCGAATTCTTAAATACCGATTCGGTAAATTACCGAATCTGAAATGTAGGAAGCACTCAAGTGAGTGCTTTTCACCAGTAAGGATTCGTTATTTACCACCAACTACAAGTTGGTGGTAAATATCGAAAACCGTTAAAAAGCAATTTTGTGCTTTTTTAACAGTGCCATGTGGCAGACATACATGCCCTTAGGGCATGCATGTGTGCCACATGTGCACCCATGCACTATTCAGGGGTGCAACAGGGTATCAATGTGACACCCTGCCACCCTTGTAGGTCTTCCCCCTTACTGATTCGGTATTTACCGAATCGGTATTCCCCATTCATTCCTATGGGCCTAGAGGCCCATAGGAATGAATGGGAAATACCGATTTGGTAAATACCGAATCGGTATTTACTGAATTTTACAGATTCAGTCAAAATACCCGAATTAATACCTACATACCATTTACCCATTCTAAAATACTGAATCGGTAAAATTCGGTATTTTTAGAATCGGTAAATGGTATTTACCTACATCTGGCCCCAAGTGACTTATTTACAAGACCCCTGCGCCGCTGGTGCCTCACTTTTAATATGGGAAAAAGTGCTGCACCGGTGGTGCAAGGGGCTTGTAAATAAGCCACCAAGGGCCAGATGTAGGAAGGCCTTTACCAGTCGGTAACGGCCGATTTCGGCCATTACCGACCAGTTTTGGGTTCTGAAATGTAGGGGGCCTCAGAATTACAGAATCTGTAAATTTACCGATTCGGTAAATATACACAGTCGGTAAATTACTGAATCGGTAAATATACCGATTCTGTAATTCCAGATGTAGCTGGCACTTCAAAGAGTGCCACAGGCCCTTTAGAAGTCGGTATTTACCACCCAATCCTATTGGGTGGTAAAATACCGAATTCCAGTGTACATGCACATCTGTGCATGTACACCTATGCCATGTGACACACAGACGACATGCCCTAAGGGCATGTATGTGTGTCACATTGCACACAAGGCAAAAACTGGGGTGCTACAGGGTGTCAAAGTGACACCCTGTCCCCCTTGGCAATTCGGTATTTTTACAGATTCCGTAATTACCGATTCGGTATTTGGCATTGATTCCTATGGGCCTCAAGGCCCATAGGAATCAATGGCAAATACCGATTCTGTAATTACAGAATCGGTAAATACCGAATCATACCGATTCGGTATTTTTTACCGAATGAATACCTACATCAGATTTACCGATTCATGAATACTGAATCGGTAAAATTCGGTATTTATGAAGCGGTAAATCTGATTTACCTACATCTAGCCCCAAGTTTCTGCGAGGTCTAAAAGTGGCGTCTGGAAGGGGTCTCCTTTTCCTAAAGGAAATGAACAATGAACTCTTACGTGTAGCCCTTTACATGTAGGCCTAATTAGCAAACATGAGTAAATACAATGTCAAATGAAGTACCATCTGGTAATGCATCATTCCAGCAACTGCACTGTGCAATCAAAGTCAACTAAAATGCCACCAAATAGGACATAAAATATACGATACTGAAGTTTAATTAGAAGTTTCACTATTTATGAAATGCCAGAAAGCTTAATGGCACTGTATGTATATCCCACAGTTCTAAGAGGCCACATTGTTCATAGTTTTCAAACACTTTAATAATATCAATCTCACTAGAGGGGAAAATACTATCAACCCCATGTGTAGTGTGAAACTGAGAGTTAATGATCTAAATCTAAACGTTATTAATCCTGCACATCTAATGAAAGACTCATTACCCATAATTATCCCCAAAGTAAAACTTTTTTACAGACTTTAGAGTTATACCTTCAACAATGCCAGCTTAAAAATTCTACTTTGCAAAACTTTAAAAAAATGTTCAGGATATTTTTTGTGTCTAACGTTTTCTAGAATAGAAGCGAAGCAACGCACGTTTCTTCCAATTCCTTTGCCATCACAAGCAGAGGAAGTAAGTCAGTTTCTAAAATAATATCAGCAGGAGCAGCATTATTTTAACCAAATGTAAAATTAAATTCTATTAGGGCATTTCGGGTCACATTCCTAAAATGGCTCCAGAATCTACAATCGATGGTCAGACATGTCAGACGCTGTATTGGGGAAATACAATGAAGCAGTGCTTCAGAGTTTAAAACAAGCATTGAGAAAGCCAATAATGTTGGGTCAGAGGTACTGGTATGCGTCCTTTGGTATACCTTCTTATGCACTTAGCATTCCAGGCTGGCAGATGCGCCCACTACAGAGAACATTGTGTAACTCACAGGTCAAAAGTTTGAAGCCTCGCAAAGCAGCGTAGAGAGTTGAGTAGCCACTGCACACATTACATATGTGGAGACCCTGCAGATCTCAAGGCCTACGGGGCTTAATCTTGGAGCAGAAGCTAACTCGGTTCAGCAAGTGTGCAAGTAGTGGAGGAAAAAGTTAGCTGTAGGTCACAAGTTTGAAAAGTCAACAAACACTCCCTGTTGCTACGATCTTGAGGTAACCAACAAATAAAATAATCTTTATTCGGTTTCAGATGTTATAAGCATAAAAGCACATAATAACTATACAATTCAATAATATGTCTAATAAAAACAATCCTCATAGGCAACTACTGGTGAATTAAAATAACTTGTACCAATGGGGATGCGCGAAATTCACTGATTCCAAATTCATACATGCTACACAGTTAAAACAATTCAACCAATATCAATACAAAATACGGTTGGAGAGAGCTGGCTGGTTAGTCACAACTGGATCTAAGTTTAATAGCGGATTTAAAAAATTCATGTACATGAAACACGGTGCTACCTATCAGTAACCAACAAGTGACAGATTCTAACTGGGTCATTTCTGACTCAGCCTTTATAGGCCGAATAAAGGGCTGTGTTAATACTTACACTTAATATTAAAGCTCATAGGTGGGCCTTAGGGGCCCATTTATTCAAAATTACGCAGCACAGGGCGCCCCCCTTGCAGCGTACATAGAAGGAGCAGTGCTGGTCTGGCCATAGCGGGCACCAGGCATTTCCCCGGTGGGCTGCCAGGGTGGGGGCCGTTTTTTGACCCCCTGGAGGCCGTTTTTGTTACCGGGGACGGCAATATCGGTCCCCTGTAACAAAATCGGCCGAAACCGGCCCTAACAAACAGCTTGGCCGCACCCCCCCTCCCCTCCCAGGGGGGCCGGCCGAGCAGTTCCAGGGCCGGCTTCTGCTCCCAGTCCGACCCTGAGAAGGAGGAAGGGAGAAAGGGCAGAAATGCACCATATTTATCATAATACAGTGCATTTCTGCCTTTTCCCCAGCACTGGCTCACAATTAGCTGCCTAGCGCCAATGCAAGCACCCTTGCACAAGGGTTCCTACGTTGAAGCAGGATTGTTTTTGTGCAGGCAGGGGCACCTGCCTGCACAAAAAGAATCCTCTGAGGGATATTGCTCTTCCTATTTCTGCTGTAAAATGCAACACACATAGAAAGAAGAAGTAACAAGGAAAACTAAAGATATTTCTCCTTGTTACACCTCCCCTGGGAAAGAGTAGCATTTTGGCGCATGTCTAGGCCTACCAGTAATGCTAAATTCTGGGAATGTGTTAAAATCCATGGGAGTTGCATGGGAACACCCAAGCAACGCCTCTAAAATGCCCCAATGGGGCAGTGCAACACATCAATTTGCTATGCGTTGCATTACTCCTGATTTATCAAGCCACTCAGGGCCACGCAAAGTGGCATTGCATGGCTTGATAAATTGCATTTTAGGGTTTATGTCATGCATGCACCATGTTGCGTGGTGCAAACACAAACAAAATCCTTGATACATATACCCCACAGTTTCTAGAGTTGAAAGTACAGCAACTGGAATATACATCCACACACAGATTCTATTTCCACTGAATTGCACCATTTCTCTCCAGTAACCCCAGAATCATCATTAGAGAACTGTCCAGACATGCCCATTTGCCCTTTTTTATCATGGATATCAAAACTGAAATGTGTGTATTTTCAGAACTTAGAAAAAGATGTTTGTAGAAAAATGGCTGTATGACCAAGGATATTTAAAGCGGATTTGTGAGTGATAACGTGGTGTTGGGGACACCTACTACTAATATCATTGCAGCTGTGCCTGTTAAGCATTACCCATGCAGAGGCATTCCACATTGACAAAGGTTTTCTTACATTAGTGCTGCCAACCATGCCTCATTATTTGAGGTGCTCACTGTTCGCATTCTTGAATATGGTTGCCAATAATGTATGCCACTAATGTAATCTTTTCTGATGTTGCCACTATTGAAACAGTAATAATATTAGTAGCTCTGGACTATTTTTATTTAGGATGAGTAGATCTTATTGCCAAAAAGGTTGGAGATCCCTAATCTAGTATGTTGCTGTTAGTAGCTAAAACAAATAAAGTACTGAGAAGGAAACATCTTCACTTAATGAATCTGTAGAATACATAGTTTGAAAATAAGGGAGTGTGTTGTGCCCCTTTCATGCTGCCAAGTGTCCCAGGTCCAGGCGTGATGTGCAAGCTTCTAGCAGCAGCTTTCTTCAAACGTATACTATTAGTAAATAGCTAAAATGTATAAACTCATCAGTACAATGCAGGTGTCTTTTCAAATACAGTAATAATTAAAACATCCCACAATGATTACAAAAAAGAAAACATTTCTTCACGTTGTATAGTAAGAGGAAGAACATATGGTTCATCTGCATTAGAAATTCAGCTTGCCCTGAAATTAAAGTTCACGTGTTACAGAGCAAAGATGGTAACCACCGTAAGGCAATTTAAAAAGCAGTCCTTTACTAGCCAATGTAAATTCAAGTGTGAATAACATGATTTAATTCTTCAAATAATGTTTGTGTGTTTATGTGTTACTGTCATATTAATGCAAAACATTAAATAAATACAACCGTTACCACAGGGCAGCACCTGCAGCATGTGGTACGATTATTCAAGGCAGGGCCGATTTCAGTTGCTCCACCTGATTCGCACCAACCTCTAGACCGAGGATCAGCTAAGAAAGACAGTGAATTGTTAGGTTGAGCCTAAACAGAGCTTGCGCTGTAGGCGATCTGTTCTCTCTACTTTGTGAGGTCTGACTCCTCCCACACTTTAGATTGGCTTGCGTGTGTGTCATTTTGAAATAGTAGTGTGCAAATGGCTAATGGTGGGTGCATGTCCCACCTTTTCTGGAAAGTTGACTCCAATGGAGTATTGCTGCGGGAGCGAGCATGGACACGCACGCAGTCCCTACATTGCAGCCGGTGAGTGCGTGTTTTACGTATCACTTGCTCTCTTCGTGGTCTAATGTTGCCCTTTTGCAATTCACTTCTTCCCTTCTCTCGACTCGCTCTGTGGATGGAGTAGGCCGGTGGTGTGCAGGCGTCAAAGCGCTCAGGATTGCACAGAAGCAGGCCGGCTGTTTTTCTGCATCAACAGAACTATTTAACCATTGTTCGTGACTTTTGTTAGTTGTTATTGGAGTTGACACTGCATGTTTTATGCGGACTCTACAGAGGGCGGACCATTTGTGGCTCCTTTAGGAAGCCCGGCCCGAGTTAAGTCTGCAGATCCGTTTATCTGAAGAGGGCTGTTTTCACTTCTACAAAGGAGCGCGTTTGGGTTTATATTGTATTTTACCTCTGTGGAGGAAGCACTCATGCTGTTTCATTACTGATTCGGTTTATACTGTGGCTTGGCATGTTAAAGGTTTGATATGGTGCTACACATTTTGTATGTGAAAAGGCAGGTGTGACAGGTTTCATGCCGGTCTGCTGCTGGATGTAAGCTATTGACTTGTGAGTTCTTCCTATTTTGGTGTCAGTTTCAGGGTTTTGCAATATCCGTATCTCCTTGGCTGGGATTTTGGATGGTGAATTCTCTTCCATGGCATCTTTCTTTGCCGTTCAGCTGCCGTCTCATTGAAAAGAAACGGGCACTGTGCACAGCAGGGAGTGATGTGTACAAAGAAATGGGCACTGTAAGCAGTGGGAAGGGTGGGGATGTGTTCAAATGAATGGGAACTGTCAGCAGCAGGAAGAGGTGCCAAATGTGCACTGTTAGTAGCAGAGAGAGATGTCACAGAAAAAAATAACTCCCAGCAGCAGAGCGATTTGTTCTAATACATGGGCACTGTGTCCAGTGGAGAGAGATGTGTTCAAAGAAATAAGTATTGTGAGCAGCAGTGAGAGATGTGCTCAAAGCAATGAGCACTGTCCGCAGCGGAGAGACATGTAAGAGTTACAGAGGTACATACATAAGGAAACACACATTACTATCACAAACATTACCACAACCTACTATGCAGTATTTTCACCAAGTGCGTGTTTTTGTGTACATGTGATTGTCATTATTCGAGTTCAGCACCTCTGCCACATTACTTTGTTTGTGTCTTTCATGCCTTTTATTTTGCAATGAAATGTAAACAACCCTTTGTGGAGAGCACTAAATGTAGCTAACAAAATATGTTCAGTTTTTCTGGGCCTTGTTGGCAATATGTATTTAGTATTAGATGATTGAATGCTTTTAACTCGTGTCTTATTACATGTTTCAATTGCTAATGGAATTCTGTTTTTGTTCTCAATGAAGCACACCGAAGAACACAGCTAATACTTTAAAGCAGCAAAACGAAAACACACCAGTTTTTCTGCCTTACAAAAAGTATTAGTTTTCACCTGTCTTCTCCATCAATGTGCTTACCTACCAATTGCCTGTGTCTCTGTGATCCCACCAGCCAGCTCTGGCTTTGTAGCCAATAGATTTAGCTTTTTGGCATTTGTGGTTTGATCTTACTAATATAAGTGCAGGTTTACGCATGTAAACATGCTAAATGATGCCGTCCGTAATCCCACTAAATGAAAGGGGACATTTACATTTTTCCTACTACACCCCCTGCAGCCCCTGCCTCTCTGCCCCTGAACTTTCCATCATCTAGTGATCCATTGAGGTCCACTTCTCACCCAATACATCAGCCAGGTCTCTCCTAATGGATATCACATATTGCCTCACAATGGTTATTGCACTGTGGTTCCCTAAAGGTCATCACCCTATGGCCTCTGGTACACACCACCCTGTGTTCTTATGGCCCTCATTCTGGGCCTGGTTGAAGAATATCACCTATGAGCCTTGCTTCAGAAGGATGTTGAAGACTCATAGTCTGTTTCCAAGAGCAGTATGTGTGCCAGATCTCCTGTATTAGCACGTGCCGTGTTAATAGATGCGTACACTATACAAATATGGCAAACATATTGGTATGCAAATCTTCCCACACCTATGCATCCATCTACTCACCAAACCACTGCTGATCCATACGCAGCAGCCCAACCATCTATCCATCCATGTACACAGACATGCACATCTTCAACCCGTTCATGCATTCATCCAATATTCGCTGTTCACCTGTTCCCACAAACGTGTTATCTGAATTCCTGTGTGTTTTAATGTGCCTGTAAGTGTTTTAGGTGTGTATGAATATTATTTTGATTTCCATCCAAAAGCAGCAGACAACAGGCTCCACTACTTCAAAGATCAATTTGATGTAAAACTAACCAAACCTATTAGCGTTTTCAGTGCTCTGTTGATCCAACAACTCTATCACTTATCAAAGCTTTGCGATATCCATTGATCCAGGCTTAAACTCATTCTTGCATTGATACTCACGCAAAATACCACATAGACTCACCAGTCAATGACAAAGCATGTTCGAGAACAAGCCAGATCTATTGGCTTTTCTTCTGCGTATTTTATAAAAAAAATTGTCTCATTGGCTTTGCCAATGCTTGTTCTATATGTCATGCCTCTATTGGCAAAATTGTGAAACCATAACTGTGCTATAACTCCCAGCATGTAAAAATTTCCGGTATACTGTGAGTGTCCCTTCTAGCCAAAGGGCCTATCGATCTGAACATGGTACTGGAAACATTAAAGGGGCAGCGCAGGGAAAATCATCCCAGGCCCTGTATGACTGTGACTGTCCAGTCATATTTTTTAAACATTTGCTTTAAAGATGTTGATACAGTTTTACAAGTTATGTTCCTTTCTAAGCAAAAAAATAATACTTTTTATTCAGTTTATTTTTTGTGGAGCTGCTGGTTTGTTTAGACCATGGGTTGCAGTTTGCATCTATCTGGACATATAGGGGCAGATTTATGAAGGCCTTGCGCCGCCGGTGCGTCACTTTTTCCCATGTTAAAAGTGACGCACCGGCGGCGCAAGGCCTTCATAAATCTGCCCAATAATTTGCAACACCAAGGGCGAATTGACAATTACATCTCAATCTCCTCAATAATGATCTACATCTACATCGAACCCCTCACCTCCCTACTCAGAAAATCTAACATCCCCTTTCATCTTTATGCTGATGACACACAGCTCTACCTGGAAACCTCCTCAATTGATGACATCCAGAGACTAAACAACACGCTCAAGGAGGTACAAGAATGGCTCACCACCAACCACCTGAAACTGAACCAAGAGAAAACAGAAATACTACTCATTTCCAACAAAGATGATAACCCGCAAATAGAAGAATGGCTCAAAGCGATAGATGTCCTCAATGGTAACCTCTCCTTGGCAGACTCGGTGAAATCTCTAGGGATCACCCGAGACCCAAAACTTGACATGAAGAAACACATCTCAAGATCTGCGAAAAGTGCCTTTCTCAACCTAAAACTACTATACAAAATAAAACCCTTCCTCCCACCCAAGGACCTTCAACAAGCCACCCAAGCTTTAGTCCTCTTCAGAATAGACTACGGAATCGCAACCCTAACGGGGACTGCAAAAACCCACCTTGCCCCCCTGAAGACTACACTCAACGCAGCAGCAAGAATGGTCTCCGGAATTAAGAAATTCGAACACATCTCTCCAGCCCTCAGAGAACTCAGATGGCTCCCAGTGGAGTTACGAGCCAGCTTTAGAACAGCCTGCCTCAGGCACAAAGCCCTGCATACAGGTAAACCAGAATACCTGGCCGCCAAACTCAAAAGGGCAGGCCAGTCCAGAAACCTCAGGAGCTCCAGCTCTCTACTGCTCATTCCACCAAAATCTCGCCAGCAAAGAACCTCAGCCAAATCTTTCGCTGGAAATGCACCCAAAATCTGGAATTCCATCCCACCCCACATCAGAACAATCCCTTCGTTTTCAAAATTAAAGAGCCTTCTCAAAGACCTTTTCCTCAACCGCATATAAGGGATCTAACAGTCCCTGGACAGTCCTTCACTTGACACTCCATCGTTATTAAAATGCAATGTATATATAAAATATGATGTATATGCTGTGAAGCGCTCTGATACCCTTTGGTCTAGCAAGCGCTATACAAAACTTCCAAATAAATAAAAAATAAATACATTTGATTCTTCTGTCACATGGGCCTGTTTGTCTTCATCAATTGCACAGTCGGATTTACTGGTATGCTAATAGTACAGAGCTGAATCTAAAAGATTAAGACAATGTAGTGATTGTGGGAGAAATGTGACAACCAGCACCCAACCATCTCGGTAATCTGCATGCATTCTTTGCTGACTGGGAATTAAAGTTAAACACCCATTCTGCAGCCAAGATATCCTTCTACCATTTAAGACCACGATGAGGCAGGGTAACAGTGATCTTCGGAAAATAGACTTTGACCAGCTATCATCATGGATGAGGTATTTCAATTTAGAATCAATAACAAGGAACAAATACACCATGGTTAGATATAACCTAGACTTAAAAAACATTCATATACACTGTGAAAACAAGCAAATCTCAAATAATTAAATTAATGTACCTTTTTGCTTTCAAATTGGCAAATTTCTTCAGAGCAACAGAAAATTGACACTGGCAAGCTGGTCATGAGAGCATTGCAATCTGTACTAGCCCACCTGCTAGCAGGTTTTGCAAACACATAAATAAAAGACATTATCATGTACAATGCCAATATCTCTAACTCTCGCAAATGCGAGACCTATTGCACATGCTTCTTTTTCTTTTCTCAACTCTTGCTTTGTTCTGGTAAATATTTTTTTAGCACCCATATTTGTTTATCCAAGGAGTCTTAATAGTAGCCCATTAGCATTGACAGGCTTTTTTTGTCCCCTCACCCAAAGGACTGTTTAACCCTTGATTTCCTCAATGTAAAAAGCAAGTGTGATTAACAAACCTGTTAATAGGAACTGTGACTTATAATCAGGGGCACTATAATAATACATTACTGAAGCCACAGCCTTTTCTGCATAATCGTAGATTTTTCTAATTTGCCGCATAATACACTTCTGCAGCATAATTCAAATCTTTCACCAAAAATATATTTTATTTGCAACTCAAGCAGATCAAATGTTATTACCAAAAAATGCTACATGTAATTCTGAGCAGTGGCAGATCCCTTGCTGTACTAATACGAAGACCATCCTTACTTGTGGTGTGAAAGGGAATGAATGGAGCGACAACCCAATATAAAGACAAAATGGTAAAGACAAAAAAAACACCTCTATTCTGTTTTTTTGTTCTTCCGACACCATTGCCACTTCTACATCTAAAATCCTCCTATAAAAAATGGATAACTGGTTGAGGGGGATGAAACCCTACTCAAGCAGCAACCACGCTCCTTGTCAGGGTAAAGTCACAAGCAAACCCCCAACTTAACCTGTGCTCAACCCACTGGTGCCACATTCCAGTCAGGCTTAATTAGAGGCAATGTGTGAAGTATTTTAGCAGCGCTTCAAACAGTATGAAAGTGAAAACGTCACACAAAAAGGACCCCATATCAGATCAGTCTAGAGCAGCTTTTAATAAATAAAACTCAACCAAAACAACTAAAATCAAATCAGTAGAACCAGAGATATGCAGGTTTAAAGATTAGGTAAAAATAGCGCCTAAAAGCACAAAACGCCAACTTTGAGTATCTAGTCACACCATACTGTAACAAAATCTTATAATTCAGGCCGACTGCAATGAGAAAGTCCACGCAGCAGAAGCAAAGCATCAGTTATATTTGGGTTTGTGCTGCGCAGCAGAGGAGATGCATTGCTTCTACTGGATCCACAGATGGGCTGGTAGAGCAGCTTCAGGCCCACCTCCAAGGGTCCCAAACTGGGCTGGCATCACTTGGCAGGGTAGGACTCATATTTGCAGAGTTTGGTTGCATGTCACAAGAGCCATGGCTCTTGGAGTCACTCTGGTGGTCCTGGGTACAGGTTACAGGTCCAGTCCTTCTTCCCCAGGCGGGAAGACAGCTGGTCAACACAGCAGGCAGAAGTCTTGCAGGGCAGCAGACAAGCAGAGAGGCAGTAATTTCAGTAGCATTGCAGTCCTTCTACCTGGTAGAGTCTTTCACAGGCCCAGAAGTATATGGAAGAGTTGGTGCCTGAGGTCCAATGTTTATACCTGGTGTCTCCTTTGAAGTTTCTTGAGGTTTCCCTGTGGTGTGCACAGGTTTCCTGGCTCCCGAGCCCTGGCTCCAGATTAACTACACGGGGTACGCAATCCATTGTGTGAAGGCAGGACATAGCCTATTCAAGTATAAGTAAGGTGAGGATGTGGCCACGCAAGATGGCCGACAGGATGCGCTTCTAGGAGGCTCCCGACATAACTCTGCCACAAGAGACATTGATTAGCCCGTTTTTGTAGTACATACACGACAACCCTAACATCACACCCTGAATTTTGCCTCAATGGGCAGCCGGAGAGCCCCTGGAAGCAGTAGCAGATTTTGACTCGCCGCAGACCTGAGGCCCTGCTCTGGGAGTTTTGCAGACCACTGAGTCGTGGTCACCGAGATTCTCTCTCCTCAGTGTGCTTGGTGTTTTCCCACCTTGGAAAGGGAGGAGCTGTGCTGCTGCCAAAGGAGACAACCATCCAGTCGTCACAGCAGCAGCCATTCTGCGGGAAGCAGAGAGGGGCCGGAGGGGCCTGCCCGGCCTAGAGCAGTAAGCCGGAGTGAGTGAGGTGGGGCAGTGCACTGCTCGGAAGCCGGCACCTCATCTCAGCTGAACCGGAGAGAGGAGTGAATTGGGATATCGACTTATGCCTCCTCTGTGGCCCCACCATCCTGCTGGTGGTCCTACTGGGGCCCGATTGGTCTCATCTTCTGAGTATGACATGGCTGCTTGGGTCTGCCTGCATGGGGGCCCAAGAAAATTAAGAGGAGCGGCCCTACGGAGCAGAGGCGAAGGACTAAACTCGAGTTGCCGGCATCCAGTGAGGAGATACAGAGTGCTTGAGGCGGCAAACAGCATCCACCCGATCTAGGCCCCAGGGACCTACACACCAGACAGAGGCAGGTGAGAGACTTTAGAAGCTTGCTTGAAAAAGAGCTGAGTTGCGCCCCATAGAAATCATGCATCGGTGTCTGCACCTGGGTTGCCTGTCCTTGGCTCTCCTGATTCCTGCAAGTAGAGGTGAATGGAGATATGACAGGCGGTAGGGACACACTTAATCTTATCTAGGAGGGGACCCACCGGCGGGGAGCTGGGCAACCTTACTCCCCCCGGTGTGCAGGAGCCTACCCTGGTACTGCCTGCTGCCTGCCATAATTTAGGTGAACACTAAGATCCTATAGCTGTGACACCCATGGGAAGGAACAGACAAGCGGGCCCCCTCAAGGCAACACTATGGAACATTACACGACCCCGACCTCTGCCTTACAGGCCTGTACATGGACAGCGACTGGCAAGGGGGATGAGGACGTTCAACAGTGGGAGCGGGAACCCACGAGGGCTGATCTCCTGGAAGCAAATCAGGGATCTTGGTTGTCCCTAGAAAATACAATTAAAACTGTAACCCTCAAAGTCAAACTCCTGAGGTCCAACTTCTGCAATAATCCGAATTCTTCATAAGGTCTGGCTGGCAGAGGGCTCCATTGATGAGTTGCAGATGGAGGTGGGTACGTTGAAGAAGCAGGTTGCCATGGTCACGTCCTGGTCTAGGGCCCTGGAGGCAAGGGTTGAGGAAGTAGAAGGTCGTTCCCGCCACAACAATGTGCGTCTCTTGGGATTCCTGGGGCATGCTGAGGGGGCGCACCCTGAGCAATTTATCGAGGCCTGGATCCAGGAGCCAGGATGGGTCTGCCCGGTGGTAAATAGGGAGATCTGCATGTAGATGGGAGGGAGGAGTTGCACCTGGGACCTGAATAGGGCTGTGCCTTCCCTCCACAATGCTGGCTCTACCTCCTCTGGGGCGTCTGATGCCCCTGGCCTGTCCTGTGAATAGGAGAGAGGAGCTGAGCAAAACAAAGTGCTCAGGAGCTCCCCCTAATCAGTTGTAGCTGGTTCTCCCATTGCCTGCACCTTATAGACAAAGGAAAATGTGGTATAAGAAGGGGCTGTGACCCCATGTAAAATGTTCTGCTTTTGGGGGCAGATCCTGCAGCGCATGCAGCTGCTGGGGCAAAGGAGGACTTGCCAGGAGGCTGCCACCCTGGGTCCAGCTATGCCCTGGAACCTTTTTTCTGGACTGCTGGTAGCCCTGGGACTTTGGGGCTGCCCCAGCACATTGGGAGTGCTGGCTTTGTTTTTGAATGCACCTGGCTCTCTTTGCAACCTGGGAGCGCTGGAGTTGGGCTCCTGAAGGAGCGCTGGGGATCTGCATTGCACCGCTGCCTATTCCCCGAAGGAATCCCCACTGAAGGGATTCCCCCGTGATGCTGCCGGGGGCGGGTGCCCATCCCGCATTCTGGTTCCCTTATTGTGCAGCATATTAGAAGAACGAGTTCCCACCCCGCTCTCCCTGTCTGAAGAACAAGCAGGTGCCCACCCCGCAGTGCGGCCGTGAAATTGATGCCACCGCGTTCAGCGGCAAACCGGAAGTCAGGCCTGCGCCGCCTGACTTCGGGGCCTGGAGCGTGTCACTTCCGCTTCCCCCTGCCTGGGGGAAGCCGTGCCACGTTGGTCTCCCGAGCGGGAATGCATGGAGTATGGCGGCGGGTCGGCAGAGCCCCGGTGGCTCCAACGATGGGCATGTTCATTTCTGAGCCTGCAGGCTCCAACGATGGGGGAATGTGTTCCAGTTCCCCCGATAACCTAGAGGGCAGCTGCCAAGTGAGGCATATTTGTCTCCAGGGTCAGAGGGGCCTGTGGTTGCCCCAGTTGTGGGCTCATTCATTTTAAGAGCCAGATGGCTCCAGCGTTTGGCATGTTTTGTTCTTTAGCATGCGGGCTCCAATGATGGGCGCAATTACTTCCCCGAAGGCCCAGAGGGGCCATGGTTTCCCCCGTGGTGTGGCACAGTGGTGCCCCCATTTTTGCAGCTACTAAGAGAGTCCCTAAGAGGGACAGAAGCGGCACAGTGGTGCCAGGCCTCATGTGGAGATCCCCAGCTGCCCAGCAAGTAGTGGGCAGCTGCAACGTTTAGGCCTTTGGGTGCATGTCTGAGTTAGGAGTGAGTTGTACTCCTTTGTCCCCGACACCGCTGTGCAGCACTTAGTGCCAGCTGTACCGTTTAGGTTTGTGCAGTTGCGCAATTGGATTTCAATGCCTTGGCGGCGCGCCCTGACATTCTGGACAGTTGGCCAGGGGGACTGGTAGATATATAGGGTGCTAGGCCCTTATGGGACTTATGTGCTAATGCGATGTGGTGCTAGAAAATATAATGCATTTAGTATGTTTAACGCAACCTATTTGATACATCCAAATATGGTTTATGATTATGAGGTTGTTTTACATATCATGGTTTACCCTAGTGAGATTATGTATCACTGTGTGAGGTGCGCCCCTAATGTGACTTATACTTAGGAGGTTAGGGTCTAATGTGTTTAGACTTGTGAGAGATTGCATAATGTGTTTATGCTGGTGAGGTGGCGCAGAATGTAATTTGCGCTTGATGTGACTGTGAATAATATAGTTTATATTACAGGCTGATGCTAAGTACAGTGATGACCAGTATTTACTGGTTGTACGTTTATGATCTGTTTTACGTTTACCAAGTTCGCTTGGTGATGGTTCTGACAGTGGTCCATATGGCCCTGTCATGTGTATATAATCCCTTGTGACTATTGCCCATACCAGTTGGCAAGGTGTATATTATGTGTTTATTATTATAATGTGTTATGAGAGTACAAAGGCTATTTTTTTTATAACCTTGTGTGGAGTTCCTTTTGTGGTTTGGGGGAAGACCACCCTAAGACTGACAGGTCTAACACCCCCTCTCTCTATTTGATATTCCTATTTCTCTTTCTCAGGTTCTACTTTATTCATTCTTTGCCACGGTTTCCCTCTTTGTTATTCACTCATACAAAGTTTCCACATTCTCACCTCTCAATAAAATGCTCCACTCACAAGCACACATTCCATTCCCTCTTTCAAATCCATTTTCCCCTCTACTTGCCTTTCTAACATTCTTATTCTCCTTTACACTGCCTTCTCTTGCTCATATGGTTCTCTTTCTCAGCTCCTGTTTCTCACAAGCACTTTCACGTTTCCACTCTTTCCCTAACACAGATCCAGACACTGAAGGGTGACTTTGTTTTTAGGTCTCGCCTGGCGTTAGCAACGCGCATGCGCTGCTCTTGTCATGCGAGAGCTTCTTGGAATCAATATGGTTCCAAAAGTCGTGTATCCGCTCCGCCTACGATTGTCATTGGCGTGCGTCGGTTTTCGTCACTAATTATGCTGAACATGCTTCCTTGATTGCACAGGAAGGTTTTTAGTCCCTCCTGGTTGCGTCTGCATGGGGAGCATTTACCACTATTGGGTAATGTTTAACTAAATATTTTATTTGATATAGGCTTTGTTATTTGCAATCTTCTTTTTATACGCTTCAGGCAGGGTGTGTTGCATGTGGAATGCATTTTATTAATTACACGCTATCTTTTGAGTATATGCTTGAGGCGTGGTATCTTGCGTGTGGGCTGTATTTTGTTACTTGCAACATTGTGCTCTGCTATCTTGTTAATATACGTTGTTGTTGTTACTATACGTTGTCGTTGTCTTGCATGTGTGAAGCATTTTGTTATTTAAAATATTGTGCTTCACGCTAGAGGCGCTTCGGGCTTGCTGCGATATGTTTTCTAAAGATTTCATGCGATGTTGCGTATGGGATGCATTTATAACTATTAGCGTGACTAAACAAAGTGGTTATGCTTGCATGAAACCATCTGCTGTGCTCAAGTTTTGGAGATTGGCTCCGCCCTACGTCAGTAGATTAGAATGGTATTTATTTTGACATCCCGTGCTGTAGTTGGTGGATCTCACAACCTTCAAAGAGACCACCCTGCCCAGGGTTGTTTTAACATCCTGCGCTGTGGTTGGTGGATCTCAAAAGCCTAAAAGAGACAAGCCTGCCCCGGGGATGGTTGGTGTGGGGTGCCGCTCGCAGCGGTGGGACTATCCTTAAGCTTGTGGAGTGGTTGTACTTACGGGATTGCGAGGACCAGCAGCCCGGTTCTCTTCCCGCAGCGGTGGGACTAACTTTGAGCCTCTGGAGTGACTGTGCATACGGGACTGCGAGGACCAGCAGCCCGGTTCTGAGCACAGCTGTGGCCTATTCCCAGTGACCCCGCCCTCCGTCTGCGGGTACTTAGTTCATCCCCTTCCCCGCTTCGCGGAACGCACACGGGTGCGCTCCGGGCAAAGCCCGGGCCAAGGGCGGGCTAGTTTTAGCCCGTTCAAGACCGATTAAGACCGGACCAGGCCATCCCTATTTAATCTGCATTCGGAGATATTGTATGTAATTTGTTATAACAGCAAACTTTGTTTAGAATTCTGTAACATATCATGTCTACACGTGAGAGCAGGATTAAAGCTACCACGGCGGGGTCCCTTCTAAAAGGCACCTTGGATAATTTTATAACTAGAGCAAACTCAGTAATAGACCAAGGGATGACTCTAATGGAACGTATGGTGTCCCAAGATCTAGCTATGGCCAAAAGATCATCTATGGGCCACCTTGCGACGGCCCGTACCCCGGAGCATACCGCAAGAGCTAACACTACAGAAATACAAGCACTTGTGCATAGCATGCCTATCTTTCAGGAGCAGTCACACACTCAGCTTTTAATTGATTTACATCCTTCTTCGGCACTAGAGACTACCTCATAAATAACAAGGGTTAGTTCCCTGGAAGAAACTAACACTAGGCAACTACGGGAAAGACGGGAGGGTGCTATACTGAAGAGAAAACGGGCCAACACCACTGTCATGAGAAATAGAAAACTGAAAGTAGCCAAAGCCATGGGTAGCAAGGATATATCTGACAAGCAAGGGGAGGAACATGAGCAAATTACCCAGATTAGGCAGGCCCCCGTATTCGGACTCACAGAGTGAAGTCTTAGCTTCTGGAGCCATAGTTAATAATGCGGTTAGTAATGAGGGAGATGATGACCAACTATTAATAAAATTGTGGGCATTATTCAAAACTTTTCTTACGCCACTGGAATCTAGACTTTCAATTCAATTCATAAAGCTTTATTCGGAGCATTTAAAAAACATGTCCATAAAAGCACATATGGTTACAGATACAGACAATTCATACATATTTCATTAAAGAAAACACATAATATAAAAATAAGCAATTATTAATTACGGACAATACATTAAACAATACGTATCTCCATAAAGAGAAACACATAATACAAACGCATAATACAAAGTATCCAGAGGGGGAAGGAATAAATATTTAAAATGTACAAGTGTACAAATACTTAAAAACACATGCTTTTCCTGGCGCTAATGGCTTTAAGCAAAAAAGAAGCAGTAAAAAAGCAGATGTCCGGGTGATTCAGATTAAAAAGCAAACTCATGGCATCCGCGATATTTCTCACTCCAAATCTATTTAACAAAGGCTTCAAGTAGAATTTCCGTAACTCCCTATACAATTCGCATGTCAATAAAAAGTGCTTAGTACTTTGTTCTGTTTTGTTATCACATACACATGGGCCAATAGGGCGCTTTTTAATGTTAGGGCACGCAACCAGATAGTGTACAACACCCATCCTCATTCTGGTTAGTACAAACTGGTGCGAGCCTCTTGTTACATGTGACAAATATAGACTAAAACCAATGAATTCATTCATGCTATTGTACAGTACACATGTGGTTAACTTGGAATCCTCTAGAAGATGCCTTTCATTACAGTGATTTAAAAAGATTGTTTTCACATTAGATTTGGGGATGTCCGAGAGACTATAAGGATCCATCAGCACATTGATCCCAAATAATTTTTGTGAACATTCAATAACATATTTGATCAAGGGGATCTTCAGGTGCTGGTCCAATAAAAGACAGTCCTTGATAATAGCTCTATTCAAGGAGGTACCATCACTAAGCCAGATAGAGCGCCACAATAATAGGGGCCTTAACATAATCAAATCACTTAGGGCTTGAATCCCTGTTTCCTTATGAACCAAGGAGTTGGAGGTAGACTTGGGTAAACACAAGAGCTTTTTCAGGAAGAGATTCTCCTCTACCTGAAGGCTCTTAACAGATGAAACACCCCAAACGCCTGCCCCGTATAGGGCCGCAGAAAGACATTTAGCTTGATAAATTTTTAACATGTCTTTAATACGTCTATTCCCCAGCTTCTTGGCGAACAAGAAGACCCCGTTGGAACTCCTAATCATCTTAGTTCTGACTACTTTATGTTCAGTGGCCCAGCTCCCATTATTGGAGAAGGTAATTCCCAAATAGCAAAAATGTTCGACTTTTTTAACCGGGTCACCGTCAATTAAATAGTGGGTATTGCCTTTAATTTTTGCTTTTCCCGACCTGCACTCCATTACATATGTCTTAGACTTATTAATCACCAGTTTCCTACTCTTAATGAAAGATGAAAAACAATCCATCAGACGTTGGAGACCCAAGGGTGTCCTGGACAGTAACACTGCGTCGTCCGCATAGAGTAATACAGGTATATTAAAATTATTAACTCTAGGGACGTCCGCAGCGACTGCCTGCAGGGCGGATTCGACCTCATTAATAAAGAGAGTAAAGAGTAGGGGTGCTAGAACGCACCCCTGTCTAATACCTCTTCCAATCCCGAACTTGGTCGTACATTCCCCATTGGGTCCATAACGGACACTGGTGCGGAGCTTTTCATACAGGCGGGCTAAGAAATATATAATGCCCTCAGGAGCTCCCATTTCCAATAATTTGGCCCATAATATTGTGTGATCTACCAAATCAAAAGCGCTGCTAAGGTCAGCGAAACATAAATAAAGAGACCCTTTTTTTGCCTGGGTATATTTCCCTACCAATAGCTCTAAGTTCAGGCACTGTTCAATAGTACCACGGCCTTTCCTAAAGCCAAACTGACAGTTACTTAGGATATCGTTGGTTTCTGCCCACTCCTCTAGTCTTACAAGGAGGACCCTACTCATGATTTTAACCGATGAGTCCAGTAAGGATATAGGTCGATAATTTTTAGCGTCTCCCCGGTCACCTTTTTTATAAATGGGGACGATTATTGACTCTTCCCAAGTAGACGGTATTTTACAACAAATAGCTGTGTTAAAGATTTTGGTAAGCAATGGACCCCAAATCTCTGGTACAGTCTTATACACGTCTATGGGGACGCCATCCGGCCCCTGGGCCTTGCCTCCTTTACTGGTTCTTATGCTAGCCATGGTTTCTGCAATAGTAATATCTAAGGCTAAGATGGGCCAGCCTTCTCCGTGGGAAACTGTTAGGTTACTTGAGTCAAAGATGTTAGAAAAATGCTGGATCCACAGTTCCATACTCACATTGGATGTGAGTTCAGGGACCTTGTCGTCTTTTAGGAATGGGCTATTCACCGTGGACCAGAACAGGGTACAATTATTCGTGTCCGCAGCTTGGGTAAGGTTATCCCAGGCTTCCTGCTGTAATTCAGCTTTTCTACTTTTGAGGGTCATATTATATCCCTGTCTAAGTTCGACCACCAAATTCTTATCCCTTGGTTTCGCAGCAAGAGCCTCTTTAAGATCATTCCGGGCAGTAGAGCAAGCATGATCAAACCAGCCCCTTTTACACCTGGCCTTAGACCCAGCCTCTTTAGAAAATTTCTTGTTGATGCTTGAATTGATCCTATTAAAGTGGTCGATACTGTCGGACGAGATGTCATCCTGTTCTAAAATTGCCACAATCTCTGTTAGACAGCTAGAAATAATGGAATCTGATGTTATGTCCGCTTTTTCCCCTTTCCACCTCAGTCTATATCCATTCTGTCTATGAGGTTCGATATTGGCAATGATACCCTGTTCACAGACATAATCATCTTTCCAGAAGGTTAACTCAGTGGACAAACAGTTATGATCACTCAACATAATATCGATCACCTTGGGCATTGGACATAGCGGAGCAATGGTTGAAGACATACACATAAAATCAATACTGGTATTAGCGCCCCTTCCTTTAAAGGTAGGTATATTTTCGCCCATGTCGTTTTTAGCATTGTCCATAATTTCCATGTCATATTGTATCAGAAAATTATTCAAGGTTTCCCCATAGGTGTGATGGGGAAAATGGACTTCAGCTTCCCCCAGTCGGTTATACACACCGCAAACCTTCTGGGCGGATAATGGGCACACACAAACATTAAAATCCCCCACAAAAATAAATTCAAATACACCATTAAAATTCTTCACGAAATTGTTCAATGCCATATCTAATTCGTTGATTGCAACATGTCTAGTGCTATCAAAAATATTGTTATAAAAATTAATCAGTAGAATATTTCTGCCGGCTTCTTGTGTAAGCCATAGAATTTGTGAATGCGCCCCCACATTGACAAACTTTTTCACTGAGATGGGTAGTTTAACTGAAATTAGCACCATCAACCCTCCTTTAGCTCTACCATGGGTTGACGGAAATGCTGGAAGCTCATAGGACACATACCCATCAATGCCTTTGAAATTTTTGCACCATGTTTCCTGTAGGCACAGAATAGTAAATAAATGCACAAAATCCTTCCATCCTAACGCAACCTCTTTGGCCGCAATTCCGGCAATATTCCAGCTAGCAATGTAACAAGGTAACTTCCCTCTCTCTTGGCTAACATTTGGCAGTTCAACGCTAGATATGGACATGTTATTCTCCATAATAAAAGGCTCTATGTTAGGTATAAAATTTGAGACGTCACCCCCTGTCAGCGTACAGTTCCAACGCACATCATTGCCCGTTACATCTATAGACAAAATTACATTTTCATTAAGGGTACTATTTCCTACATCCCTTAGTGGGTTAATCTCATGTCAGTCGTTCTGATCTAGAAAACTCAGGGTCTGAAACCTATTCTGGGTTGGGACCCGGTAAACCATTCCATTATCGAACAAAGGGGAGCTACCTAGAGGTGCAAATGGGTTGGGGGTATGCATTAAAGAAGGAACATTCCCCCCTAACATGGGATTCCCCTTATCCATCGGAGGGGTAAATAGACCATTTTGTGGACCAAAGGAAAAGTTAGGCATCATTGGTCTATTTGCCATAGATGGATAGGTAACATTACTCAATACCCTCTCCTTACAATTAACGGGCGGTTGCCTACTTAGATGGTTGTAAAAGTAGCCCAGTGGTCTGGCAACTACTTCTGTCTCCGACTGTGTGATTGCGGCCGCTCTAAGCAAGACGGTCGCAACATGTTGCGGGTGTTTAAAATTGATTATCACGCAATCCCCCCCACAGACTTTTTTGGTATTACCTATCCAGTTGACTCTTCTGATAGAGATGATTTGATCGGAATAGCCAACTGGGTAACCGCAATGTAGGTTTAACCAAGAGATCGTTTTATTCCTCAAAGAATCAACAGTCTCATGATCATTTGAGGGCTGGGAAAGGATTGGAACATTAGTTAATACCACAACATAAGGTACACAGTCGGGTGGGAGATCAACTGGGCGTCTGCATATCCTAGTGGATACCCCATTAGGTCCCCTTGTCGTATTGGGTGGAACTGGCATCGCTGGTGCCGACACTTGCATGGGGGCTGATAGTATGGCACCCGACAATGTACTTGTTACCCCAATATTAGATTGTTGTGAAGATCTATCTGCCTCCTGAGTCGATGTGGGTAGTGGTTGCAGTGGTACTTTGGAGGGGTATTTCCTGGTAGTAATAGAGGGCGCACTAGTTGAAGCTTTTGGCTGCTCCTTATCTCTTGTGGGGGCAGTGGCTAAGCAAGTTGTCTTTTTAATATCGGCTAAAGACTTTTCTAGGTTGTCAGCATGCTTATCCACCACACCCCTTAGCCTAGCTATTTCCTCCTGAAGATCTCCTATTTTGTTTAACAGGGGCTCTACCACCATATTAAGTTTACTTAGAATATTACTCATTAGTAAATCAATTTGGTCAGGCTTAATGGAAACACATTTATCTTGGCTCGGAGTTCCTATGTCCTCGGTGTACTCCAAATGTATGGTGTCTTTTTTCTTTCTTGTGATATGACTACCTCGCTTAGGGACCGTTTTCCTACAGGCTCGCATAAATTTGGAGGCCCTACCAGATTGCTGAGGAGTTCCCCCAGCATTATCACATGGGTCATCATCCCCCCTTATCGACTTGTCTGGAACCATAGTTAGATCAACATTAGTACTATTATCAAACTCTACTGGGGCATTCATCTCATTAACAATATTGTCTGAGTTGATATAGTTGTTTACATCTGCAGATGAGTTCGATGGGGGGTCTGCAATAGTACTTTTTCCCAGTGATTTCCTTCTATCACAGTTAATTCTGGAGACCACTTTCATTAGGTAGTTATCCGGTAATGTACTTTGGACTCACATTTTCAGGGCTTAGTCAGTCGTCTCAATAAATGTTAATTAAAACAAGGCGACCATATGAAGTTTCCACGATGTGTAGGTCAATTGTACTCACAGTTGGAGCCAAGGGGGGTGGCCCTGCCCGGCCTCCTCCGGCCCCTGACGGCCACAGACGGCCCCGCCCTTGTCCCGGGCTTCTCCCGCGCGCGACTCGCGGGGCGAGAGGGGGTGTCAGCCTTTTACAGGCGCCTCCGGGCGCTCTCTGGACGTCACCGTCGTGCACCCGCCCCAGGGGTTGCTGGGGATTGTAGTGCGCTGGTCGCGCTTCCTCCCGGTGTTCTGTGGCGCGTTCCGCTGCGCCGCCGTTCCCCTCACGGCTTCGGTCTCACAGGTGAGTCTTTGATGTTCCCCCACTGGGCTCCCGGGGGGTCAGCCTTTTACAGGCGCCTCCGGGCGCTCTCTGGACGTCACCGTCGTGCACCCGCCCCAGGGGTTGCTGGGGATTGTAGTGCGCTGGTCGCGCTTCCTCCCGGTGTTCTGTGGCGCGTTCCGCTGCGCCGCCGTTCCCCTCACGGCTTCGGTCTCACAGGTGAGTCTTTGATGTTCCCCCACTGGGCTCCGGGGGGGTCAGCCTTTTACAGGCGCCTCCGGGCGCTCTCTGGACGTCACCGTCGTGCACCCGCCCCAGGGGTTGCTGGGGATTGTAGTGCGCTGGTCGCGCTTCCTCCCGGTGTTCTGTGGCGCGTTCCGCTGCGCCGCCGTTCCCCTCACGGCTTCGGTCTCACAGGTGAGTCTTTGATGTTCCCCCACTGGGCTCCCGGGGGGTCAGCCTTTTACAGGCGCCTCCGGGCGCTCTCTGGACGTCACCGTCGTGCACCCGCCCCAGGGGTTGCTGGGGATTGTAGTGCGCTGGTCGCGCTTCCTCCCGGTGTTCTGTGGCGCGTTCCGCTGCGCCGCCGTTCCCCTCACGGCTTCGGTCTCACAGGTGAGTCTTTGATGTTCCCTTTCATGCATCGAAAATCAGCTCTCTGAGCTGGAATCGATTACGAGGGATTTGTCAGACACTATGAAAGTAAAAACGCTACCTACGGCACAGCTATGTACTGCACCTGATGGACAAACAATTAATAAGTCCCAGCTCCCCGTCCACCAATCGAATTTAAATTGCACAAAGGCACCTTTGAGGAAATCGCCGATAAAATCATCTGGACCCAATCAGCCCCCTAGACAAGAACCTATTCCATCTAATGTTCTTATTAAGGATCTTAGAGTGGGTCTGCCAGTGGGGGCACTTCAGGGGGGACTTACCATCAATCTACCACCAGAAACTAGTCCATACTTAGTAGTATTGACAGGGGTCCCAGAACTGGGTAAATCAACCGAGGAATCTTTTATGTCTTTAAAGAACAAAGTATCCCATTGGCTTAACACTAATCGATCCTTACCCCCACATATAACAAGCAAAATTGTAATGGTACGTAGAATTGCATGGGTGGGGAACAGCACAAAAACAATCTCTGGTGATTGTGTGTTAGTCAATTTCGAGGACCCACGCACGGTGGACTACATTTGCACATGGAGAACCCAAAACATAAGGCCAGCTATAGAAGCCAGACCACTTTCATATTTTTATCCTTTGGAAGATCTATCTGATTGTGGAGGGAACTGGACCAGGGTCACGCACCACGCTCGGGGTGGGAGGGAAAACGGGGGGTTTGGACAAACAAACAGCTGGGGAGAGGTACCCACTGCAAATAGGTTTAAACGCCTAGAAATGGTGGATTGACTGCAATTGCCCAATGAGAAGAAAACTGTTATCTATGAGGGCCGATGTAATCTAAAACTTGTGAAAACGTACGATTTGATAATGAGAAGTGATGAAGTAGGTAACTGTGGTGAAGGCCATTGTAGCACATGCATTTCTTCAGATAAAGTGGGAGAAAAATGACGCTAATAATACTGGGTATGCTGTAGGGACTGAGTGCACCTTGGTGGATACAGCTCTTGTTGTTGACCAAGGATATGTTACGTCAGATAATCTACGGGACTTAGAGGTATGCCCTGCTCTAACACCCTGCGGTAACAGTATAGCTGCCTCCAAAAAGGGAAATATGATAAGTAAGACTGCAGTAAAGGGCGAAAACATCACCATATTATCCTGGAACGTAGTGGGCCTATCAAATAAATTTAAGGACCCAGCCTTTCTGCCATTTATAGATAATTTTACTATAATTTGCTTACAGGAATGCTGGGAGCTGGATGAAACCCACATCAATGGTTTCCGTACTTTCTTTTCACCCGCCAAGCAGTCAAGGAGGAGTAGAAATTCAGGAGGTCTTTGCACTTACATATCTAATATTGCAAATGTTATGGTCAGGAAACATAATATGGGGTCTGACTATTATCAGTCATTGTCACTAAAAATGGGAGGTAATCAACTTGTTACCCTGATTAACTTTTATAATAATATCCCGAAGACTGAAATAAGTAAGGTATTCGATGAACTTATATACATCTCACAAAGTTCATCAGAAAACAGTCAGGCAGAGATTTGTGTTATACTGATGGGTGACTTAAATTGCCATTTATGTCCTTATAGTCACTCAGGCATCTGCGGGCTGGTCAACCTTAAGGGTTTACCCATGTACTCATTTCGAGCATTCCACCATTGGAAATCTTTTTAACAACTTTTTATTTCAGCTGGATCTGGGGTTTGCAAATGAGCTATGCAGCCCACAGGCTGTTTCCAACCAACTTTCAATGGTAGGGGTTGTAGCTCAGTGATAGACTTCGCCTTGGTCTCCAATAGCCACTCCTGCAATGTCCTCAGTATTAAAACAGGAGACATTGCAATAAGTGACCATTTTCCTATCAGTACTTCTTTAAATTTTAGCTCGAGACACAGTCAGACCAATAATGTAATTGATAATCTGCACAATAATGGGATAGCCCTAGCAAAAGTGAATGGCTATTCTATAAAATGGAACAGGGTAGAGCCAACAGCCTTTCTCGAGAGTTTAATACAAAGTCAGTATAAAGATTTTATGACCTGTCTATCTGAAAATACTGACTTTGCTTTAGTCACTGCAGCCTTTCGGAATATTTCTGCGCAAATCTGCAAAACCTTAACTGGAACTTTAAGGAAAGGCTCGAAAACCCAGGTGGAGGGCTGGTTTGATTCAGCGTGTAGTAAGCGCATTCGGTTCTAAAGACGACCCTTAAAAAAGAACCGAAAAGTGTTCCAGATATAAGAAAGGCTAGAGCTAATTATTACTCTGCAATTAAAAATAGGAAAATGGAACTGAAGCAGGAAGCGTGGCGAGCGCTCCACCAAGCATGCATTCTGAAAGACAATACTGCCTTTTGGAAGGCGGTGAATGCACCTTTCTTTGTTGACAGAAAAACAGACTCCATAGAGATTGCTATAGAGGAAGGCACCTGGGTAACTTTCTTCACTGAACTATATAAAAAAAGATGAGCAAGTGAATTTAAGGTATGCTGAAGCTCTCAGAACAGTGGAGATTAACTCACAGGGTCTGTTCCCATTAGACTTCGAATTTTCCTTATCGGAAGTGGAATTAGCGATTGAAGAAAGCTCTGCTGGAAAAGCCGCAGGGCCGGACGGGGTACTGGTAGACATTTATAAGTCCAATACTAAACTATGGGCACCCCTCCTGACTAATGTTCTAAATAGTTGCAGCAAAAAAGGTTTCCTCTAGACTTGGCAAGAGGCAATAGTGGTCCCAATCTTTAAAAAGGGGGACCGAAATGATCCAAAGTGCTACAGGCCCATTTCTTTATTAGATTCCCTGATGAAAGTGGCAGGCAGAGTTATATTAAATAGACTACAGATATGGGCGGAAGAAACAGGTGCCCTTTCAAAGTTCCAGTATGGTTTTAAAGCAGGACTAGGTACTGTTGAACAAGGGTTAAATCTGGCCATAATTATGGGTAAGCACGTGATTGCAAAAAAGGGCAATTTATTTTTAACATTTGTCGACTTGAGCTCGGCTTTTGACTGCCTGAGCCATGAAATTTTGTGGGATACCTTACTACAACTTGGTATTGATTCTAACATCTTGAATTTCATTAAAGAACTGTATCGGGGAGCAGGCGCAAAAGTACGATTTGGGAGCAAGGGCGAATGTACATCAAATTTCCCAATAAAGAAAGGAGTCCGACAGGGCTGTATTCTTGCGCCTTTTTTATTCAATCTTTATATAAACAGCGTGGCTGACCATCTAACACTAGAAGATCTGGACTTCCCCCTAATCAGAGGAACCTCAGCCCCTATTTTATTGTACGCGGACGACGCAGTAATCATGGCCAGGACTCAAATGGGCCTTCAGAGAGGGTTATCCACCTTCTCAGATTATATGGGAGCTAGAGGCTTAAAGATTAATATTGGAAAAACCTTTAGCATGTCCTGCTCATCTAAGTTGAATGTTCAGTGCAACTTTTTTTTAGAGAAGTCAAAGATAGAACTAACTAATACATTTTCTTATTTAGGGATTACTTTTAATAAAAAGGGTACTTGGTCATCAGCCGCCAACATGAGAAAATTAGCGTTTTCTCGTGCAATTGGTGCGGTAAAACATTTTGCAAATAAATTGGAGGGCCGGCCGGTACACATTCTGGTGGATATTTATAAAGCGAAATGTGTGTCCACCGCAATATATGGAGCTGGCATATGGGGGATTGCAGACTGTCGTGAAATTCAATCATGTGAAAATGCTTTCCCGCTGTTTCTATGAGCTGTCCCCAAATCAACATCTACATATGTATGCCATAAGGAGCTAGCTCTGGATTATGTTTCAGACCTAATTAAAGCAAGTCCTGTCTTGTTTTGGCACAAGGTTTGGACTTCCGATGTAACTGAGCTTAATAGGGAAATAATACAGGATTGCCTTAAGCTCCAGGGGGCCCACAAAATGATTGGTTTTCCTATGTAAAGCGTTTTTTAACAGAGATCGGTCACCCTGACTACTTTGACTCCCCTTCTTCACTAACATCAATTACCAGGAAAAAATTGAAAGAAATCTGTCTTGTGTCGTTAGAGAACAGACGCTGGCAGTTAGAGGGAAAAAAGGTGTCCGTCTTACAGAATCAATTAATTTTGCAGGGACCTGGTATGCAGCGTTACTTAACCCTTACTCAGGGCAGTTATAGTCGGATGTTATTAACGCGATTTAGGGTAGATAGCTTTTTTAGACTGATTACGTTTCCAGATACAAATAACTGGTCAAAAAGTTTGATTCTGTGTATCCCTGTGATGATGTTTCCCAGCAGTCTACGATACATTGTATTTTATTCTGTAGATTTTACTCGCTTCTCAGGAAAATATACTTGTTACCGTTATTGAAAAAATGGGGCCTGAGATAGTGTAGACCTGCCCTCCTGAAACTCCAAATGTTAAAAGATGAACTGTCAATGTTTTTAGTACCAATGTTTTTAAAAAGTGTTATTAGATGCAGATTAACAATGCATTGAACACTAAAGAGATCTGCATTTTATATTGCTCTGTACAAATGGATCTTAAATATTTTAATTTTTACCTGTGTATTTTACTGTGCATTTGTGATTTTAACTTGAAATCGAATAAAGCTATCTTTGACTTTGACTTTGGTTGGTGTATTTCGCTGTGTTCAGAAATATCACCCTGCCCTGCGGCTGGGGTTATTTGCTCACCCACTCCTATTTCTTTTGCATTCCGGTAGACTGATAGTTTTTTTTATTGCACTGGTGTAAACCAAGCTGTATTCTACGATTTGGCAATATCGACTTAGAGGCCCTGCTGATGAGGTCTGAAGAGAAAATCTTATGCAGGATTGTAGACTTATATCAACACAGTGATCATTTCAACATTACACAGGGATAGTTGGGAAACTGAAAACAAATTACATTTTAGGGCCATTTATAAAAAACTGGAATTTGAGTGGAATTTTTGGTTTGCCACGTTTTGAGTTGTAGCGCTACCTAATAGGTTTTTGTTCTGTGGCACAGCCCAGCCTCAACCTATGTAACCATGTTGTAGGCAGGCGCACACCTGCCAAACTCTTAAAAAATTGTTTTATTATTATTATTATTATTATGCTGTTTTGTTACGCGCTCAATTACTGCCGGAGTATCCTGGCGTGAAGATGAGAGAGAAGAAACATAATAAAAACAAAACTATAAGACAAAGACAACTAAAAGGCCAACCTGAACAAATGTGTTTTCAACGCTTTTTTAAATGAGCCAAAGTTCACGATAGCTCGCAGGAATAATGGAAGATCATTCCAGGCCGCGGCGGCCTTCACCGCCACTGATTGCCCCCCCAACCGGGAACGCCGGAAACGTGGGACCTGCAGCAGATGTTGAGCAGCCGAGCGCAAAGGTCTGTTGGGAGAGTAACGACTAAATCGTTTGATCAAATATGCAGGACCTTGTCCATTTATGGCCTTATGAGCCAATGTAAGAATTTTAAAAATAATCCGTTGTTGGACCGGCAACCAGTGCAAACTCTGCAAGTGGGTATTTACACTCACCCAGCTGGGGATATTACCTAGAAGTCTGGCGGTCGAATTTTGAATTACTTGGAGACGCCTTACCAGGTAAGCCGGGGAGCCACTCAGCAAGGCGTTAGCATAGTCGAGACGCGAGAGAATTAAAGCTCTCGCTACTGACTCTCTTGCTGAGGAAGGAAGATAAGGAAAAAACTTCCGAAGCGCTTTAAGGGTCCCAAAGCAGCCCCCCGTCAGTTTCTTAATGTGCGCCTCGAACCGGAGGTCTTCTCCGAACCAGACCCCCAAGTTCTTAGCGAGGACATTGACTGAACAGGGCATCGGAAAGCCAACTGGCCAAAGTAATTCTCTAAAACTAGGGGGAAAATGACCATACAGCAGGATTTCCGTCTTGTCCTCATTACACTTCAATTGTGAGGAAGCTAACCAATTGAAAACCGAGGATAGACAGGACTGAATCAGCTCTGTGTCCAAGACATCGCTGGGTCACGTAAATAACAGCTGCGTGTCATCCGCATAAGCAATAATTTTGGCCCCCAGTTGTTCGGCCAGCTTTATCAGGGGGTCAGATAAACATTAAAAAGCAAAGGGCTCAGTGTGGAGCCCTGCGGGACCCCCGTCGAAAGAGGCTTAGCCATAGATGAAAAGGGGGGAAGCCAGACCTGCTGGGATCTGGATGAGAGGAAAGAGCTCAGCCAGTCCAAAGCTAAGCCTGTGACACCGATATCAGCCAGCCGAGCGAGAAGGCGCTGGTGTGGCACCGTGTCAAACGCGGCAGAGAGGTCCAATAAAATTAGAGCCGCTCTGCCGCCACTGTCCAGACACTCCCTAACCGCTTCAGAGATCTTCACCAATGCTGACTCCGTGCTGTGAGCAGCACGGAACCCCGATTGTGCCGGGTGGAGAGCCCCAGATGATTCAACAAACTCGTTCAGCTGCCGGAATGCCATTTTTTCACCAATATTAGCCATAGCCGGGAGCAGAGAAATTGGCCGATAGTTGGCCAACACAGCAGAATCAGCACCCGCCTTTTTAAGCAAAGGCAGCAGCTTAGCCTGTTTCCAAACTGCAGGCACTATGGCCGACTTGAATGAGAGGCCAACGATGTGCGCAACTTCCTGCACCACCACTTCAGCTATACCAGCAAGCACTCGCGCCGGACAGGGGTCAGTTGGAGACCCTGATTTCAAGGATTTAATCACGGCCAGAGTGTCAGCTGCTGAAGGAGGCAGAAACTCCACCATCCTGGACAAGGGTGACTCTGAGAGAGGGGAGAGGTCAGGAATACCATCCAAGATGTTACTGGTGCTAAAACGGGACTGAATAGCAGCAATTGTTTGCTCAAAGAACAAGGACAGATTCTCACACCACGCCCCTGAGGCCGGGACCATCCGTTGCTCTGCACAAGGGGAAAGAAAGCTTTTAACAATCGCAAAGATCTCACGGCTGCTATTTTTGGCCTTATCGATCCGGCTAGCAAAGTAATCGCCTTTAGCTGTTTTAATGCAGGCATAGTACTTCCTCTGAGCCCCACGCAGAGCTGCCTTAGCCAGGGGGCAGTAGGATTGACGCCAGGCCCGTTCTAGCTTTTTGCAAGCCAGCTTATGTGTGCGCAACTCGGGGGGAAAACCAAGGTTTAGAAGGGGTAGAGCGAACTCTACCAGTACTACCACCTTTGGATGAATAGGCCACACCCGCTGCAACCCATTCATTGAAAGTCAGCACCGCCTAGGCAAGCTCATCGCCCAGCACGGGCCTACTCTCATTCAGGGCAGCAGCCAGAGTGCACATATTAATTTTTTGGGCGCACACAGTTTTAACAGCTAAAGTGGTAATTTTCTGGGCTGACCACGCAAATCTGACCAGCCGATGATCCGACCACGTGAGGGCTTGCAGGGGTTCCACCCGAAGGGGAAAATTTGAACAGATCACATCAAGAGTATGACCCCCCGAGTTCGTAGGCAGAGAAACCCATTGGGAAGGATGTGCCAGATTGAAAAAATCCCACAAAGCTTTACACTCAGGGAGTTCCGCTACCTCAGCATGGATATAGAAATCACCCAGCAGTAAAAAACGCGGAAACCTCAGAGCTCGAGGCACCATAGTCTCCAGTAATGCTGTCAGAAAAGCTCCAGAAGGCCCTGGAGGCCGATAGATTAAGGTGCCACCTAAAGTGAAATGGGGAGAGAGGACCAGGGAGAAGTTCAGGACTTCCCCGACTCCTAACTCGTCCGAGGGATCAACTTGAAGAGCCCAAGAATCTTTCGGAATAATTGCCAGACCCCCTCCCCTTCCCAGTATTCTGTCTCTTCTGCATATTTTATAGCCTCTGGGGATGGCCAACTCAACATCCGGTGCACTGGCGCTGTTAAGCCAGGTTTCAGTCACAAACAGAATGTCAAGAGAGCCCTCCTCAAGAAGTTCAAATATGTCCGCAGCATGTTTGCTCAGCGACCGAGCATTAACCAGAGCCGCCGAAATGGAATGAGAGACACTCAACGGAGGAGATTGATCAGTCAATGTGGCAGCACAACTGAAGCCACAAGTAGAACAAGGGTTGACCATGTTAGAATTCCCCACATCCTGTCCTGAGCCAAAACAGCTCAAAGGACGCAGAGAGCACAACTGCTCACGTGTGTAGGAAATAACAACCTTATCGGGAACTTGCGACTGTAGGTCAGCGAGTCCTGCGTCCGCCACGGCCGAGGCGTGGACGGGCGCAGACGGGCTGACCTTTGGCTTACCTTTGGCTTACCTTCGGCGCGCCTAAGGCGCGCCCGCCACGCGCGACCGCTGCGCGTCAGAAAGGGCATGTTGATTTTATAGAAGCACCTCCCTCCCCCAGCTAGACCGCTGCCACAGGTTCAGCCGGGGTGCAGGACTACTAGGAAGATGGCCGCCCGCCCTCCACACAAACAGCACAGCAGCCGCGGTGGAACGGGGCAGGGAAGGCTCACCTCACCCTACAGAAGAGATCAGGTAGGTCGTAGCACCCCCCAAATGTTTAAATCAGGTTTAAAATGATAGCAGCAGAAAATACACGGACTCGAGAGGCGAGTCTAAAATGTGCAAAATAATGCAGAGCGATTCAAAAGTATAACATAGGTCAATCAGCAAGTTAAAATATTTTAAAATTTGCAGGAATATGGCCACGAAGCAAAGCGGGTCAGCATGGGAGCTGCCACCAACCCACTCTCGCCGCAAAGATCTCTGCCCACAGCTGTTTTTATAGAAGCACCTCCCTCCCCCAGCTAGACCGCTGCCACAGGTTCAGCCGGGGTGCAGGACTACTAGGAAGATGGCCGCCCGCCCTCCACACAAACGGCACAGCAGCTGCGGTGGAACGGGGCAGGGAAGGCTCACCTCACCCTACAGAAGAGATCAGGTAGGTCGTAGCACCCCCCTAATGTTTAAATCTGGTTTAAAATGATAGCAGCAGAAAATACACGGACTCGAGAGGCGAGTCTAAATTGTGCAAAATAATGCAGAGCGATTCAAAAGTATAACATAGGTCAATCAGCAAGTTTTTAGTGTGTGCTTACCAAACGGCGTGCAATCCCAGCCTTGGTACTGCACCTGTTTAAATTGTTAAGGGCTGCCAGTGTCATTAGGAAATTCTTGCAGCAAAATGGTGTCACTCACACTAACTTACAATACAAACAATGGGCATATTCACCCACCGGGGTGAAACCACTTTTACAGGTATATGTCCATTATGCACAACAAAATGCTATCACACTGTGAAGAGAGCCAGAGGCTCAAGTGTGCTGACCCATTTCCAAGGGTTGGACTGGGACAGAAAAAAAGGCTTGGGCGACAAAATAAAAGTGTTACCCATTAACAATTTAAACATTGCCATATAGGTCAGACCGACCCTGGCGTTACCCCATGGTCTAGGCAGAATTAAAATGTGAATGACAGTTGAACAGACGAATTGATGAAGAGGGTGAACTGAATGCCCCGATATTTAAGTATAATTGATTTATATCGTTTTTAGTAAAGCCAAAAGGCTTATGCCAGAACTAAAAATGTTATGCCCGGAAAGATAAAACATGCCAGACCCAGCATCTAGCATCAACTAGTGATACTAGACATATTAGCTGCCTAATCATTTAAAAAAACAGGATAGGCTTGTTTTGAAACCAATACATAAAAATAAAGAAATAGATGTTTCAACACATGTGAGTGTGTGCCTAAAAAAGCATGAAGTATGGGGATAATCATCCTTCTGCCCCAACTTTCCACCCACCCCTTTCGATGGAGCTGCCCAGGTTTCATTAAACGTTTAATATATTGATCACTGCAACACAATTTATAAGTTCCTAACGTCAGGGCAGCTCATATTCTGCTCTTAATCAAGTCTATTTTTTCCCTATGCGTCTGATGTTTTTATGCCTTACAAATTGTTTTGCACTGGGTCTAGTTTTGTTGTGTACTTAAATCCAAATGCAAAATAATAAACTAAATGCCTAATGCACGCATGCACACATTGAATATAGCAAAACGGTGCATCATTGTGAGAATGTGCGAAAGTAGCCCTACAATAGGGGTTCTTGTATATATTCGAGTACATTGAATATTCTATCTGAAGTGATAAAAAAGGAAATCTACAAATGTTAAGCAGGTGAAAAACAGCACATGGTTATTTGAAGGGCTTCCAGATTTTGTGCCACATGTATGAAAGTATCATTTTGCGAATACCAACTGGTGATTTTTAAGAAATCACTATTTGGTAATCGCTTAATGTAATGTAACTAAACAGACAGGAAATAGCAACTCCCTAATTCTATGTCAGGACTGGAGGTGAGGATTATGCCTTCTTTCTTCACTCTATTCCATTAGCAGCAAGAAGGTAAACAAAGACTACGTTTCCCATGAACCATAGGGAAAAAGTAGGCAAGAACAACAACCAAACAAAACAGAGTCCATGTCCAATCAGGGGCAACCAGCCCAATATAGTCCTCTGTCAGTGACCATTCTTCCGTTCCTTATACTGTCTAGTGCTTACTGTTCATTGAATTGCTTTGGTATTATGGCTATGTGGTAGCGCTGTTCTGCTGCGCTTGTTGCTATGTGCTAGCGCTGTTTTGTGCGCTGTTATTGCAGTGGTTGAGAGTTTGCGCTGTATTTCTTTCACTTTCTGTCATGATTGCTTTCCTTTGCATGTGTCGCGTCTGACTATTTGCCTTCCCCGCCGGGGGTCTGTTCCGACACCTTTTTGCGTGTCCGCCTGTTGGTTTTGGCCGCCGCGGGGTTGAGTTTTCTCATCCCTACGCGGCGTGGATGCTGGCTTGCTCTCAGTGGACCTCCCGCCGCTAGAGGGCGTGGAGGTCGTCTAGAACACGGCGCGACGTTTGTCCCTTCAGAGGTTTCAAACGTCGAGCGCGCGTCCTGTTGCTGAAGCCCCGGTCTGAGGAAGAACGCCGTTGGTCTGTAGCGGCAGGAACTGATTATTTTCCGCTTCCATCGCGTTGCTTTGCATGAACGCTCCGCCACCAGAAAGTGTGTTTAAGCGGTGGCGAGGTCTGTAGTACTGCTCCTGACGCCTCGTAAGAGGTCTTGTACTGCCTGTCCTAGGCTCTAAAAGGGGACAAGGCCCCGACCGGTGAGCGCCCCTCTGGTACGGGGGGGGGTGTTTGTGTATTGGCTGACAACAGTGTGTCCCCTGGGGCTCCAGCTTTCCCCAATTGCGGTACTCTTGCTGCCCTTTCCTGCAGCTGCCACCCAGCTTGTCTATATCATAGGGCCCCAGCAGAGGCATGTGGTGCAGCTCAGTGCTTCAGCAATACCTGCTGCTTTCTATTACAGTTCTCAACAGAGGCAGAGAATGATTTCGCCAGCTTCCTCTCCAGTGAGCACTGGGTCATGGAGTATTACGATGAATACCCAGAGGAGGAAGACCCCCTTGCAGAGATGCCCTGGGGGGATGCATTTTACGGTGCTGTAGATTCTTCAATCTATCAAGCCTTCGGCCAGGCTATGTCTCCCCTCGAAGACAGACTTTCCCGCCAGATTGCTAATGCGTTTTTGCGCTTAGAACAGCGCATTGGGCCGCCCTCCGCTCCGGTGACTTCCCCGGCCCCGGCTCCAGGGGGATCTCCTCTGGCCAAGCGTCCCCGGACCCCTAGAGTGGACGCAGACGCTTCCGAGCGTTTACGCCAAGCTTTTTTGGATAGCCGAGCTAGCCAGCCGGCTGCACTTCTCGCTCCTCCACCTCCATTGCTTCAACCTGCTGTGGGTTTTCCCACAGGCGCCCCCGATGCCGCTCCGATCGCCTCCAATCCGGGGTCTTCCTCGGCTCCTCCTCTGGTCCTCTCAGATATGCTGGACCCGAACGATATGGTTCACCCCCGCTCCGGGTGAAAAAGTGGCCGCTTATGTGGCAGAGCACATCCGCCGTCCTTTGGAGAAGGAGGCCCGGAATTGCCTGAGGGTGGAGTGCCCCCGTCCCTCCTTGGACGGTAAGTTGTCCCTCACGCCTGAGATCGACCCCAGGATGCATACCTTCCTGCAGAAATTCATTCGCGACCCGAAGAAGGGGATTGAAAGGTCCTGGCGAGCTTGCCAGGACAAGCTCTTGGATGTCCTTGGCCCGGCTACAAAACTCCTGGACATGGCTGAGGAGGCTCTTCTATTTCTCCGGAAGTTTTGTCCAATTGGGCTCAAAGGGTAATTGTCTTCTTGGTCAATGCCAATTGCGCGCTCTCTACTGAGCGTCGTAGGTCCCTACTTATCAAGGTCGATCCATAATTAGGCAACCTAGCGGACTATGAAGCCGGAACGGTGGCCCTAGGGGGTCCTATTTGGAAAACCATTTGTTAAGGAGCTTGGCAAGTTTGTGAACACCTTCACGTCCCTGGACAGGCCCAGTCTAAGATTCGCAAGGTGTTTCCCCGTGTTTTTTGCGGGATCGACCGAGGCAGGGGCAGCTTGGCCGGTCGCGGTCACCAGCAGGGGAACCACAGAGGCCCTGGCCAACAGCAGGACCAGTCCCGGTTTGGAAATTTCAATCCTACGAGAGGACGCAGAGGAAAAGGAAGAGGATACTGTGGAGGTTCCACCAGTACAAACTCCGGTGAGTGTTCACCTTTTTTCCCCGTCAGGGCTTGGAGGGCGGTTGGCAAGTTGTTATCAGGCTTGGACGTCCCTCACACGCAATGCGTGGGCTCTCCAGACAGTGCAAGGGTCCCACATAGAGTTCATGGGGTCCCCAAGGCAGCTTTCTCCCCCACATCCTATCCACTTCTCAGATTCGGATGCCTCTCTGGTAGACAAAGAGGTTGCCTCTCTCCTGCGCAAGGGCGCCATTTCCCTGTCTGCCCTTCACCCAAAGGGGTTTTTAAGCAATATCTTCTTAGTGGACAAGACGGATGGCGGCAAATGGCCCGTCTTAAATTTAAGCGCCTTCAATGAATGGCTGGTGTATCGCCATTTCAAAATGGAGGGGATTCATCTCCTGCGGGATGTCCTTCGTCCTGGCGATTGGATGGTCCATTTGGACCTCAAGGACGCCTATTTGGTGATCCCTGTCTTTTCTCCGCACAGGAAGTTCCTACAGTTCGTGTGGAGAGGCCGCATTTACGAGTTCACCTCCCTTCCGTTGGGCCTCTCGTCGGCGCCATGGTGTTTACCAAGGGCCCTAAGCCGGCGATGGAGTTTTTGAGGGCCAGGGGAGTCAGGATGATCGTTTATCTGGATGATCTCTTTTTGATGGCTTCCTGCCCGCAACACCTGGGAGCGCAGCTTCAGATGGCATTTGCTCTCCTCCAAGTTCTTGGGTTTGTGATCAACAAGGAGAAGTCTCTCTTACAGCCAACCCAGTCCATTACCTTTTTGGGTTCGTCATCGACTCGACGTCCTCCACTCTCAGTCTTCCGGCAAAGAACATCTCCAAGATCCGCCACGAGTTGCGCCGTATGCTGGCCAAGCGCCAAGTGTCTCTCCGTCAGATAGCGTGGGTGGTAGGTCTCTTGTCAGCCTCCATCCAAGCCATCTTTCCAGGCCCTCTTCACTATAGGGCTCTGCAGCACCTGAAGGCGTTTTTTCTATGGAAGGGGTTCCCCTATTCTCACAAGGTGGACCTGACACCCGATGTGACGGCCGAGATTCGGTGGTGGTTGGAGCACATGGAAGCCTGGAACGGGCGAGCGATTTTTGGTTCCACGCCAGATCTAGTGATCGAGTCTGATGCCAGCAGACTAGGCTGGGGCACCCGCTGCGGGGATTTGCCCACAGGAGGGTTGTGGTCTCCAGCAGAACAGAAATTACACATAAACTGTCTGGAGCTTTTGGCAGGATTGTTCGCCGTTCGGTGTTGGACGAGAGACTGGGTGCAGTTTTGCGTACTCCTGAAGATGGACAAGATGTCAGCGGTTCGGTATGTGAATCACTTGGGCGGACTAGATCCAAGGCCCTCTCGGATCTGGCGGCAAACTTCTGGCAATATTGCCTGGACAGCCAGATTTCGGTCACGGCCGAGTACCTTCCGGGTCGGGAGAATTTGGAAGCAGACTTTCAGTCTCGTCATTTCCGGGATTCCAGCCTGTGGAGGCTGGATTGACCCATTTTTTCCACCCTGAACGACCACTGGGGTCCGTTCTCGGCAGATCTGTTTGCCTCCCGTCTGGACCACCAGATTCCCCATTTTTTCAGCTGGAGACTGGATCCCCTGGTGGTGGCCACGGATGCGTTCCTCCAGGATTGGTGCCTAGAACGGGGATACGCGTTCCCCCCTTTTGCGATGATCACACGCTCCTCGGCTCAGATCCTCAGACAGGAGGCGGACGTGGTCCTGATTTCCCTTGTATGGAGGTCGCAAGTGTGGTTTCCAGTTCTACTGGAACTTTCTTTGGATTTTCCAATCCTACTCCCCCAGTTTCCCGCTCTTCTCACGAATCCCGAGGGGAATCCTCACCCGCTTATATTGGCGCGGTCTCTGTTTCTAATGGCGTGGCGGATTTCCGGGGTAGATGGGAAACCCCAGGCCTTTCGAGAGAGGCTGAGGACCTCATCTCCAAGGCTTGGACGGACAGTACGGTTAAGCGATACCGGTCCGCATGGGGCAGATGGTCCCATTGGTGTATACAACGGGGTTACGATCCCTTGGTCGCCGACGTGGTTGCCGTGGTGAACTTCTTGGCGCAATTGGCCTCTGATGGCCTGGCTTATCGCTCTATAAATTCTTGTAGGTCGGCGATTTCATCTGGTCACATCCCTGTGGATGGTACTCCAGTGGGGGAGCAATGGTCTGGTCTGTAAGCTGCTACGTGGCATAAGACTGTCCTTGCCCCCGGAGCCTTGTTACTCCGCCCTCTGGGACGTTAATCAAGTTCTGAACCTTTTTCTTTCTTGGTAACCTAACCGGTTTCTGTCAAGGAAAGAGTTGTCCGCGAAGTTAGCTATGCTTCTTTGTCTGATTTCGTGTAGACGTGTCTCGAATGTCCGGGCTTTGGACATTTCGGGAAGGGTTTTCTCGCCTGAGGGTGTTACCTTTACTCTTCAACGACGCACTAAGCGCCATACCAGGGTTATTTCTTACCCAGATTTTCCTGACTCCGCTAAGCTGTGTGTGGTCAGATGCCTTAAGCCCTATGAGGCGATGACGGAGGACTTCCGTCCTCCTGGGGAACGTCAGCTACTGATTTCGCTGCGAAAGCCCTTTAAAGCGGTTTCCTCGCCCACCATCGCCAGATGGGTTCGGTGGGTGATGCAAGAGGCGGGCATCAGTTTGCAACAGTTTGGTGCTCACTCCGCACGCAGAGCAATGCCCTCGAAAGCCTTTGGCTTGGGTGCCCGCTTGGAGGATATCCCTAATGTGGCAGATTGGTCTTCGGACTCTACCTTTAAGAGGTTCTACTTCAAACCAGTTCTTAATATTGCTCAACTGGTTGTGGACAAGCTTTAAACAAGCATAATCCTCGCCTCCAGTCCTGACATAGAATGAAAAATGTCCTAGCTAACGTAACGGAAAGTTTCAACTCTATTAAGGACTCGGAGGCAAGGATTATCCCGCCCATTTCTCCCAGAGGAGCTCCCTCCCCGTATTGGAGTAAGTAGCTATTTTTCATGATCTTGATGTATTGATGGTATAATGTACCCTGCTTGCTGTTTATGCATTACTTTCCGGTGCTGTGTGTAATGCGTCCCTGTCGTTTTAGGTTCGGACGCCCAGAAACAAGATGTCTGAAGAGTGTGGGACAGCTGTCGTCGCGCTCAGAAAAAGGTGGAATGGTCACTGACAGAGGACTATATTGGGCTGGTTGCCCCTGATTGGACATGGACTCTGTTCTGATTTGTTGTTGTTCTTGCCTACTTTTTCCCTATGGTTCATGGGAAACGTAGTCTTTGTTTACCTTCTTGCTACTAATGGAATAAAGTGAAGAAAGAAGGCATAATCCTCGCCTCCGAGTCCTTAATAGAATTGAAACTTTCCGTTACGTTAGCTAGGAAATTTTTCATTCTGATTTATTAAAAATCCCAAACACAATTCAGGAAGCTCTATTTATAGTTGCGACTCCATTCATTCCTAAGGGCCTCAAAGACCATAGATGACAATGGTCTTGCATTATTTAAATTGCGTTTACCTAATTGGCAATTGCAAATTAGGTAATGCAAAGGCAAGGGTGCCCGGGGGCCTAAGGCACCCCTAACAAAAAAAGGTGCACATGTAAGGCACACACATCCCTAGGGGCATATGTGCGTCACATGGCACTTTGAAAAATGTAGTTTTGTGCATTTTTCAAACTGTGCATATGGTTACGTTCCTAAATGCACAGTTCGTATTTTGGAAAGGCTTCTTACATGAGCATTAGGTAATCGTAAATTGCGAGTCCCTATCTGCATTCCCAATTTAGGTAATCGCTAAAAATTGTGATTAACTTAAATTGCGAATACCAAAGGCTTTCATACATAAGGAAAGGCCATTTTGCGTTATTGAAGGTACTGTCATTGGCAGCTCTGGGAGGGGCAATGGGTAGTTCAAGCTGCATTGGTTTCCTGACGAGGGCCCAAGCACTTATGTTTTTACAAGTTATGGACTGAGTATTTATTATTAAGCATTCCTGGGGCTACAATATACGATGCTACCCATAATGAAATACGAGACCAGAGAGATCATAGGAAAGTAAGCCTCTAAGCTCCAAATGAGTCAATTCGCCCATTCTTAAGCTCGAGTGCATCATTTATGCCTGTGGCTCCAGAAGAGCAGCAGGCTGGAATTAATCCAATGGGCATGAAAAAATGAGTCTCGCCCTCCACTGGGTACTAGGGAAACACTCGGCTCTATGCACCCCAGTGAATATCTGTCAGACCCACAGGCTCCCACAATTCTCAAAGCTCAGAATAAAAATACCTAAATGATGGACTTTGAGTGTTATACAGATTGCACCCTCAACTTCTATATTATAAAATTATGTTACGGAGTTTGGACACTTGTGCGTGGGACATTCTCTTTTGCAAATGACCCTCAAACGTATTTGCAGATTGGCAATGGGTGGAATATGCCAGCTGTGATCTCGCACAGCTGCACACACAGACCATCGCCATAAATATTCAGTACCCGTCCGTACAGCAATGCTATACATTAAACCCGATTGCTGCCAATTGCTATTGCCCAATTCTTTGCAAGGAGGCTCAAAATATAAACTGTTAATTAGTGTCATGACCCAAATAAATGCAGTTTTTAAGCTATCATTATGTCTTGTCCCCATTCCTGGCTCCAAAAAAGAAATCGAGCAATTCAATGTGTGACTTTGTTAAGTAGAAATGTTATTGTTCTAAAAGGTATCACAGAATATATTGTCAATTTCACCAAACACTACAACATGCCATATAAACCTGACTTTTCACAGATGTGTTTACTAGGACCATTAACAGAACTCAATTAACTGATATTAACCATAAGCCACTGTTTTCAGGAACCCTACCCTTTCAGAATCCATTGAGTCATGTGTTTGTGAATTAAATAGACCAATTTAAGGGTTTTATCTAATTAAGGAGTAAAGGCTCTTTTCTAATCTTCCTGCAAATAGCTTGTGAAAGAGAAAGTTCATTAACAATTTAATTTGCAACGTCATTAATTTGTTCATTAAGAAGTTCATTAACTTATTATAGCTTTAGCGCAATGATCAAATGAATACATCTGTTCTTGATGAAATGTAAACACTGTATTATCTTTGCTTTGGAATGAAAGTGATGGAGTGTGCACTGTGAAGCTACTAAAGTAAATTGTAAATCAGACCAATGTACAGTACCAAAATGCTGCATGTTGTCTGCCATTTATCCCATCTTTTGACATGCTCCTTTCTTATGATCATCAGTCATCCGCTCTCGTGCATTAGGAAACGCATGTTGGAGGAGAAAAAATAGTGGTTCCATACAACCAACAACATGCCTCAACTATGCTTATTGTAACCATCAACTTATACAGTACCATTAAAAATACACCAGCTTTCAAACAAAAGGTGTATTACACCAAAAACGTTGAAAGACTGATACAAATAACAATAAATACAATTCGAGGGGGTACTCTTGGGCAGTTATTGACAGTGTTTTGCGGCCCTTTGACTTCACCTCAGCACCGTGACCATTCCCAGTCAGTAACTACATGAGATTGCCCTCCCCTTTGGATAATTTTCTTAAGTATTGTAGATAAGAAAACATAAAAAAGAAGAAATATTTAAGTTTGCGCAGAGCAGTAAATGAATATGCATTATTATATTGCTTGAATTCAAACACAAGGGGTGTCAGGACTATTTTAGCACATGTAAGGTACTGAATTTTTAAGTTGTTTTTAATTATCATTAACACTAGATTCGTGTACTTAGTTTGAATGATTATCTGACAACTGAAATACTGTCTTGATGTAACAGGGCTGGAAAATATTGTTTCCATAAAAATTATATTAAAATTAAACATTTCCTAGCTTTCGCAAAACAAGAATTTTGTATTCTATTAAGAACACAGTGTCAGGGATTATGCGTCCCCTTCTTTACTGCCAAAACTACAGCAGTCAATCAAAACATTTATAAGCAAAACAACAGATCCCTTGAGCATGAGCATCAAAACACACCCCCTTTAGCACTTCCACCCCAGTCCACCAATTATAGCTCCTCCATGCCATTAAAACCGAGAAAAGCCAACTTACTGCCTATTTCTTTGTGAGGCCAATCCTACCATCAGAGAAGATGAAGACAAACAGCAACTCCAATATTGTCAACAGAACCGCAAACAACTCAGACTTTAAGCAGGAGTATACCAATAGGGTTCACTCCTGTATTCACTCTGAATTTCAAGCAGGACGACACCAACAGGGTTCACTCATTCTTCTGCTCTGTGACTGCAACAATAACAAACTAAGCCATAGCCGACATTACACTCACAATCACGGTTGGAAAGAATCAAAACACTACAGAAATACCAGCATTACATATAAACCAACAATGCAATACAAAGTATATGCTCCACCATAAAAAGGGGTGGGATAATCCTCACCTCCGTGCCCTTAATAGAATCGAAATTCTTGTGGTGAAAGCTAGAATTTTGTTATTCTATGTCAGGGCCAAAGGCTCCGATTATACTAGTTCAAAGCTAACAATCAAATTTGACTTGTGAACAAATGCCTGAGCCATAGCCCATCTGACCCTCAGGGAAAGAGTTGAGGTCGCCACAGTCTTTTGTACAGCAATCAAAAGTTGACCATTCGGATCAGCACATAACAATCTATGAGGAAAAGCAGGATAATCAATAGACTTTTCAAATGTTTTATTTTGTTTAGAGATAGCAAAAAAAAAAAACTACAGAGAGATTACTCTACCTGCTAAACCTAGTGCACGGATGTCCAAAACTCTCCAACAGGAGACCAGGCAAAGCAACAAACAAAAGCTCATTGTCTGGCCACCTCTGAAACAATCTCAGTCCCAAATTGGTGTTCCATAAGTGAATATAACAAAGCTTGGGAGGATTAGAAACTCTGATATCTGAGTGGAGAAGGCTCATGCTCGATGAAGATATGTAAAAGTCTGTTTGGAAATTCTAGGCACAAAGAAACCTTCAGCCCCATGAGAGGTAGACGATTTTGCAATATCAGAGGATGAAGGCCTCCAAAAGGATCCTGCCAGATTCCCAGGAACATTGAAAGAGTAACAAGGTGGACTACTGACATCTGAAGAAAAGACAGGAACCATGTCTGGGGCCTCCAAATCAGGGTAACCATGACTACTTTGCTCCCTGTCCTGCACAGCCACTGTCAAAATCATGGCAAAGAGGTGAAAGGCATAAGGCAGCCCCTTGGACCCGACCTGCAGAAACATATTGCTGGTTCTTAGCATGGAATCCGGCCTCCAACTGAAGAATACCGGAAGGAGGTGATTCATTCTGGATGTGAGCAAGTTAATCACACAAGGACCGAGAAGAGTCTGAATCTACTGAAACACAAGAGGGTACAACTTCCAGTCGCTTGCATCTGTCAAGCACTGTCAAGCACTGGTGTAACGAAACTTGAGGAAGCCCCCCTGCGAAGTACATGGAGGACGTCCCAGTCCACCACCTTTCACTTTCCCCACTGCCAAAAAATCAGGTATCTTTTGAATTGAAACCTCCAACATTTAATGAAATACCTCTATATTGTCTTGCTCAAAGTTCTAATACGAAAGTGAGAAACACTCCTAACATATAAGCAAACCATTTGTAACATTATTGTCACTAGCAGATTATTTAACTGAGACAGCAATCAGAACAATGCCAAGGTGTGATCCTATTGTCTCAGCAACTGCCTATCGCTGAAGAACAAAGAACAACTACAAAGTAAGAGATATACAAAGAGACCTTATACGTAAAATACTGCACTTGTTGCACTATAAGGATAGTATATATGTGGTGCAAATATCAGGGGAAAAAACTTCCTATTCCCCAGGTAGTAGGACCATGCCGTATAAACAATTTTGATACACTCGTCTGACTCCCATAGAGTTTTTTCAAGTCACCTAAGATGGCGGACAAAATGGTGGCCCTGTAATGTTACTTTAGGACTGAGCCGTGTAAATGACTTTGGAAAACTCGTCCGATATTCATAGTTTTCAAAGTCACCCAAGATGGCGGCCAATTAAATATAAAACAACACTCACATCTGTCTACAATATATGGCGACTATTGTTTTCTTGCCCCTATCTGCCGGATCACATAGCAAGATTTCACCTAACAACGACCTCCGCATGCTTTAATATCGCAGTACCATATATTGTAAGAACTTTCTGATACTTATACTGCACAATGACAAAGATGGGGTTTTAAACAATATTGCAAATGTAGTTTATCTTAATACTAACATTGTTACTATACTACATGAACAAGAGGACTAGGATTAGTGACTGATCTCACTCTACACATTACTATGGACATTACAAAATGGCGGCCATGTAATGTCTCTGTAGAGCTGTGATACATTGAACTGCCTTGGAAACCTGTTTAACACCTACAGAGCCTCTTAAGTCACCCTAAGATGGCGGCCAACTTAATAAAAAACAATTGTGGCTCATATTTCTGTCCTCAATATTTGGCAACTATGGTCTTTTGTGTCCTCAAATGCAGGATTACACAAAAAGATATTATCCACAGATGGCCGCCTCTTGCTTGAATAGTTCTGTGACATACCGTTGTGTCGCATATCTTAAGGACTGCTCGATACCTTCAGAGCCTATAGGGCTATTTCAAGATGGCGCATAATGCACTAGTGAATAGGTGTATTATAAATCACTATCCTCAATACATAGAGAGCATGGCTCTTTGTCATTAATGACAGACCATCAAATAGGAGTGGACTCACTGTGACTATCAAGATCTATTATTTATGTCCATAACTATTATAAAACACTATTGAGGTGGATTACATTTCTATGTCCATACTATGGGCCAACTACCCTCAACCTATGGGCTGGCATTATATGTTTGCATCAACTGTAATAATTGATTGGCTCTTATTTTGTTACATGCTTACACCACATGTTTTTTTATGTTGTTCTGCAATATTGTATTAATGTTGTTGTACGGACATGATTTGATATAAATATTAAAAAAAGAGAAATGCATTTGACCACATAGGTTTACTGTATAAAATGTACTATTTAAAATTGTGACACTATACATAAAAATAACAGATGAATATTGTTTATCCATAGATCGATGGGTATCTATTTTGGCAACCAATATGCATAGAACAAATTATGATGTAATGTTACAGTTTTATTTTTTGAAATATAAACATTTTATAAATTGTAAAATTAATTATATCTAACCATGGATTGTGATAAATTAGATGTGGTGGCCGACATTAGCCTGAATTACTTCTGATGAAACACACTGAAATTCTTGGATTGATAACCATCATCTTTAACAAGAAGGTATGTCTCTTGGCATATAGCTAGCCAGTTAGTGTCACAAAAAGGGCATAAAACTAATTAATAAAAGGTGGTCCCCTCTATTACAGACTAATATATTCCATGAATTGGTTTACAAGAGACGATGCATCACAGATAGGAATACATCGCATGTGATCAAGGTAATATACCTTTTGACTTTGGTGTGACAATATCTCCTAAACTGGTATTTGAACTATGGGCTCTTCTCTCATTTGCACTCCACTTGCACAGACCCTCGAAAATATCTGTTCATAAAAAAAATATATTCATTCATACAACCTGATAATGGAATAAAAGGAAACCATTATGAGGAGTCATTTGTCGATCAATAGGCTCTTAATAAATATTGACAGGTGTGCTCAAGAAACACGTTCTAAAAGAAAATGTTTATCAGTGTTATCTTTAGATCAAGCATGGTCAAATGATTTCAGATGATATGAACAAGCAGAAATAATCTGTTTTTTCTTGTATTCTGTTAAAGAATGAATGTCATCTGCTTGATGCTTTGTATATATGTAACATTGTATATTGAGATCTGCATATTTGTATGTGATTTTATGGAGCGCTGTAATATACTGTGGTTTTAAATGTGTATATATTATCTGTGTTAAATAGACCTGAAGAAGTCCAGAGACGGAACAAAATGCATTGGCTACTCTTGGAAGACCTAATCTTTGAAATGAATAAAGGGTTTGAAAACTTAAAAACACGTCGCCATGAAACCATTTGTGACTTATCTAAATGTGAAAGACTAATACTGAAGCAACATTGAAATGATTGGATATAGTGGGTGCTGATCATCCTGTTGCTAACTACACAGTATCTAAATTAGAATTGATATTGATGGAAAATAACATGAAAATTTGAAAGACAAACCAAACCTGCAATTTCACAGACTCGACTGACAATATACACAAGGAGTACATAAGATATAACTCAGTATCCTGCCAGCTCCAAGAGAAATAAACTGGTGTGAATTATCTGAATGCCACTCACCTGCGTCTGTCAAGGGTCATGCATGATAATAACCACTCTATAGTATTTAAAATGAACTGAGGAAACAATTTTAACCATCATGGCTTCCTTAGTAAGAAGGACAAAAACTTGCAGGCAAACGAGGCTGAGGATGGAAATGCCTTGGATGCTTCGTAACATCAATGCAGATGTTTGTCTGTTTGTATTTATGATGTCTCTAGTGTAAATATTGCTAATTACAAGATTTAAGGTACACATATTACAGACAAGTGCAAACAACACTGTAAATAACACATCATGTAGAATAAAAACAAACCATATTACCTTAAGACAGAATCTATACAAATTGTAGTTGTTAGAGTAACATAAAAAGTGCAAATACTTTCAAAGTGCATATTAAAACAATCATCAATCCAGCAATATACAAAAATCAATTGTGTTTTGTAAAACAATTCCCTTTTCTTCTTGTATAAAGGTCAAAATACTTTCAAAGTTCATGATAAAAACAAGCCATGCAGTATGCAAAAATGAAGCAAGGTTAGTTAAACAATTCCAAATTTGGTTGCTGCATGAAGGCGCAAATATTTCAAAGTGACATATCAAACAAAAACAGGTGCAACAGCTCACAAAAAACAAACCAGTTTAATCAAATTATGGCCCTTTGGTTTGTGCATGAAGGTGCAAATATTTCAAAGTGACTGTTAAAACAATAACAAGTACAGCAAACATCCGCAAACAAAAACAAATCCAGTTTAGTTAATCTGTGACTGTGTGGTTTGGTCAAGAAGGTGCAAATATTTCATATTGACTGGCAACACAATAACAAGTTCAGCAGCAAAAAATCAAACCAGTTTAAGCAAACAACTCCCCTTTTGAAGGCCAAATATTTCAAAGTGACAAATGAAACAATAGCAAGCTCAGTCGCATAAAAAATTAAACCAGTTTAAACAAGCAATATCCCTTCTGAAGGTGCAAACATTTTAAAGTGACTGGTATAACAACACCAAGTTCAGCAGCATAAAAATCAAACCAGCATATGTGAGGTCCTGTTTTGATCTAAATGAAACTATTATGAATGTTGCATGAAACATAAAGACAACATTTCTCTGCAAAATGCATGTAAGAAACTCTCCCCCATTACCCACGTTAAGGATAAATTCCAGGAAAACGGTATTTAACACTATCTGTTTATGATTCAAGGTCATCAGGGCAAGACTCTGTGACTGCAGAACAGAGCTTGCTCTATCGTGGGCCCCCTGGAAGGCTGAGGCTTTAGGCTGTCGTCCACTTTGCCCATGCCTTAAATGTGCCTGAAAGGTAGACTCGCCCACATGGCCCTGCAGCACATTTCTGCCCTGTGACCAGTAACTGGACCCGGCGCAGGACAAGCCGCTGCCCAGTTCTGCTATATTTTCATGATAATAATGGTGGAGGCCAGAGCGATGGGGATTGAGGCATCAATAATACAGCCGCCAGCCCGATACACTCCTTAGGTAACCTGCACCAGCACCATTGAATGGGTCTTATTGTGACAGTAGGGTATGGTGACCTAAATTATACTGCATGTCTGCACCTTGGTGGGTCAGGTGATGGTGTAGTAGTACCAACTGCACTGCAGGCTGTGCTGCAATGCTTACTTCACACTTACTACTGTGGCATTGGCAGCAGTCTGAGCAGTGGCAGGGCCAGGTGCAGAGTAAATGCGTCACTTGTTCGGTCAGGTCTCAAATTTCACTGCTAGGTGCATGCAACCTGTGCCTGACTGACCGACGCTCCTGTGCAGCAACCTGAAGAACATGGTGTGGGTGGTCACCATCACTGTGCAGAAACGGCGCAGCGCTGCATCCGTGCCTTGCACAAATGTGAGTGTGCGGCACTGCACAGCCACACGAGCCGAACCTTCATCTCCAGAAAGGACCCGGAGGTCGCATATTAAGTTAATAATAGCCTGCCGCCTAGGCCACTCCCATGGCCATAATATAGCAAGTGCAGTGCACGGGCGCGGTGGCAGGCAACTAAAACGTGGCGCAGAGACTGTGCACGGAGGTTGGGCTTCAGACAGTTCTCGTGTCACCCAGTAACAATGCTGCTGCTAATTAAACTAATGGGCCCCCACCCAGTTGGCCATGGTCAACTACAAAGGTGGGAGGGAGCCCATATAAACTTTTAGAGCTTAGGCTACACCCTTCAAATTTGTAAGAAACAACAAAGAACAGCTCTAGCAGGAACGATTGAAATGCTTTTTCAAGAACAACAAAGCAAACACAAGGAGTTGATGGACTGAGCACTGAAACTTTTCAGACACTCACCCCCAGTCACAGATCTGGATTGAATCCATCATCATTCTTTAGCTCACTTTACCATCCCAGTTCAGACACAGCTATATGCAAATCAGTCTTGGCCCTGTGCCTCATGGGAACAGTCCAGCCCAAACTGCCAAGCCATGTCTTCCCTGGACCGGAAACCAGCATCCTGGGACCGGTTTTGGGTTAACACCCCTCTTCAGCCAGGCTAACTTGATCCAGTGGCAAAGTGTGCAAGGGACCCACGTCTGGGCATACCCTGCCAACTTAGGGTGAACAAAGAAAACACAAAGAGATGATGGATGGAACACTGAAACTTTTCAGACACTCACCCCAGTCACAGATCTGGGTTTAATCCATCCTCATTCTTTAGCTCACTTTGCCTCCCCAGTTCAGACACAGCTGTATGCAAATCAGTCTTAGCCCTGTGCCTCATGGGAACAGTCCAGCCCGAACTGCCAAGCCATGTCTACCCTGAACCTGAAACAAGCACCCTGGGACCTGTTTCGGGGTAACACGCCTCTTCAGCCCGGGCTAGCTTGAAACCAGTGGCAAAGTGAGCAAGGGACCCACGTCTGGGCATACCCTACCAACTTAGGGCGAACAAAGCAAACACAAGGAGATTATGGACGGAGCACTGAAACTTTTCAGACATTCACCCCAGTCACAGATCTGGCTTGAATCCATCATCATTCATCATTCTTTAGCTCACATTGTTCCAAATGTTTTGGTATCTGTGAAAACTGTTTATCTTTGTATGTTTCAATGAGAGCTGAAAAATTGATTTTCTACACCTGTTCTGGGGATGGGCTGACCATGATGTACTACTGTCCTTTAGGAGATATTTCTTGAAAGCCATACAGTTGAAAATTCCATTGTGTGATGCCTGGTAAGAGTCATAAAAATGTATTTTATTGCGATAGGTTGATTCGGATGTATGATGTTACAACGTTATCTTTTTATGTACTGGGAGCGAGTATATCACCTCATTTCAGGAACATGTCTTCCCTTCATGAGCTGCCAGCAGTTTATGGCGATCTGAGGAGACGCGTTGCAGTATGATGACACACGTCTGTACAACTCATCCTGTATTTAACCCTTGTAAGTGAGGCACATATGGAGCTGTTAACCCTTGCAAGAGAGGCATGTTTGGAGCTGTTATTTTCTTACATTTATAACTTGTATCAGGCAGCAGTTTTTATTCCTGTGAAGCATTTCCTCTTTTGACTGACATTTCATGGCTATATTGCCTTAAGTGTGCCTGCATTTACCTCAGTAAATATTTGGTTATTTTCCATTATTTTATTCTTGCTAAGGTTTAAAATACCACATTCTATTTTTGTTTTCAATTTAATTTTAGCTTCTCCGAGGAGAATTATTTTTATTAAGGGGCCTAGTTTTAAACACTGGTCAGGTTTGTTTTTATCATTTGAGACACTTTTTCTCAGTTATTCACAACTGTCTCCTACCTATGAGCAGATTACAAAATAGGAAACACTTGATCAGGCTTTCTTCAAGCAAATCCCTTGAACTTTTTCCTATGCTTTGCAATAACTTTAAAAATGGAGGACGCTTCACAACACAAGAATGTTGGTGCATCTTCTTCCTCAGTCACATCTGCTACTATTGTCCAAGCTAATGCTAGCAAAGCATCAAATAAAAGACCTAAGAAAGACCCACAGTCACCTTCTAAGTCTCCTCCCAATACCTACCTGGATTTGCTATTGGAGGAAATAGAAGCTTTGTGCCAATTCATTGAAGAAACTAATGCTAGGTTACAGAATCTTTCTGACAGATGGAATCTAATGGAGGAACCCGTCTCTAGTTTGGAACAGCAAATTTGCAATTTCATGGATACTCCTCCTAAGGTTAATCTTCTTCAGGAACAAGTAACTAGCTTACGCAGACCAGTTGAAGATTTAGAAAATCGCAATAAAAGAAACAACCTTCGCATTTCCGGTATACCTGAAGGCAAAGAGGGCACAAAACCTATCTGCTTCTTCAAGACTTTCCTACCACAGATTTCAAACCTTCCTGAAGGCAAATCTCTTAACATTCAACATGCTCACAGACTTGGCCATTCTTCCAAAATCCTGACCACCTTTAGGAAACTTCGAGGAGTCATCTTCTATTTTCTAGAGTATACAGTACTAATGCAGGTTATTTCAGCAGCTAGACACCTCCAGTGTTTATCATGGTCTGGGCATGATCTATTCTTCTCCCAGGACTAAGTCAAGATTCCTGCAGATTGACGAAAAGAGTTCCTGAGTATGTGTCCGATGCTTCGTTCTCTTGGAGCTCAATTTGGGCTTTTTCAGCATTGTCTTTTCAAGGTCACATATAACAATAAAACAACGACTTATGAGGATCCATCTTGTTAGAAAGAATGTCTTGCCAGTCAAAAGACAGAGAATATGGATGTTTCTGCATCAACTTATCTGTCAAAATAATGCTTCATGGTTTTGACTTTATGCTTTCTTCATCTGTACTGGTTCTTCACTTGAAATTTGCAGAAAAGAGTTATCAAGATAGGTTCCAATTGATATCTTACGTTTTGAGTTTTCAACATTTTTCAATGTAGCATTCTTTGGATAATATTAAATGCCTCCTACTAACTATAATACATTTTCCAATAGGATTGATCTTGTGTTGTCTCATGTTCTTGTCTTCCATCATGTGTTTCATTGCCCTTTGTGTGCCTCCCTTTCCTCTGGGGTTTCAAGTTCAATCTTCTCATGTGGTCTCCCCCACGTTCTCATCAACATTTCTCAGAAGTATGTTTATTTTATTGTTATCCTCTCCTCTTTTACTCTTTCTCTCTCTTGCATCTTATCCTTCTCTATTTCTATATGCTATCAGTCAGCGCTACCTGACAGATTCTTGGAGAATATGTGATCTATCCATGAGATAATACATGTATTTCTCTCCAGTTCATCATACACAATCTAGGATAGATCATATATTTATTTGACATCATCTCACTCAATCTTTACATGCTGCGGATAATGGTACCATCCTAATTTCTGATCATGCTCCAGTTTCAATTCAACTAGACCTTTTACCTAAGCATGATTCTCCTAAACTGTGGCGATTCATTCATTCCTTGCTGTTGGACACAAATTTTACTTCTTCCTTTACTATTTTCATTTTAATCTTTCCGATACTATTCCTTTTCATACCATTTAAGAGGCTTTTAAAGCCTCAGCTCGAGATGTTATAATCAATTTTGTCTCTAAAAAAGTAAAGCATCTCAGGCTCATTCTAAAACATTACTTCAGAATATCAAATATCTTAAACATACATATTACATTTCTCATACACAGCAGTCTTTGCAGCAATTTATTAAGGCTAAGTTACTTTTCAACAAAGTATCCACTGAGTCTGCCTTGTTTTATCTTCTTAAAACTAGTGCCAAATAATATGGAGGACAAAATAAGTCTGGTACGTTGTTAACAAATTATCTTAAAAGTAGACAAAATAGACTATTTATTGAACAATTATAGACAATACTGATCAGACTTATTCCATTGACTCGGATAGTCTTGATCAATTTTGTAATTTTTATACCAACTTATATATGCCTTAGCATTCACCTTCGGACCAAGACATTTTACAATATCTCTCCTCGATTCAAAAAACAGATTTTCCCAAATCGATTTTACATCTTCGGAAAAGGAGCTTGCTATGCTTTCCCTTAAAAAAAGATAAAGCTCCAGGGCCTGATGCTTTTACTACAGAATTGTATATTCCCTTTTCACATATTCTCTTACCCAAACAACTCCTTCAGGTTATTTTCTCAAAGCACTTACTAGTCTCATCCTGAAAGTTGGTAACGATCTGCATTATTGCAAATATTACAGAACCATCTTTTTGGTCAATATACATTATAACAATTTTGCTAAGGCATTGGCATCTAGATTACAATTTTCTCTTCCTAATCTTCTAGGAAAGGAAAAATCAGGGTTTGTCTCAGGAAGATATCTTACAAACACTCATTTGTTCTTTGACATCATCTCAAAGTCTGCTGATCTTCCAGAACCCTTTGCAGCCATTGATTTAAATATTGAGAAGGCTTTTGACAAGGTAAATTTGCCTTTTCTATTTCACACCCTTCGTTGGTTTGGCCCTAAAATCGTCAACTTAATATCCCTCTTATACTTGTCTCCCCAAGCTGCCATTTGTGCTAACGGCCTTACTTCAGTTGTTTCCTTTGGGACAAGAATGCCCTATTTCTCCATTTCTCTTTAACCTGGCACCTGAACCTTTTTTTATCGACAATTAGATAAAACTCACTTATTAATAGCTTTTCAAATAATGCTCAACACATTAAATTAGCTGCATATGCAGATGATATTTTAATATTTATATTGAATCTCCATTCTTCTATCCCTGCTTTTTCGTCTGAGGTTGCATCATATGCTTTGGTTTCTGGATATAAACTAAATACTGGCAAATGCAAAATCTATTTACCTTTAAGCATGATGTTTCTTTTTCCTACTTTAAATGGCAACCTGATCAAATTAAATATCTTGGTCTTCAAATCACTCAATCGCTTAATGCTTCCATTTCCATTAACTTAGACGTGTGCATCCATAGGATTACTTCCTTAACAACTAAATGGCATCCTCTACAATTATCTTGGTGGGGTTGGATAGACACCAGTAAATAGTATTACCCCCTATTAATCTTTTTATTACGTCTAATATCCTGTTAAATATACTGCATAACCATATCAAAAAATGTATTCTATTCTATCCTCATTTCTCTGGAATAAAAAAAATCTTGTATATCATTATCCAAACTGAAGTGCCATAAAGCATAAGGAGGAGTAAACATCCCAGATTTTATTAATTACCTAAAAACATTTTTATTAAAACAATTTTTACTTTGTCTTCATCTTCATTTACTCCATTATGGGTAGACTTGAAACTGGAGTTTCTTTCTCCTTTCGTGAATTCATCACCTTTATGAGTAAACCTCAAAATATATACACCGCGATCTTTAGACACGCCTGTATTTTACTTATCTCTGTCACTCAATGCTATCCTTCAGATTTGGAAACTTTTCTGAATTCCACAATTTGGCATAATCATTTTATACAAATAAATAATAGACCTTTCTACTGGCCATCTTGGAGAGCTAAAGTGTTAATTTAGGTCAAACAACTGTATAACAATGACTCTTTTATTTCTTTTTCAGAAGCTTTAATACAATTTGGCTTATCATCTACTTCACGTCATAAATGTAAGATCCTACAAAATATCATCTCTCAAACATATACTCACTTTCCGTCTTTTTCCCTTACTAATCTCTCACCCTGCATTAACCTAACTAATCTCTTTATATACAAATCCAAAAGCCTCCTCTATTTATTCAAATCTTCAACATACGATTAGTGATCATCCTAAATTGCCAACAGAACTCGCCTGGGAAAATGATCTTCATGCCACCTTGCCTATTTGTTACTGGAAGCAGATTTGGATAAAAATTAAGAAATCCTCTTGTGCAGCGAATACAACGCAAATAATTTTTTTGTATCTACAATAGACATTTTACAACACTTGTTCTTCTTCAGAAGAATAATTCAGACACCTGTTGGACATGCTCTGCATAATACGCTGACCTCAAACACTTAATATTTACTTGTCCGTATGTTTCTACTTTCTGGCTACAAGTATAGGCTCAAATGTATTCCATATTTTGTTTCAATATTCCATATTCAATTCTAAATGTATTCTTAGGAAGTGTTTCCAGTGTGTGGGCTAATGCTTCATTTCATGTGCTAATAGACCTTTGTTAGCAACTGCTTTCAACAAATTACTAAGCGTTAGAAGGACTCTAAACCATTATTACCTAAAGCATGGTGGTGCGCAGTTTGTTCTAATCATAGATTAGATTCTGCTTATATGCAACCTATGTCTCTTGTTTTAAAGCGCCAAGAATTTTGGGCACCAGTCACTCCATTTTTAGATGATTCTGCCAAAAGATCTTTTGTACCTTTACCTGCAACTAAAGAAGTACTTAAACCTAACTGACTTTCATTTTTGATTGCAGTATTTTGCTTATCTAATATTTACTGTCTGATCCATTTCTTAATGCTTATTTGTCATTCTCAATCAGACATTTATGTAATTTTATTTAACTTGTTCATAAGACCCCTTCTTCCTTTCCCTTCCCTTTGTGTTTGATTTTTACTGATCTCGTTCTTTTTCTTTTTTCAACTGCTGTATTCATATGTATTTCTATGACTTTAGTTCTTTAACATGAATTCAATACATTTCTCATTTAAATAAAAAAAAGCTTGGCACCGAAATGTAATAAGAGGCATATCTTAACATGAACAGAATTGTGATGTATATGTATTTTGCTGAAGGCCAATTGCCAATTCCTTATGGTTCAACATTATAAATGTCATTTTCTTCCGAGAAATCTGTTTCCGGACGGCCAAGTTTGCAATTGATATTCCTCTCCTAGAATTGCATTACCATTGACTATTACTTCTGTGATATATATTTTAATTTCAGCATGGACTCATTTCAATTATCATATTGTGCTGATGCATCATACACATCAGGCAACTTGTGCAACCTCTACTAATAAATGGTAAACATGAATAAAGGGAACAGAACACCAGAAAGGCCAAAATTCTTTACATACTAACAAAAATTTAAATGCTAAGATAATGAAGCTAAGGCATAAAAATGGCATTTTCACATTACTGTAAACATTTCTTGAGGCTTTAGTGATAAAGGATTATATTTTAAAAATACACAAAAGGAAACATAATATCATGATCGTTTGAAGTGATAGATGTCTCTTCACTTGACTGCTCAGGTTCAGTTTCAAGAGGGAAAAAAGCACAGAAATAAATCATAACATGTGGAATTTGGTGTGTTAAGTAGCAGTTCTGCATGTAATGTCTCATTTTCAAGTGGAAATAGATATCCCACCACGTTGTAATGGTATTTACCAAGTGAAATTGATTACCTACCCTATTCAGACTAACTTGTAATAAAGGCCCTATAAGGGAATAATGGTCAGTTCTTGACTCAAGGATAGATTTTGTGCTACGAAATAGTATGAAAAAACAATAGCCATCGACAACAGATGCTTGTGTTCAAGTTCACTCTGTTCCTGCACACCCATGCTATGATTTAGGTCCTGGTCGGGCTGCATCATGCTGCGCCAGTTCCAGTGAAGCCGACAGTCAGGAGCTGTGTGGTGCTACTTGCCCGGCATCTGGTCCGGTGAAGCCACCAATCAGGAGCTACAAAGTGCTGTGGTGCAAGGTTTTGCATTGGGATGCATCAGGATGCATCACGTTGCGCTTGTTCCAGTGAGACCTGGCTTGAAAAATCCACTCGCCCACTCGTATTGTCGAGCAAGATTAAATCAGGACAAGCTATTTTTAGGGACTACTCGCCCTTTCTGGCAAGCTGAAAATCCTCTAACTTCTATGGAAGACAAACTGAATTTTGACCTCTGTCTCTGAAAGTGGAGCAGATGTGACAAGTAACAATATTTAAACGTATCTTTATTGCTCACAAAGTGAAAGAGCACTAAAGATGCCTTTAAATCATGTTGTCTTGTTACATTTGCTTGCTTTCAGAGACAGAGGTCAAACGTCAATTTGTCTTTCAACATATATTTTTCTGTGACTGAAGTTAGAGGAGTTTGAAAAGTGAACTCTGTTACAACTGAACTGTGCAAAGCATTTGAAATAAAAGGGTATGAGATGACAGGCTTTATTCTAATACAACACTGAAATAGCTAAGTGAACTGTTCAAACAGTTCAAATATATTTTCATTAGTTGTGAGACACATTTTTGTAATTCTGCTGTGAAAGAAATATTTGTATAGGTTCAAAACAGAACACTGTTCTTGGTGATGTGCACATTTTTCAATATTTTGGCTGAAATCCAATTCCCAAACATTGTTTATGCACTATTATCGGTGAACCTACATGTTAGTGGGAAAGTTTTATAGCCATTTCATTGCAGAATGTGCTAAATGGTAGTGCACTACCACATCCTGCTTTAGTAATATATTCATGAAATGTGAGTTTTTAAACATCAACTGGGAATTATTACTGCTCCTACCCAGATGACACTGCTATTCGTGAACTAAGGGCCAGATGTACGACCATTCCATTTTGCGAGTCGCAAATTGCAATGTTTTGTGACTTGCAAAATGGAATGTACAACAGTGCCCGAGATACAGTTTGCGATTCTCAAATGGGTCGCAAGGGACCTTTCTTGTTAATATTCATGAGGCAAGTCGCAATTTGCTACCCATTGGAAGTGGCCTGCAAATAGAGGGATGGTGGCCTGCTGGGTAAAGCAGACCCCCTTGTCTGTGTTTGAATTTTCAATAACGCAACTTTATTTTTTTCAAATGCTGCCCGTTTTCCTTTAAGGAAAACGGGATGAGTTTTAAAAAAAATGAAACTTTTATTTTTTGAGGGCAAGCAGTGGCCATGGGGACCACTGCCTACTCTTAAAAATATTTTTGCACCCTTTCATAAAGGGGAAGGGGGTCCCTGTTTGCGAGTGAGTTGCCACCTACTTGAAGTAGATGGCAAACTTCGAGTATTTTGTGACCAAAACAATGATACATACCATTCTGACTCACTATTAGGAAGGGACTCCCTTGACACACCACTTCCGAATAGCGACTCGCAAACACTAATATGTAAGTCAACTAGTAGCAAAATAGCTTTTGTACATACCACCACCCTTTTTTGTGGTCGCAAACGGCCCAATTTCCCGATTGTGACCACAAAAGATAGTCCTAAATCTGTCCCAAGGAGGCAAGCCAGGGATCATGTATACCCTATATATGGGCTTGATTCTTGTTATACATGGAGCAAACATTTAGACTAGTTAATAAAAAGTTTTTATGTACAGCAGAAGTTGTGAACCTGCATATTTGAAGGTGCTCTCTTATGTGACAATAAAGAAAAAGGCAGCTCCATAATACAAAATATTTGATTAGGATCCCACAATTTGAGATCAGTTCATGGGTCAAGTACAATACAGTTAGGTCGAGTAGATTATTCAAGTTACTAGACCTGCAGGGCGAGCAACATTTTTAAGATTTTTCGAGCCCTAGTTGCTCCGGAAGGAGTACATTCTAACTCCAACTAAGGACCGAGGGGCTCCTTTTGGGGAACAGGACTCACTCTAGCAGAGACCAACAGCAGGTCTATGCATTTCCATTTGCTGCTAATCGGCTGGGCAGGTACAGGGCAACTAGAAGCTTTAAGTGTCCCTGTAGCTCAAAGTGCGCATGTCTGGCTGGCCATCGCAAGATAGCCACCCAAAATGACATGTGCACTTTAAACTTAAGTGCACAGCCCACCACTCCTCCCCGCTGCTGCCACTCAGCATCAATGGCCGTGCCCCATCCTGACACTGGGTTCGGGATGGGTTGGTGAAAAATAAAATGGTATAAATTAATGGTAATATAAATTATTACCATTTTATTTGTCATTTCTGGTTTTTTTTTTGTGCATTTTATTTAGTGGGGCAACGCTCCTCCGCTCCAATGGAGGAGGTGCTCCTGACTGCCAAGACATGTAAACCTTAAACACACATGTCCTACTTTTCAAACATCATGCACCCTGCCCCAGGGGTGGTTAAGGCCTAACTTAGGGGTGACATATAAGCTTTAAAAAGGAAGGTTTAGGCATGGCAAAAGGTTTATTTTGCAAGGTTGAAACTGCAGTTTAAAACTGCAATACAGGCTGCAGTAGCAGACATTACACATATTTTACAGTGCTACTTTAGTGGATGACATAATGCATGCTGCTGCTCAGTATTAGTGTTTAACTTACAGGCCCAGTGTACACGTAGACACAGTAACTGGAAACATAAAAGTAAATTAAAGGTGGCCAATTGACTATGTTTTAAGAAGGGAGCAAATGAATGTTAGCACTGGTTAGATCAGAAAAGTTAGGGACCAAAAGCAAAGGATTTGAGGCAAAGCCATGCCAAGGATGTTGGGTCTAACAACAACCCATGGTAATATTATACTCTAACTTTGGAAAAAGGGCCACGGATTTAGAGCCTTTAAATAAGTCAACTTGGGTGTGGTGATTCAGTAGACCTATGCATCCACTGCAGGGAACTGTGGCTTATCCCATACTCACACATTTGAATTCTAACAGATTAACTCAGAATTGTAATTTTCAGACGTTGATAAAATGAATGCAGTTGGGTAAAAGTGAGCATCTGTTATTCTGAGCTAAAGATGAGCGTGCGCTTCATGTGCACTTGTATTATGTTAAGCATTAAACAGACAAAGCACCTTGAATAATAGATGTTAAATGTTCCTAATAAGTTCTATTTTCTTAAGAAATGCCCTGTTTCGTGAGCCAAACACCTTGCAATGACCCAATTTGATAAAGTACGCCTTATACCCTATACACCGCGTGATAATAGCTCTTCTGATAAGTACCAAAGTTTAGCTGGGACTTGCTCACCATTAGTTATAATGGGGTAACCCAGTGACCCTCAGAAACTGGGTCCTAAAGCTAAACAAAAACAGTGGTTCTGCTGGGTATATAACAATTTATTTGTCTTGATGCACTTACAACAAATTATATATCAACATTGAATGTACAGTACACAAAGACACACAACTCCAATTTTGGTTACAAAGGTATCTCTTATTATAGATACCGTGTGTGTATTTATCAGTAAATCAAATAGCTGTCCATGACAAAAATGACATAAAAATACACATAAGAGGTGCAACGCTTGGTGACTGGTAGTGAGTGGTGATGACCCTGCTGTACAAAATTAAGAAAGGTGACATATATTCAATACAAATACAAAGAACATAAACTCTCGTGTGTCCACTTCTGAGTTAAATAGTCACAACAGACTCAAAGTTTTTCTTTTTGTTGCGACTCCATATGGACAAATTGACATAAACAACGTCGACGTTTCGACCCTATAAGGAAGTGCAGATTTATTTGCATCTAGGGCGGGTCTTCATTAGGGCAGGGGATGTGTAAGGCAGCCTGTGAACGTAAAGGGGTAGGTATTAAGACCCTGTGTAATTCATGGGTTGGCGATTGGTGAGCTAGAGTAATTTCTTCAATAGCGCTCCTGGCCTGGGTGTCAGCCGACATCCTTGTGCGATTTTTCTTTGATAATCTTAAGCAGGAAATGCGCACCTTCTTCACCAGCCGGTGGGGAAGGTAGGGGTAAGTGCCGCTGGTAGCGATCACCTGGTGGGGTAAAGGATATCATTGTAAGGCGCATGCTCGGCACTACGTAAGTGATTCTAGTAGTCGCCTATGTTTAGTGTTTACGGTGCACGTGATGGGACTGTCATGCAGCGCTAATTTGTACTATAAGGCATGGATTCCAGTGTAACTAGTAAAACCCACGTTAGGCTCAACATTCAATTTGTCAGTCTAAAAAGAGAAGGTCATATGCAGCCGTCCGTGATGCTAGCGTGCTCGTGACATAGGGAATGGATTCCAGTTTTTCTCGTTAGAGCCCTCGTTGGGCAGATCAACCAATTAATCAGTGTCATTTACAGCCGCCCGTGATGTATACATGCTCGTGAGGGTGGAACGAGTGATTTATGTACTATGTACAGTGAGATCCACTAATCAGGAGGGCGTCTCGCCGGGGGATTGATCTTAGCGCAAGATGGTGAAAAAACGCTGGTTGTTGCAAGTGGCGTGCTAAAGTAGAAAGAGTCTGTAAGACTCATAAAACACTTTTAGAAGCGCGGGGTGTTTGCAAGCGCACTGGGAGAAAATAATCCATATAGGCATGTTTAAAGGCTAAACTGATTACTCTTGGGGACGGGCGAAGTTAAATCATCGAAGCATGCCGGCGAGCCGTTTAAACCGATGCCTCGTCCAAATTACAAATAGAGTCATGATTCCCTCATACATATGCTAATAATATAAACAATCTGTTAGATATAATGTAGGCCATTGGAGGATAAGGGGATAGTTCTGGGGGGCCTTCCTAGCGGGCGAACTTACTTGAAAATGTTGCTAGCAGGACGTCTGTGTACACCTCTGTTCGGCGATGAGTGGCAGGGGGGTTGCCCACGCCGTCTCTATTTAACATGCCTGCGGCCGTTGCCTACGTGTCCTAGTACATGTATTCCTACGCGGTACTGGTCAAATGTAAAGCCTGGAAAAGGGGCTCAACATTAAAAGACAATTGTGTGTGCTATCTCCAAGCAGAATTGGTTTTTAATAATTACTAGGACTGAAAATTCTGGCAAGGATTTAAGTGTAAACTACGTGTAGCGTGGAAAATGCGAGGTAGACACTCAATCCAATGAAAGCATGTGCTTATTCCCAAGGTCATTTCAGACACTTAAACAAACGTTTTTACACACACTGAAAGCATTTAGCCTGTGCTTATTCCGAGGATCATTGCACACATATTTTATGAAACGACAGCATTCATTATGTTCAAACATGCTAAAAGCATTGAAAGTGGGGGTGTGGCCAAGGCGTCAAGATGGCAGTCGCACTTTGTGAGTGCTCCGGACCCCCTTCCATCATCCGCCTTCATCCTACCTGCCACAACGCCTATTAACGCCTCTAGCCTGACTGATGGTGCTCGCCGCCTCCCGAACTGCCTGCGGATCCATTCCCGGAGCCGACGGGCGTCTCCTGTGTCCGTACGGCTCCCTCCGGCTCGGCGGCCAGGCGCGAGACAAGATGGCGGCACCCTGGTGAGTCCCTGCCTAGGTGACGACCTGCCTCGCGGGCGGCCCCGCATCTGCTTCCTCCTACCTCTGGCTCCGCTGCGGACATCGCCAAAACCCCAGAGATCGCCGCGGACCGGCGGCAACGGAGGCTGGGTTTGTGCTGGCCCCCCAGGCGCACTGAGACTGTGGTGACTCGGCGGCAGGACGCCGCGACAAGATGGCGGCCCCCTGGTGCACCCCGGCCCAGGGGTCAGCTGCCTTGTGGGCGGCCCAGCATCTGCTCCCCCCTGCTTCCGATCTAACTGGAGAAACCGGCGGAGCCCTGGGGAATGCTGCGGACCGGCGGCGGCAACGGCAGAGGCTGGGTTCGCGCTGGCCCCGTGGTCACTGAAGGCTGCGGTGGCTCGGCGGCCGGGCGCCGCGACATGATGGCTGCCCCCTGATGCACCCCTGCCTAGGTGGCGAGCCGACTGCTTCATCGGAGCCCCGAGGAGCGCTGTGGACCGGAGGCGGCAGCGACGTCAGCTGCCTGCGTGCTTACCCAGGGAAGCTGGCAGTTGTGGCGAGGTCTCGGGCTGCTCCTTACCCACACGGAACCTGGAGAGAGCTGTGGTGGCCCGACTTGTCCCCGGGACGGAGGGGCGCCCGGGCCAGGCCTAGCCGCCTCAGGAGCTGCCCCATATGTACTCTTGAGGCCTGCTGATCGCCCCCGGTGAGTGACGACGCCTTGATTGGTCTGCGGCTGGGGCCCGGCGCAGGCCTTGCTGGCTGGGGCCTGCCCAGGTGGACGCTGTTCCCTGGACCTAACCGAGGCTGCTGAGTTGGAGGACACCGGGCTCCCCCGAGCACTTGATTGCTGGCGCCGGAGTGCCCCTGCCGCTCTTCCCCTCTCCTATGCCCCACCAGGCCGGAGGAGCTGCCACCCGGCCTGACTTTGCCCACTAGAGCTCTTCGCGCCAGCTGCCATTTCGGATGAGTGTAGGAGCTTTAAGGCGTGCGGCGCTGCAGGGGATCCATTGACCACCAGACGCTGTGGCGGTCTCCACCCTGCCCACCTCCCGACTGGAGGAGACGGAATGCCACCACCCTGGAACCTACCCACTGACGACGGGCCGGTGAGTTGACGCCTGGATGCCTGAGGGGCTGCGCAGTGGTGGGGGTTCGGCCATCTTGTCGGTTGGCATATGGTGAGGTGTGCGGTGTGCAGTGGCTCTATCCCGCCCCCCCTCTGTGCCCCTCCCTGACCGACAGGGGTGCCCGATCAGCTGGTAGATCGGGTGGGATCCTTGGGATGGCAGGTGGGCCCTCGTCCCAAGATTCGCCCTGGCCTCAACTGAGGAGATGCAACCACCTTGCTCCCCGACCACGCTGAGGGGCTGACGTGCCCAAGCCTTCCCTAAGGGGTGCCATCGCGCCTGGATCAGCCTTCAGAGACTCCGACCGGCCTACAGTCCCCGCACCGGGCAGCCCGCCGCCCCAGTCGTCCTTCATCTGTGGTGCCAAGGACTGCGTGGGATAGAGGCCTGCAGACCGCTCACTTAAATTACCACGCGGCCGAGGCGTCCCGTCCTGCGACTGCCCCTCTGTCCAGGGGCTCTGTGACCCTCCGCACCCATGGGCAAACCCAGCGCGCCCTTGGCCTCTGACCCAACATCCCAAACGACATTGGACAAATTCGCCCAGGTAGACCGAGGGTCTGGCTTGGAGATGACACCTGGCCCTGGCCCATCTGGAGGGGACTTGGCGACTATCCTGCAAGCGATTTCGACATCCCAAACGTCTGTCGAGACCAAGATAGGAGAGGTACGGGTTGACGTGTCCCTTATTCGTCAGGACCTCCGCAAAGCCACGGAACGAATTACAGAAGCTGAGTCCTGGATCTCCACTGTAGAAGATGATGTCTCCACCATTAAAGCCCAGATGGCCCGCCTCCAGTGACAGACCTCGGAGCTCCAACGTCGGGCCGAGGATGCCGAAAACAGGGCGCGCCGGAATAACTTGTGCCTCCTGGGCTTCCTGGAGGGAGTTGAAAAGGCAGATGCAGCGACCTTCCTAGAGGACTGGATCCGCACCTGGATGCCCAAGGAGAAGCTCTCTCCTTGGTTCGCGATTGAGCACGCCCACCGATCTCTAGCTCCCAAACCACCGCCGGGAGCCCCGGCCAGACCCTTTATCCTCTGTGTCCTCAACTTCAGTGACAGAGACGCCATCTTGAGAGCAGCCAGGGAGCTGGGACAGATACATCATCGAGAATCCAGGATAATGGTGTTCCCGGACTACTCAAGGGAGGTCCAGTCCCAGCGTCGCTCCTATGATGAGGTGAAGCAGAAACTCAGAGCGATGGACATCTGCTATGGGCTCCTCTTCCGGGCCCGACTCAAGGTGTTCTTTCAGGGACAGACCCTCTTCTTTGACTCCCCACAGGCGGCGTGGACCTGGCTCACGGAGGAGAGGCCCCTCCGACTGGATGCGACCCAGTCCCCACCCCAAAGTGCCCCAGACTGACAGAGCAGCGCTGCGTCCAAGCTCGCAGGAGGGGCGCTCACCTGGGGAGAGGGTCCCGCTCGCCGGAGTTGAGGGCCCGGCGGACCTTGCCCCAGGTGCAGCAGCGTGATCCCGACCCTCCACCATCGGCTTCGTCCCTGATCGACCTGGGCAGTGCCCCCAGAACCGCAGACGCCCTACGACGCTCAATGTCGGACACTGACCTCTCCAGGAGCCCGTTGATTCGCAGATCCGAGGAGGACTCGGACTCATGACTGGCGGCACCACCGCATTGAAATGTTCTGACCCGGGTCCCGGAACCTGCGCCCATGTCTGAGGCGCCGGGATTGGAATCGGCTGGGGCCTATTGCCCGGACCCGCTGAAACTCTTTCAGCCCGGTGGCTGGGGGCTCGGGGTTTCTCTTCTTCTATCCTATCTTTGAAATGTGATGACTCTTCACTTGTCACTGTTGGTAATCATCCATCCATGTAGGGGGGTCCTCCCTAATGGTTTCTTGACCACTGTTCCTACCCCTTGCTAACCGTTTTAGATTAGCACCCTTCCCCTACTAGGGGCTGTTTCTTGTTGTGGGATTGACTTTGGGGCGACAGATGCTTCCTGTTTTGAAGTGTAGGGTGGGGTGTGTTGGGGGGTGTGGGTGGGTAGGGAGTCAGTTTGCTCCCCTTGGTTGGTTGTTGTGTTTGGGCTCCTACGGGCCGCCCTTTGCCTTGACTTTGCGCTGCCGCTCCTCGGCCTATGTTGTTGCCACTCGTGAGTGGCAGGTTGCAGCTCTACTCCTATGCGCACTGCAGTGGAAGGGTCTCCGTCTGACTCCTAGTCCCCATGACTCAATGGTTTGTTATTTTTGGACGCCTACGAGCCGTCACGGGAGGCAGCCGCGGGCCGCTGCCCCCCATCCCACCCTCTCCCCATTGGCCCCTGGCGCCTCTTGTCGCTGAAAGGCCCGACTTAGTGATAGAAACCGACAAAACTCCAGAAGATTTGCAACCTTCTCAAACTCTTCCTTTGGAAGTGGACCAGACAGTGATTCAGAGAGATCAAGCACTAGCACAGACCAGCAGGGATACCAACAAGGGACCTCGTACCAATCACATGGTCCCTCTTTCCTGCAGATTCCATCATACCAAGCAGGTGCACAATACCAAGACTCATTTGGTCTCTCAACTTCTTCTTTTTTAGGGGATCCCACATGGAACAACAGAGATCCCAATTGGAGACGCCCGACCAGATGGAACCAAGGGAGAGGCAACCGACGGAACAATGCCAGGGTTCGGTTCCAACTACAACCACAGCAGGACCATGGCGAAATCAGCACCAGACGCCAAATGTACCAATGGTAGCTCCATTACGTGACACCACCAACATTGAAAATACAGGCCAAACCAACATAGAGCCAGTTAATCAGAGGACCACCACGAATACGAAAGACCCCACCGTGAACATCTCCAACTATACCTTAACTAAAGCAGAGAATGACATACTAGCCAAAGGATTATCATTCATACTTACCTCCCCACCAAACTCCTTTAACATCAAGTTGGAGCTTCAACAGTTCTTCAGGAAAATTCGCCTGAAGTACTTCTTTGTAAATAAGGATGAGTATAGTAGGAAACCAGCAGCCACAAATTTTCGTCCTGCGTCCACCTTCATTCCGGCCAACCACTTAATGAATGACAAAATCTTAGCCTATGAAAAAGTGGTAATGACTAAAGTCATGAACATACTGGGGAGCACAAAGTACATCAAACATAACATCTCTAAAGATGAGAGACTGGCACTCCGAACATTAAAATAAAATAAATCAATTGTGATAAAGACAGCAGACAAAGGAGGAGCGGTTGTCGTTCAGAACACAGAAGACTATATAACGGAGATTTACCACCAACTGAACTGTGAGAACAGTTATACCCGCACACCAAGAGATCCCTCCAATGAGATTGCAAAACTGATAAAAGAGGTCACTAAACATGGATTAGATGAAGGTTTCCTTTCAGAATCAGAATTTAAGTTCCTGAACAGAACGGACCCCAGGATCTCTACTATCTATACCATCCCCAAAATCCATAAAAGCATGCAAAAGCAGCCTGGAAGACCAATTGTATCTGGATGTGGATCCATTTTGGAACCGGTGAATCAATATCTTAAAAGTTTCTTATAACCCTTTGTGCTGGAGACCAGATCATTCCTTCGGGATACTATGCACATGATCCAAATCCTTGAAAACCAACCATTTAACAAATCTACACAGTTCTTTGTCACTCTCGATGTGTGCTCCTTATACACGAGCATACCACAGGATGAAGCAATTGAAGTGATCAGGAAAACTCTTGACACCTGTCCATCTCCGCATTGGATCCCGACTGATTTTTTGGTGAAACTGTTGCATATTGCAATGTCTAAAACCTACTTAGTTTTCCAGAACTCATTCTTCTATCAATGCAGAGGAGTAACGATGGGAACTGGGTTTGCCCCAAGCCTGGCGAATTTGTACATGGATAACTTCGAGGATCAGTAGATATACTCCAACCAGAACCCATACTGAAAAAACATAACAACTTGGAACCGATATATAGATGGTATCGTGATGATTTGGACTGGAGATGCAGAAAATTTGAAGACCTTCCTCGCATGGCTGAACGACCATTCCCATGACATCCAATTTACCATGGCACACAGCACAGACTCCATACCATTCTTGGACCTGACCCTAGAAGTAGAAGACGAAAGTATTGTGATGAATCTATATAAAAAAACTACAGACTGAAACACGCTTCTACAGTACAATTCACACCACCCAAGAAACCTTACGGATAACCTGCCCTATGGGCAATTCTTGCGCCTCCTCAGGAACTGCTCCAGACGTAAAGATTACTTCAAGGAAACGGACCTACTCATATCCAAATAAGATTACTTCAAGGAAACGGACCTACTCATATCCAAATTACGTGATAGAGGTTACCCAAAGGATCTACTGAACAGAGCGAGAAAAAGAGCCTGGTACAGACCACGAGAGACACTGTTGGAAGAACAAGAAAGCGATGAAAAAATTGACGAATTAATCTGTGTCACTACATTTAACACGAGAAGTCACGAAATAAACACAGCGGTCAAAAAATACTGGAATCTTATAGGACCAGACATCGGAATGCCAGAAATGCCCATGAGTTTTTTCAAATGTGCAAATAATATTAAAGACTACGTGGTTTCCTCCTTCCTGGAGACTCCAAAAGCCCCAGACATTAGAACCCAGCTCGGCCTACCTTCAATAACTGGCCATCAGAGATGTGGGAGCTGCAAAGTGTCCAAGTACACAAAGACTGGGAATTCTTTGACACACATGATGAAAACTCAGGCCCTTACGGACTTCACGAACTGCAATAGTCATAATGTAATCTATGCCATTAGATGTCCATGCCAGATGATCTACATTGGTCAAACTACCCAAAAAATAAAGAACAGAATTCTACAGCATCAGAGCAGACTTAGGTGCAAGGTTCTAGGCGCACCCCTAATGGATGGCCATTTACCCTGCGCTGTACATCATCATATGTCTATAGAATCCTGGGCTTTTGAAATGGTGAAATGTACTTAAACACTGTATCCTGCAATGTGATGTGCGTTTTAAATACTTTCAATGGTTTTAGCATGTTTGAACATAATGAATGCTGTCGCTTCACAAAATATGTGTGCAATGACCCTCGGAATAAGCACAGGCTAAATGCTTTCAGTGTGTGTAAAAACGTTTGTTTAAGTGATTGAAATGACCTTGGGAATAAGCACATGCTTTCATTGTGTTTAATAAGGGTTGTTGGAGTGTCTACCTCGCATTTTCCACACTACACGTAGTTTACTCAGATCCTTGCCAGAATTTACAGTCCTAGTAATTATTAAAAACCAAATCTGCTTTGAGATAGCACACACAAGTGTCTTTCAACGTTGAGCCCCTTTTCCAGGCTTTACATTTGACCAGGACCGAATAGGAATACATGTACTAGGACACGTAGGCAACGGCCGCAGGCATGTTAAATAGAGACGGTGTGGGCAACTCCCCTGCCACTCATCGCCGAACAGAGACATACACGGACGTCCTGCTAGCAACATTGTCAAGTAAGTTCGCCCGCTAGAAAGGCCCCCCAGAACTAACTCCTTATCCTCCAATGGCCTACATCATAGCTAACAGCTTGTTTATATTATTAGCATATTTATGAGGGAATCATGACTCTATTTGTTATTTGAATGAGGAATCGTTTTAAACAGCTCGCCGGCATGCTTCGACGATTTAACTTCGCCCGTCCCCAAGTGTAATCGGTTTAGCCTTTAAACATGCCTATATGGATTATTTTCCCCAAGTGCGCTCGCAAACACCCCCCGCTTCTAAAAGTGTTTTATGAGTCTTACAGACTCTTTTTACGTTAGCATGCCACTTGTGACCACCAGCGGTTTTTACCATCTCGCGGTGAGATCAACCCCCCGGCGAGACGCCCTCCTGATTAGTGGATCTCACTGTACATAGTACATAAATCACTCGTTCCGCCATCACGAGCTCGTATACATCACAGGCGGCTGTAAATGACACTGATTAATTGATTGATCTGCCCAACGAAGGTTCTAACGAGGAAAACTGGAATCCATTCCCTATGTCACGAGCACGCTAGCATCACGGACGGCTGCATATGACCTTCTCTTTTTAGACTGACAAATTGAATGTTGAGCCTAACGTGGGTTTTACTAGTTAGACTGGAATCCATGCCTTATAGTACAAATAAGCGCTGCATGACTTTCCCATCACAGGCACCTTAAACACTAAACATAGGCGACTACTAGTATCACTTACATAGAGACTGAGCATGCGCCTTACAGTGATATCCTTTACCCCCCCCCCAGGTGATCGCTACCGGCGGCACTTACCCCTACCTTCCCCACTGGCTGGTGAAGAAGGTGCGCATTTCCTGCTTAAGATTATCAAAGAAAAATCGCACAAGGGTGTCGGCTGACACCCAGGCCAGGAGAGCTACCGAAGAAATTACTCTAGCTCTCCACAGTTTTTCAGGTGAGCACGTCCCTGACAATAGCACTTCTCCAATCGCCAACCCCTGAATTACACAGGGTTTTAATACCTACCCCTTTACTTTCACAGGCTGCCCTACACATCCCCTGCCCTAATGAAGACACGCCCTAGATGCAAATAAATCTGCACTTCCTTATAGGGTCGAAACGTCAACGTTGTTTATGTCAATTCGTCCAAATGGACTCGCAACAAAAATAAAAAAACTTTGAGTCTGTTGTGACTATTTAACTCCGAAGTGGACACACAAGAGTTTATGTTCTTTGTATTAGTATTGAATATATGTCACCTTTCTTATTTTTGTACAGCACGGTTATCACCACTCACTACCAGTCACCAAGCATTGCACCTCTTATGTATATTTTTATGTCATTTTTGTCATGGACAGCCATTTGATTTACTGATTAATACACACAGAGGTATCTATAATAAGAGATACATTTGCAACCAAAATTGGAGTTGTGTGTCTTTGTGTACTGTACATTCAATGTTGATCCATAATTTGTTTTAAGTGCATCAAGACAAAGAAATTGTTATATACCCAACAGAACAACTGTTTTTGTTTAGGGACTTGCTCGCCGGCAAATAATCAGTGGAGGCAGAAACAAATTAATTCCTGCATACTCAAGAGCTTCCTTCCTTGAGACTTGAAATCTGGAGAGCGTTCGCCAGAAAGAAAACTTTTAATTACGTTTTTCCAGGGTCTATCTAATTCGCTGGTCCTTCATTTGTTCTCTAATTGTTTTTGTCTTCTTCATTCCTATTTGGTTTTTTTTAGCAAACCACTTAATGTTATAGTTATCTGCAGAGGTTACTTTTACATTTTTCATTTCTGCACTCACATACTTCAAAGTTAACTGTTCCAAAGTGTATTAAGGCACGTACAACAACCACATGCATAAATATAGGTGAAACTTCTCCTCACCATTAAATTCAGCTTGTGATTAATTGACATTGCGGAGTGTTCCAGTGCTTTAAATACCGATGCATAGCAGTCACTTAGCTTTGTATATTTTCCAACTAGAGCAATGGAGCAGTTCTGCATCATCCGTTCATATCTGATGGGGAAAAAAGAGCAGAATATCAAGTTAAGACAGCAATTTATTATCACAAAGTGTGGGAAAAAACTGTTTATATTCATATAATCACTCTGACAAATAAGCTCTGCTTCTGAAAGAAGACGTAAAACCACTGATATTCGCGGGGCATGTTAGCGCTATTTAAAACTCTCAAATAAATCAATAATTGTGAATCTTTTTGTGGGAAAGTGGCATTTCAACATCTGAAAATTATGTAATCTGAGCCGTAGGCTTATAATCAATATGCATTAATAGAAAAACGGAAACTGTGGAAACCACATTGGAGGAAACCAAATTGTGGAAAACCAATTTTTATGAAATAGAAATAAATCGAAAATTAAAGGAAACATTTTAAAGGAAAGCTAATTTAAGGAAACAGCCACATTTCTACCCCTGAGTGGAGATTAGTCATAGTGAGGGTTTTTTGGTTTAAGGAATGGGTCATGTTTGGGGGTGATGAGTTTTTCTTTTTAGAGTTTTTGGGGTAGTGTTGGCTGAAGTTTAGGGATGCTAGAAGAAAATAATTATTCTGTCTGCAAAATGGTTCGAATGACGGAAATCCAAATAATCTACCCACTCCTACTTTTTCAGCAAAAGGATTCACCTCCTTTCCTGGGAACATGCTTTGAGGTAACAAAACGTTTCCAGAATTCTACGCACCCAAAAACCAAGATGATGCAACTATATATAGAAACTTGACCTGAAGCAGAAGATGCTTGGTATGGTATAAACTGACAAGCACTGTTTCGTGTAGTGTTCAAAATCTTGGGAGCTGTATCCATTTGATAACATGCTCCCTATTTTATCATTCTGGCCGGTTGTGGAGATGAGAAAGAGGTGATGCACATGGGAGCCAGGCATTGTGGCAAAATGATAACTTCAACTGACGGAGATCAGCTGGGATTCAAATGAAAAAGCAGAACCTTCCACAACATTGGTATTTATTTTTTTAACATTTCCATCTGTATTTATCCATATTTCTTTTTTGCCCATCTTCTTGGTATTTATCCATATTTATTTTGTGTTTTGATAATAAATGGAGCAATAAAATGTTATAGTTCCACGTTTATTTAAAGTTTGAACGTGCACTCATACATAGATGCCTGTCACGATTTAGCAATTTAAGCAGCCATGTATAACAAAGCAATACACTCACAGGTACATATTAGCGTTATACTACAAATATTTGATAACATATGCCTGTATTTAAGGAAATTCCGTTTTTTAACTCTCCTTGCTGTCTAACTGCTCAGCTGTTGCCTGGAATTCATGAAAAACAGCACAGAGAGTCTCTCACAACAAGCAATATTTTCAGAATGTTTCTGCTTTTAAAAATAAATACAGACAGGAAACACATTGTTTTGTGTCTGTATTTATCTGTAAAAAAATTGTAAAAACGGAAAAAATGAAGCCTGAGATATAATTTATCAAATTCCTATTACATAAATTATGTAATGCAGTCCCAGTATGCTTTCTTTATCAATTAGGCCCGTGTCACAAGTCTCATACATGTGCCTAATTAGACTTAAGTACGTTGCTCACAAAGAGACAGCTAGGCTCTGTTGGGTGACAGGGTTCAAAGAAAGTGCCCTCGCTGTACAATTTGTTTTGAAGCCAAGCCAACTGTCTTGCTTGCATCATTATTCCAGAGAAAGTAAAAGGAATGGACTTTTGTTGCAAAGACCTGCCAAGCCGGTTCAAGCAGAACAGTTCTAAAACTTGGGCCTATATTTACGAGACCCTTGTGCCGACATTGCATCACTTTTTGTGACCAACGGTGGCTCAAACCACTAAGTCATATTTTTGAAGTAACTCAATCCACTTTGTATGACTCTGAATGGCCTCATGAATATAAAGTAAGGCAAATCAGCTAAAATTGCTGCATTGCCACACTCTGCATTAGGGAAGCTAGCCATAGGCATTTCGGTGGGTGTTTCCACGGCACATGATGCATCCCCAGATTTACAAGATGTTGTAAACCTGGGGCTGCGCCAAAACACCTCCCCAGGGGATGTGCAATGAGGAGAAATATCACTATTTCTCCTTGTTCTTTCCTCTTTCTATGTGTGTTGCATTCTGCAGAACATATAGAAAGAGGGGAAGCCTCCCAGGATTGTTTTTTGTTCAGGAAGGTGCCCCTTCCTGTACAAAAACAACCCTGCATGCAATGCAGACACCCTTTGTAGGAAAGAGCCTCTTTTTACATGGTTGGCCCCCACTTTTTGCTTGATGTAATTTCCAACTGTAAGTGCACAAGGTCCCTGCTAACCAGGTCCCCAGTGACAGATCTCTCTTCCCCAAACTGTACAACAATTGGCACAACTTCAGTGCCCCCTGTAAGTTCCTAATAAATGGTATACCTGGTACCCCAGGGCATGGGTAGCAAGGAGGCGCCAGCACTGGTTTTGCCACCCCAGGGACCCCTCACCAAGGATACACACTCTTTTGTAGTGTTTAGTGTCTCTAATCTGTTTCTTGAGTTCCACGTCATAATCAGCCTTGTCTTGGATTACAATACCCCTCCTTAGTCTGCCAGTTTTAAAATTATAGATATGTCACTTTTTGAGAGAGTGAATGACTTGTCTTTCAGCTAAGGAGATATTGTATGGAACGAAGATCCTTGCTGATTTCAAGCCCTCAAGGCCCTGAAGAATGAGTTTTTCAAAGGTCAATAACACCGGTGGCATCCTTGAGTTAGAGGGATAGAAAGTGGTGGGAGGCTTAAGACCAACTTTCAAATAAAAGCAGTTATATCTATCATCACAACAATGGTGTGAACTATTTGCAAGTTACCTACATGTTATAATCTGTTCAATCCCTGTATGACACAATTTTGCCTTACCAATGTGAATACTGTAGACAGATTTGAAAACACCTACACCTTGCATAGTATTCTTTTCCTTTTTGATGGGCAATGGAAAGTTCCTATTGGTTTTGAGTTACATAAAGGACATAGCTACACATGGCAGCAGCGCTAGTATTAGATAATATGTTTCAACCTCCAGCTTCTCTTTCTGAAAGGGAAGAGGCAGTGCTACCTTGGAAGCGTTGGAAAAACATTTTGATTCATACCTATTCTCAATTAGAGATGAAAAATATTCTGCTGCCAAGAAACTGGGAGATCTCTTACACAACATAGGAGTTGAAGGCAGGAATATATATGATAGTTTGGAGACCATATTGAAAGGAGATGGTGAAGGAGAAGCAAGGGAAATCTTTGATATGTTAGTGATGATGTTGGAGAAACACTTTGATACCATGTTAAATGTTGTTTTGGAGCGACAAATTATTTGCCAGAGCTCAAGAAAAAACTGAAAATGTGGGGAACTACATAGAGTTTGTACAAACATTAGCATGTACATGTGACTTTGGTCTTATAACAGATTCACTGATCAGGGACCAATGTTTGCAATGTGCCAATAGGAGGTGAGCTCAGGAAAGACTATTAACAAATAATCCTGATCTCAGAGATGCCATCGCTTTAGATTAAAGTAAGGAAAATACTAACAGTTGGTTACAAGAGATGTGTAATAATAGGTCAATTGACAATCCTGTTGATGATGTTTTGTATAACGCAGAGAGTTTGAGTGAAAGGAGTTGTATACTTAAACTGAACGTAGAAGGGAAATCGTCTAGGTAGACATAGACTCTAAGAATTCAAATTGAAATGTTATCAATATGGTAATCCAGGTCACTCTTAAAATATTCAACACTGCTAGTCCAGAAATTCAACCTGCAGAAAATGTGGTAAGGAGGGGCACTCTGCCTGTGCTTGCAAAGGCAACAAGTTCCATAGTGCTGAAGCTTATTCTGAAAGTTTGAGCAAAATGTTTTTAATGTAAAATGAAGCGAGAATGATGTTGATGCCGGTCCCATAATTACATGGAATGTTGTATCACACTGGATGGTAAGAGTATTATAATTTAGCAGATTCCTCTTAGCTTAGCTTATACAATGGTGTGAGATAACAACTAGGAAAAGGAACATGGAAATTATCAACTCTCATTACTTCCACCTAATATTTGTCCGGTACCGAAAGGTGAAGCAAAAATGTATGTTTTGGGGTGTAGTGTCATGACAACTGAATTTCGTGGTAAAGAGACTGCAGGGAAGTTTTACGTTGCCAAGTGTGGTGACATGCGGAGTACATTAAACCCCAATGAACCAAAGCGAATGATGCCGGTGAGTAAGGAGGTTGGACATGAGGATATTTATGAAGAATTCCCTGCAGTATTCAGTAACACTCTGAGTCTCTTAAAAGATTTTGAACATAAAATAATTTTAAAGAGTAACGCTATTCTGTGCATTCACAAGTTTAGAAAGGTTCCTAAACTCATGTTAGAACCTCTCAAAAAGAATATTCACAAGTTACTAGAGACAAGAGTAACTGAAGAAACTGAATCCTCAGAATGTGTAGGAAGGTGGCTACCTGACTATGGTTACCCCAGATTTTTTGCCTGTGTTTAGCTGGTTTTTTGACTTAGTTGACCTGGTTCCCTGCTAATCAGGGCCCCAGGCCATCTGCTCTCTCTGTAAAATGGATTCCATGTACCCTAGGTACATACCACAATTGGAAATGGACTCCTTGTCAGCCCCTGTATAATGCACTATAGGTGCCCAGGGCATAGGGGCCACCAAGGCCTACCAGGGGCTGCAGCATATCTTTTGCCACCCCTGGCTGGTTCTTAAATTGACACAACTGGCTGATCACTCAGCTGGGGTAAGGTGGTGTAATCACCCCTTGCTTAGATATAGTATACCTATATCTAAACCTATATCTGGACACATGTAAACCTGTGAGCCACTCCTATGGAAGGCCTCATCAATCCTGGAGGCAGGGTGCATGGTTTTATGTGAGATGGAGCTCTAGCATGAGCTGAGCCTGTCTGCAGCTGTCGGGAACAACTCCCTAAGCTGTTTCAGGATAATGCCATACCATATACTCTTAAGTGCCTTATAATCCTCGCGGTTAAATAGCAACTTTGGTTTGGCTTTATCAAAACATGTCGTGTAAGGTGTCATACGATTTGGAATACCATCCCCTCGCCAGTTCTGGCGACGGGGATAGCATTCCACCCCTCTAGAGGGGTAAGACATGTTCCTTTACTGTAATGCGGTTAAATTCTCCAAAGACCTTAGATCCACAAAATGGATGCCTCTGCCACAGACAAATGTCTGGACCCCTGCAGCTGACCGAAACTCAGCCAAAGGGGTCCTGGACAAAGGGTTTCCTGTCACAGGAGGGTGTCACCACCCTCCAGACAGGAGATAGTGGATTGTAGCAGGGAGGTCTGAAAGAAACCAGACACTGCCGGGGGCGCACAAGGCTGCCCCTTGCATAATCCGGCCAAACCGGTTCTGGGGCACTCCAGCCCTCGTGCCAGGGCGGCCTGGATCAAAGGAAAGGGGTGTATCCACCCCCTTCCTGGGTCCCACCCATAGGGGGGGACCTAGCAGGTAATCACGCCCCCCAGATTGGAATAAGAGTGGGAGCAGTGCCAATGCACATCAGATTTCCTGGAAGAAACATTTGAAACGAAATTCTGGACCCTTCGCCCTCCATCTCATCGTGGAAGCCCGAAGAATCTCCCTTGTGGTCAAGGAGTGACCACCCTGCAGCAGCAGGCACCATCCAGCCCTCGACGTCTACTTAGTTGCAGTTCCCGCCGGAGCTCGAGCGACTGAGATCAACGAGATCAAGCCTGCCTGCCTTCCAACAGCCCGATCCACAGTCCCTGCAAAGCTGAGACCCGTGGAGGCGACCGGAAGCGTGGGGCACGCCATCTTGAATTGACCACGAGACGCTGACCGTGCAGCCCACGAGTGACCCTCGAAGCTGTGCACCGGGGTTTGAGAAGCCCCCACCCTGAGCTACTCCTGAGCCGAAGTTCAGCCCTCCACACTCGACGAGTGCTGCGTGGGGCCCTTCTGCTCTATTTGGCTCAACGCGTTGGCCCGGTCACTTGCCAGCTGGCTAGTGGTCCCTGTGCCTACGAAACTACAAAGAAGACTCGTGAATCTGGTTGCTCTAGATCCACACCAGCTCCCCTGAAAAGGAGCCCCGACTCTGACCTTCCTGGTCCGAGTGAGAAGCAATCTTCCGATCCCGCGTGGATTGCTCTTGCCAAGTGTTGTTTGCTCCAAACTTGAAGCCGACTGCACCGACGGTGAGAGCCTGCGTGGGACAGATCGTGACCTGCTCCTGGACGTCGCAGATGCCCTAGAGCCCACGTGACAGCGGAGAGAAGCTCCTCGACGACCACCTGATTGCGCCCGACATTGCCTGGTTCCATCCTGGTTCCACCCTGGTCACTGCTGAGTGACCCAGACTCTGTCCCCTCTGCTTTCAGGTACTTTTCGACTTGAGTCCACCCTTGGACTCCACCGGACACTTCACCTTCAACCTGCCTGCAGCCCTTTCAGCTTCAAGCACCAAGAGCCTGCGTGTCAAAACCCGACGCCACTTCGACCCTGTGCACCCACTTCCTGTGGGTGAGGTAACTTTGCTCCGCCGGTGTTCCCACACTGGTGCACATCTCTAGGGTCTGTGTGTTAAGTTTTGTTCCTCTAGGTTCAGCGGAAGTGTCCTAAAACTCTAACTTTGTCATTTTTACGCACCATTGGTTAACATTGGTGCATGCGTGCGCTTTCCGCACATCTCCCGAATCCCGAGGGCCATTCCCGACTTCAGCATTGCTTGTCCTGACTGCTCCCAGCGATTCCCTAGGCCCTAGGCCTAACCACTGCTCGATTGGTATCTCTTATACCACTTGTTTAGTATATGGTTTGAGTGGCCACCCGCCCTCATCCATAATTGTGCAACTTGTATGTTTTAACAGTGCTTTTGATTTGTCGCTTGTGCCCCTTTATTCATAAAGAATACTGGGGATTGTTTTTAGTAATAAATACATATATTTTTATAATATATACTTGTGTGGCGTCCTTTCATTTGATATTACAGGATTGTATGTGGTAAAACAGCTCGCTTAACACGACCTCTTAAGTTAAGCCTTTAGGCTGCTTAGTCCATGCTACCCCTAGGATAGCTTGTCTAATAAGGTTGACTTACAACCAGACACCATAAGGGATTGTTTGGTCTGATAATAGGTGGTTCCAGAATTGGAAACATCACCTATCAGGCCAACTTCTCACATTGGTGAGCAGCGGTGCGGATTTGAGCTTGCTGTTGTTTTACCATTGCAATCTTTGTATCAAATTGAAAGATCACATCAAGTACCTCTAGGTACATATAAATCAAAAGCTTAGCATATTAAGTTCTACTGAACTTAGTAGTTGTAGGTTGAAGGGAGTAGCACACCCTGACTACAACTCACTAGTAAGGTACAGTAGGAAAACACTTAGTGTAGGTAGGTGCATCACTTACACCACACTAGAGTCATGTCTGACACAGGAAAAGCCTCAGGGTCTACTCCTGTGACAGTTGACCTTACCCAGGCAACTTCCAGCTATGACAAGCTAACCCGAAAGGACTTGGTTGCCTTGTGCAAATCAAGAGGGTTAAAAAGGGGCAGAAGCCCCACCTGTCCAATCCTGATAGCCATTCTAGAACAGGATGACTTAGAAAGGGCGAAGGGAATTCCCCTAAGGTCAGGAGATGGAGAGAACCCAGCTGTAACTGGTACCCCTCAGGAGGAAGAAGGAGAAGAGGTGGATGAGGACTCAGAGATTGAGGACACAGAAGACCAGGGTCAGGAGGGTAGCCAGGTTGGATTTGCCAGGCTTAGCCAGGCCAATTTAAACCTACTGGGAAATGGAGAGGGCCAGCACCTCCCCAGATCCCACAGTCTTATTCTCCCAGGCAACAGAAGAGTGAGATCTCCCTCAGGGGACTCTCATATTTCTAGTGCCTCCAGAGAATCTGAGAGAGGTATGACTGCCTCTCAAAAGACTGAGCATAGGGCCAGAATGAGGGCTGTCAGACTCCAGATAGAGAGGGAGGAGGTAGCCCTGGCTCAAGCTAAACTTACCTTGGCTCAAGCTAGACTTACCTTGGCAAGAGAGCAAAAATTGTGTGGCTTAGATGCCACTGGTGGCAGCAATATTCCTAAAGAGAAACCCAGGTCCTATGATAGTAGAAACCTGACAAAGATTGTGCCCCCCTACAAGGAAGGGGATGACATCCACAAGTGGATAACTGCTCTTGAGAGAGCCTGCATGGTACAGCAGGTTCCTGAGGAACAGTGGGCAGCAATCTTATGGTACTCCTTTTCAGAGAAAGGGAGAGATAAGCTCCTCACTGTCAGACATGAGGATGCAAACAATTACAAAGTCCTGAAGAGTGTTCTGATAGATGGGTTTGGCTTAACCACTGAACAGTACAGGTTGAAGTTCAGAGACACCCAGAAGACACAGACACAGGACTGGACTGATTTTGTAGATTGTGCTACTAAGGCTCTGGAGGGTTGGCTACATGGCAGCAAAGTACATGACTTTACAGGATTGTATAATTTGATTATGAGGGAGCAGATCCTAAGTAATTGTCAGAACCAGCTCTTACACCAGCACCTGGTGGACTCTGATCTGACCTCTCCCCAAGAATTGGGAAAGAAGGCAGACAAGTGGGTCAGAACCAGGATTAGGCCTAAGAATCAGGACAGTAACCAGAAGAAGGAGTCTACCAAGCCTCAAGATAAGGGTGGGGATAAAAATAAAGAAAAGACTTCCCCAGGGCCCCAAAACTCCAAGAATGGGGGTGGGTCCCAAGACACTTCTTCAACTGAGAAAAAGCCTTATTGTTATGCCTGTAAACAGGTTGGGCATTACAAAACAGACAACTGTTGTCCCAAGAATAACAATAAAGAAAATATACCTCCAAAGCCAGCTTCAACACCTCCTGTTACTGTCAGCAGTAATCCCCCAGGAAGTGGAAGCACACCCAGGAATCTGGGTGGGTTTACTGTTGGAGCTCAGGTGGACCCTGGCCTATCCAGGTCCCCATCACCCAATGATCTTGTTTATGAGACTGGCATGGGGTTTGCCAACTTCTCTGCTTGCCCAAATACTTTGAGCAAGTATAGACAAGAACCCATCATCAATGGTTTGAAAGTTGAAGCTTTTAGAGACACAGGGGCTAGCATCACCATGGTGGCTGATGGCATAGTCCCCTCTAAGCAACTTTTACCTGGTGCCACATACCAGGTTACAAACATTGATGGAATCCAAACAAATCATCCCATGGCAGTAGTAAGTCTCAGCTGGGGAGGTGTCATTGGCCCAAAGAGAGTGGCAGTGTCACCAAACTTGCCTGTAGACTGCCTACTTGGTAATGATTTGGAGATCTCAGCCTGGGCTGAGGTTGAACAGGAAACCCATTCTAGAATGGTGAATTCCAATGGAAAGGTTAGTGGGGCTGTAATGGCTACAGCCCCAATTCAAGATGTCCTTCCTGAAAAGGTTGGTAGGGCCGAGAAACTCTCTGCCCCATCTTTAGCAAAAGCTCTTCCTGAACAGAATAGCAAAGCTGTTATGATAACAGCAGAAACACAAACTGAGTCTCCTCCTGAAAAGGTTGGTGGGGCTGTGATGGCCACAGCCCAAACTCAAACTGACATGTGTGTTGTGAAACCTGAAATGATGGATAACTCCACACAAACTGAAAGCATGGAGGAGGAAGAGAAATCTCCCCCTCACCAGACTTTAGGACAGGATCAGCCTCCTCAGGGAACTGATCTTACCCCTGATGAAGGAACTGCCCCAGAGGTGGTTGGGCCTAGCCTGACAGAACCTCTGATGTCAGTGGACCCTTCTCAGGTGGGACCCAGTCTGGAGCAGGTAACCTGCCCCTCTCTACCTTGCCTTAGCCAGCCCAGGGCTGCAGAGGACAAGAAGGACAGTGAGACCCAGAGGGCCCCCTGTCAAATAAAGCACCCCCATCAACAGATTAGGGGCACCAAAACTAGTAGCCCTAGTGAGGTGAAAACTTTAAAAACTCCTGAGGGAGCCCCCTTAAAAACAGTTAGGGACCTCCCACAGATGGATTCTGTTGGGCACAGCCAAACCTGGGACCCAAAGGGCCCAAACCTGAACTGTCCCTCCAGCAAGCCAAACAGAGGGACCCAGCCTCCAGCTTTAGGTAGCCAGAGGTTGACCCTGAGAGCACAGTGCAACTCAGTTAAAGAAAGAAAGGCACACATGGTGGAAGATAATTGGAGGAAGCCAAGCCCTAAATTAGTAGAGCCTCACTTCAATACTCCATATCCAAACCAGCCTTTAACTTTGCATAAACACACCCAAGGTAGTGATTCCCTATGGTGGAGACCCTCTAATACCCAAAGGGTGAGGGACTGCTTAGTGGACCATGAGACAGGGGGTACCCATGCTAGTGCAGGTACTTCCTTATATGGCCACTCAGGCAATATAGGCTTACCTGGCCAAGGATAGCCTTATCTCCTTTCGTTTGGGGGGGGGGGGTTATGTAGGAAGGTGGCTACCTGACTATGGTTACCCCAGATTTTTTGCCTGTGTTTAGCTGGTTTTTTGACTTAGTTGACCTGGTTCCCTGCTAATCAGGGCCCCAGGCCATCTGCTCTCTCTGTAAAATGGATTCCATGTACCCTAGGTACATACCACAATTGGAAATGGACTCCTTGTCAGCCCCTGTATAATGCACTATAGGTGCCCAGGGCATAGGGGCCACCAAGGCCTACCAGGGGCTGCAGCATATCTTTTGCCACCCCTGGCTGGTTCTTAAATTGACACAACTGGCTGATCACTCAGCTGGGGTAAGGTGGTGTAATCACCCCTTGCTTAGATATAGTATACCTATATCTAAACCTATATCTGGACACATGTAAACCTGTGAGCCACTCCTATGGAAGGCCTCATCAATCCTGGAGGCAGGGTGCATGGTTTTATGTGAGATGGAGCTCTAGCATGAGCTGAGCCTGTCTGCAGCTGTCGGGAACAACTCCCTAAGCTGTTTCAGGATAATGCCATACCATATACTCTTAAGTGCCTTATAATCCTCGCGGTTAAATAGCAACTTTGGTTTGGCTTTATCAAAACATGTCGTGTAAGGTGTCATACGATTTGGAATACCATCCCCTCGCCAGTTCTGGCGACGGGGATGGCATTCCACCCCTCTAGAGGGGTAAGACATGTTCCTTTACTGTAATGCGGTTACATTCTCCAAAGACCTTAGATCCACAAAATGGATGCCTCTGCCACAGACAAATGTCTGGACCCCTGCAGCTGACCGAAACTCAGCCAAAGGGGTCCTGGACAAAGGGTTTCCTGTCACAGGAGGGTGTCACCACCCTCCAGACAGGAGATAGTGGATTGTAGCAGGGAGGTCTGAAAGAAACCAGACACTGCCGGGGGCGCACAAGGCTGCCCCTTGCATAATCCGCCCAAACCGGTTCTGGGGCACTCCAGCCCTCGTGCCAGGGCGGCCTGGATCAAAGGAAAGGGGTGTATCCACCCCCTTCCTGGGTCCCACCCATAGGGGGGGACCTAGCAGGTAATCACGCCCCTCAAATTGGAATAAGAGTGGGAGCAGTGCCAATGCACATCAGATTTCCTGGAAGAAACATTTGAAACGAAATTCTGGACCCTTCGCCCTCCATCTCATCGTGGAAGCCCGAAGAATCTCCCTTGTGGTCAAGGAGTGACCACCCTGCAGCAGCAGGCACCATCCAGCCCTCGACGTCTACTTAGTTGCAGTTCCCGCCGGAGCTCGAGCGACTGAGATCGACGAGATCAAGCCTGCCTGCCTTCCAACAGCCCGATCCACAGTCCCTGCAAAGCTGAGACCCGTGGAGGCGACCGGAAGCGTGGGGCACGCCATCTTGAATTGACCACGAGACGCTGACCGTGCAGCCCACGAGTGACCCTCGAAGCTGTGCACCGGGGTTTGAGAAGCCCCCACCCTGAGCTACTCCTGAGCCGAAGTTCAGCCCTCCACACTCGACGAGTGCTGCGTGGGGCCCTTCTGCTCTATTTGGCTCAACGCGTTGGCCCGGTCACTTGCCAGCTGGCTAGTGGTCCCTGTGCCGACGAAACTACAAAGAAGACTCGTGAATCTGGTTGCTCTAGATCCACACCAGCTCCCCTGAAAAGGAGCCCCGACTCTGACCTTCCTGGTCCGAGTGAGAAGCAATCTTCCGATCCCGCGTGGATTGCTCTTGCCAAGTGTTGTTTGCTCCAAACTTGAAGCCGACTTCACCGACGGTGAGAGCCTGCGTGGGACAGATCGTGACCTGCTCCTGGACGTCGCAGATGCCCCAGAGCCCACGTGACAGCGGAGAGAAGCTCCTCGACGACCACCTGATTGCGCCCGACATTGCCTGGTTCCATCCTGGTTCCACCCTGGTCACTGCTGAGTGACCCAGACTCTGTCCCCTCTGCTTTCAGGTACTTTTCGACTTGAGTCCACCCTTGGACTCCACCGGACACTTCACCTTCAACCTGCCTGCAGCCCTTTCAGCTTCAAGCACCAAGAGCCTGCGTGTCAAAACCCGACGCCACTTTGACCCTGTGCACCCACTTCCTGTGGGTGAGGTAACTTTGCTCCGCCGGTGTTCCCACACTGGTGCACATCTCTAGGGTCTGTGTGTTAAGTTTTGTTCCTCTAGGTTCAGCGGAAGTGTCCTAAAACTCTAACTTTGTCATTTTTACGCACCATTGGTTAACATTGGTGCATGCGTGCGCTTTCCGCACATCTCCCGAATCCCGAGGGCCATTCCCGACTTCAGCATTGCTTGTCCTGACTGCTCCCAGCGATTCCCTAGGCCCTAGGCCTAACCACTGCTCGATTGGTTTCTCTTATACCACTTGTTTACTATATGGTTTGAGTGGCCACCCGCCCTCATCCATAATTGTGCAACTTGTATGTTTTAACAGTGCTTTTGATTTGTCGCTTGTGCCCCTTTATTCATAAAGAATACTGGGGATTGTTTTTAGTAATAAATACATATATTTTTATAATATATACTTGTGTGGCGTCCTTTCATTTGATATTACAGGATTGTATGTGGTAAAACAGCTCGCTTAACACGACCTCTTAAGTTAAGCCTTTAGGCTGCTTAGTCCATGCTACCCCTAGGATAGCTTGTCTAATAAGGTTGACTTACAACCAGACACCATAAGGGATTGTTTGGTCTGATAATAGGTGGTTCCAGAATTGGAAACATCACCTATCAGGCCAACTTCTCACAGAATGGTTGGCACCTGTGGTACTAGTCTGACAAATGGATCTCAGCGCCTTGAACAGAAACATCAGGATGGATTGACACTTACACATTTTCATTTATGGAAAACCAACGGTTCCAAGTGTACACAGAATAGTGGATTCTTTAGACTTTAAAGCAACTTGGACTTACTCGGAAATCATTTCTGCCCTGGGTGGTCTTTGAGAATGGGAAGGTAAGTTTCACATACATCATTGCCCTCTTTTGTAAGTCGGTTTATATAGAGACTGCATCCACCTTTGGAGAGGCCTTTCAGCCTACAGACCAGAGAAGAGGGGCTTATAGAAAACAAGATTGTGCTGCTGTGACATACTGCATTGATCCAGAAGCAAAATCATTTACACTAGAGAAAGTGCAGACCTGCCTCCTACTGGACTGGCAAGCTTTTATAATCTCCCAAAGGGCACAATTGTGCATCAGACATGCTTGCATCGTAATACTAATATTAGTTATCACGGATGTTAGTCATTCTCAAGTGATCAGTCTGCAACCTTCTCTATATTGGGGACCAAGTACCGCTTAGGAGCAGTTGACTCTCTCAAGGTAGCGCAGCAGAGCAGGCCAAGACCTTCTCAGGGGAGCTAGTGTGGGCTAGTACTCTAATCCACAGATGCACAACGAACAACACCAAATAAATCATTGTCCTGTCAAAGCTTTTATATATGAAAAGAAAAAATACTTTATTATGCACACACTACTTAATACTATGCATTAATTTACACATATTTACAAGTAGGTAGGTGGAAATACTGCATGCAACAATGTATATCAAAAACTTGCCAGTCACACTGTTGTTTTTTATCTTGAATGATACAGTAAACCTTAATTTATCAATCCACCAAACACAATACATCACATAATTAAATTACTTACAATTATTGGTATTTTTCAAATTTTCAAATGATGATGAGATCATATTGAAAATCTCTATAAATATTAGACATGTGTCAGATAATTTGTACTAAAATGAGCACTTAATCAATAATACTAACTGAGTCATGGGAAAAATTTGACATACCAAATGAACGTGAAATAATGAATACAAAATAATTGTTTAAAACAAAAGTATGTGCTTCTGGATTTTAATTCAGAGACCCCAGACAAATTGTTAAACAAAAGTCCACGTGGGAAGGCATCCCTTGTGATTTTGTTCCCCATTGTCAATGTTCAGTGGTCAAGGTATGGACTGTATTATAACCAAGAGAATTGTGCATTGGGTGAAGTATGACCTTTGTCAGAGATATTATAATCATCTTTACATCCAGTTCCTTCATAACCCCTGCTGTTGATTTGGATTAGTAACGAATACTTTGGAAAAAATTAAGAACAGGGCAGGGACACGACCAACTATGTGGTCATAAAGTTTCTCTCCCCGCTTCTTTTCTAAACAACTAGGTGAGTGGTCATAAAGTTCATCTCCCCTACTGTTGACAAAGTCAGTGGTCATAAAGTTACTCTCTCTTCCCCTTTTCCTTCATTTTTTCCAAAGTATTCTTTACAAATCGAAATCCTTCCTAAAGAGGCTTATCATTATCCCCTGTTCAGAGGAGACAAAGGCTAGAGGTCGAAATATCCTTATAGCAGAGGAAATAAGTGGACTGGACATGAAGAAAATTACTAAAGATTCTGCCAAAGGAGTCCAAACCTTCACCACTGAACATTGACATTGGGAAACAAAATAACAAAGGATTACTTCGCCCACATGGACAGAACCTGCAATCAATACTCAATATGAAAAGCACATTACAGATGACAATTGATGCATTCACCATTGATATTAAACTCCTACAGGAAGACCACATGAAATGTAAGTTAAAAGTGGGAAAAGATGAACATAGTTAAATGATGAGCGTTACTTTGACTTCAGACTTGTACAGAGGATTCCAAGAGTCGATCATGCCACAATAATATTAGTGCTGTGGGCCTTCAGGAAGCAGGGGAGGGAGCATGCTCTTTCCAGGAGACTAGTACAAAAGGGGGTGGTGATGGACGGAGAATCTGAATCAATCAAACACTCACACCCAGTCAAAAGATCTGGGTTTAATCCATCACCGTTCTTTAGCCCACTCTGCCACCCCAGTTCAGACATGGCTATATGCAAATCAGTCTGACCCTGTGCCTCATGGGAACAGTCCAGCCCGAACTGCCAAGCCATGTCTTCCCTGGACCGGAAACAAGCTTCCAAGGACCGGTTTCTGGCATTCCAGCCGTCTTCAGCCCGGCTTGCTTGAATCCAGTGGCAAAGTGAGCAAGGGACTCACGTCTGAGCATACCCTGCCACACTTATGGCGGCCTGGCTGATGAGGATTATGAATCCGAAACCGGTCCCAGGATGCTTGTTTCCGGTCCATGGAAGACATGGCTTGGCAGTTCGGGCTGTACTTTTCCCATGAGGCACAGGGTCAGACTGATTTGCATATAGCCATGTCTGAAATGGGGTGGCTGAGTGGGCTAAAGAATGGTGGTGGATTAAACCCAGATCAGTTGACTGGAGGTGAGTGTTTGATTTGCTCAAACGCTCCGTCCATCATCCCCTTTTGTTTCGCTTTGTTCGCCCTAAGTGTGGCAGGGTATGCTCAGACGTGAGTCCCTTGCTCACTTGGCCACTGGATTCAAGATAGCCTGGCTGATGAGGATTATGAATCCGAAACCGGTCCCAGGATGCTTGTTTCCGGTCCATGGAAGACATGGCTTGGCAGTTCGGGCTGTACTGTTCCCATCAGGCACAGGGTCAGACTGATTTGCATATAGCCATGTCTGAAATGGGGTGGCTGAGTGGGCTAAAGAATGGTGGTGGATTAAACCCAGATCAGTTGACTGGGGGTGAGTGTTTGATTTGCTCAAACGCTCTGTCCATCATCCCCTTTTGTTTTGCTTTGTTCGCCCTAAGTGTGGCAGGGTATGCTCAGACGTGAGTCCCTTGCTCACTTGGCCACTGGATTCAAGATAGCCTGGCTGATGAGGATTATGAATCTGAAATCGGTCCCAGGATGCTTGTTTCCGGTCCATGGAAGACATGGCTTGGCAGTTCGGGCTGTACTGTTCCAATGAGGCACAGGGTCAGAATGATTTGCATATAGCCATGTCTGAAATGGGGTGGCTGAGTGGGCTAAAGAATGGTGGTGGATTAAACCCAGATCAGTTGACTGGGGGTGAGTGTTTGATTTGCTCAAACGCTCCGTCCATCATCCCCTTTTGTTTCGCTTTCCAGGAGACTGGCTGATCACCAATATATATGACAGAAATCCTTCTATGCTCTTCTCAATGGAATGGGTGCTTAGGGCCCCGGGCCAGAACCCACTCAGGTTGCCTGAAAAACATGGACCTTGGAGGGTTGAGGGGAATGACTTACAAATCTTTTCCAACTACACTAAAGAAGAGGAGCTTTTTCTTATCTCTTAAGTGGAAAACATGACAACTGAAGCTGTTATATTCCCTTCTCTTCCCAGGCAAAGTCTCACTTGACTGCTCATCACTTATCCAAATTGAGGAAAAATGGTGTGCATATCACTATGATAAAGTATACTCTGCTTTCCCATGGGGTACACCAATCTATACAGCATCTGGCATACTCTTTACTGCCCATGGAGCTCACATAGATGCAGAGGGGAGGTTCATGATAATAGCCGGGATGCTCAAAGGTGAGACCATACCATTAGTTAGTGTATATGCGCCTAACATGAATTACACATAATTCCATAATTCCTAGATACCTTAACCCAGTCTTTTTGAAATATTGAAGACTCTGAGTATATGGCGCTGCAATTTAAACATACTACTAGACTACACGATGGAAAGATCTCATCCTCTGTAATTTAGCAGGTAATCTATGTTACCTGCCTGTTATTAGATATATGATGCCATTAACACCCAAAAGACTGAGAGTATTCATGTTATCCTTTGGTAAACAGAACACATACCAGACTGTACCTGGTTCTGGGAGATATAAGGACAACCCTTAAGAAGCCAAGACTGCGTATTTAGGCCGAGTGGTATTAGATCGCAATTCACTCCTGTTATCAATAAATCGAATCGAGACTTCCCCAGTGAACTCCATGTGGCACTTACAAGCAGCGGAAGATCATGACATGCCATTCCATGATGCAATAGGAAAGTACATAGATAATTACTTCTATGAAATGGCAATTTGGCTTGCAGGATTGACACTGAATGGGAAGCATTTAAAGTAGTGATGCAAGACAAATATTTTCAGACATCCTTTAGTGTGAAGCAGACATTACTTACAGAGATTTTTTAAAATCCAAACATCGGATTTATGAATAGGAAAGAAAGGTTATTTTATATGTGGGCCCGAGATGTTTGGGCACCGTTACAGTGCTACCTATTGTCCCACCCTTGCAGTGATCCTTCCGAGGTGAGGTGAGGCTATCTGAACACAGCAACTGGTACTTATTGATGTGGCCTATCGGAAGTGGATTGTGCCAACTTGAAGGCGAGTGTGTGGCCTGGGTCTGGGGGGGAGACTGAGGCACTAGGCACTTCAGTGAGTGGGTACATGGATGAGTTGTCGTGAGGGTGCCTCTTATCCACCTCCCCTTTCCTAAAAATGACCTATGATATTGACTACGATTCTATTGATTCATTCTTCTGCATTGATGTGTAAAGTGTAAGAATTGTCTGTTCTGCTATACCACTGCTGCGTACTGTTGCCGGACAACATGATCATTGCAAAAAACTTACCGACCGTATGTTCATGACCCATGGAGATAATTGTATGTGTATGATGACTTGTGTACCATGTTTCTGTTTGTTTCTAAAAAAAAACAACAAGTAAAATGTTTTAAAAAAAAGAAGAAAAAAAAGAAAATGGGGAAAAGAGAAAGAGGGTGGGGGGCCCGCAAAGACCGAAACCAGTGAAAGCCCCGAGATCAAACAAAAATGGGGGGGGGGACAATAACAGAATCAGCAGATTGTGATCCAAGTGGTTCGGAAACACAAATTATTGCCCCATGCCTCCTGACGAATGATGCTATGTGGCAGAGACTAGAGACACTGGTTTCAACTGTACTTAACTCTGTGGTATTAAGACTAAGCCAAATAGAGGAGAGATTAACTGGCCTAGAAGCCCAGGCAAAAGATAATTTGTGCGCACTAGAGGCCATAGTAACAAAGATTGGCCCATTGATCACCCCAAAGCCGCCAACTCATCAAGAGAGACCTAGACCAGATCTCACCTTAATGGCCTCAAATATGCTCCCCACTACTTCAAATATGGCCCACCACCTCAGTGATAACTTGGCGAGAGCAACTCCCAATGTAACAACAGATATACTTAGTAATTCTAATTGTAGTAAACAGAATCGAGAAAGGGCAAATCTCAACATAGCATCCAAAGGCCACGAAAGAACATTGAAAGAAGGGGGCAGCCAAGATGACATTTGGAGGGAAGTGAGATCAGCCTCGGGTACCCTAAGGAAAGGTCATTAGACTCTATATCTCCCTCCAGAAGCTGCCCCTTTGGTATTAGTGTTGGGAAATGTACCACCATTGCGGAAGAGACAAGCGGAACCAACAGCTCAATTAATGTCCAAAGCTCTCCATTGGTTAACTCAAAACCTAAATAAGGTGGAGGCCATGGGTAGGAATATCTCAAGTCAGATGATTATGGCAAGAAGCGTATCATGGGTGGGCCCAGCTATGAAAGAAATGCCGGGAGACTGTGTGGTATTGAACTTTAAAAGTGAATTTGCGGTTGGTTTCCTCCTGACACAACTAGGCAACGCCACCATTAAAAGTACTCAGATCCCTGTTTTACTGCTGGGTTTCTTCTATAGACCTCTGATGCCGCCGAGAAGGGAGGGTTTTTTATCGCCTAGTGTGAGACAGACAGGGGAACCATTTTGTGGCGAATCGGGGCCACTTGAATACGGGCTCGAGAACAGATTTGCGCCTCTGTCTGACCTCGAAGCCTGTGACTGATTACAGTCAGTGCAGGCAAGCCCTGAAATGAATTGTGAAAGGCAACCCACTCAGACTAGGGCCAGTAGAGAGAGTGCACAGTTACCACTAATACAACAGGAGCATGAAAAAACAGTACTGAAAATAGCATTGTGGAATGTTGCTGGCATCACCCTCAAATTGAATGATAATAATTGGATTAAGTCATGGCAGGGCCATGAAATAGTATGTTTTGAGGAGACATGGGCCACGGAACCAGTATTTATTAATAGTTATCGATCTTTTCAGACCCTAGTTAATCCATCTACCTCAGGGAGGGCGAAGTAGAGCATACTGACTTTAATCCGGAATGACCTATCTTTAAAAGTAAATTACATTTAAACTTTCACATTATGACGCTGGAGGTGCAAGAGGAAGGGGCATGGATATTAAGAAACTACTATAATAATAAATTTAGTCCAAATATGCACTCGATCGTGGGGGAGGTCAATAAAGCAATTGCTGATACAGTGCGCAACATTAAGAATGAGAACATAAACTTTATATGGCTAGGTGATTTTAACCGCATGCGTGCGGCGGCTTTTTTCGCGCTGTGCGGCGTTTTGAAAAAAGCCGCATTACATGACGAGCTGATCTTGTCTTGAGCATGCGAGCGGCGCAACTCATGACGAGCTCAGCTTGTCATGAGCACGGAAGGGGTTAATATACACCCATGCAAACATAACACACTGCCTGTCTGCGGAATTGAGGATATGGCACTGGCTTAAATAAGCTAATAGCGTCTTTAAACATGGAAATAATTTGTGACCCTGACCCCACAACAGATACTTTGCCGAACACCTTCCACCGAAAGGGGTCTGAGTCCACGATTGACTATATGCTTTTAACCCTCCCACTTAGTGTAAGGGTTACTAAGATAGGTAACTCCTTCACGACTTTTAGCGATCAAGCTATAGTTTCAATAGAGTTGAAATTATCGACATGGGAGAAACAAAGGCGTACCAATGTTGAAACACCAATTGTGGCAAGGAAAAACGGGGTTCAGTTAAAATGGGCACACATAGATAAAATCAAGAAGATTCCAGAAATCATATTAACCTCTTGCATGCTCATGACAAGGTGAGCTCGTCATGAGGCACACTGGAGCTGTGCTCATGACAAGGTGAGCTCGTCATGTATAATGGGATTCAATAAATATCAGCACAGGACGGGAAAAGCCTTAGCAGCCAAGTAGTTAAATACCCAAGATGAGATACAACTGTGTCTAGATCCAGAAGCAGATGCGGGGAGGTTGTCCGAGCTTTCTGCGATATCCAAGCAAACATAAAATCGCCCCTTGCAAGAACAAAAGCGCAAAATAAAGAAAAAGGTAGAGGCTGGTTTGACTTACCGGGTACAAAAGCACAAAAGGCTTTGTTATATGCCCTAAAGGCCAGACCTAGAAGCCAGGATCAGATAAGAACACTGCGGGCCTCATATAAACCAGCACGTAAAAGTAGAGAAAAGGACATTAGGGAGGACTTATGGGCCGACCTAGATAATGCAGCTAATTCAGGAAATAGCTGTGCTCTCTGGGAGCTATTAAATGCACCATTTTTAAAAACCACTAGTGGTGCAACAACAGATATAAATGTCGATGAGGAGGCTTGGGTTTCCCATTTTGAGAATATTTTATTCTCTCATTTTGATATTTCATCCCATCAGGTGGCAGTGCAAGAAATACGCCCAGAGTCTTTATTGTTCTCTTTCTTAGAACTTAAAGCAGGGCTGTATTCATATAGTCTAGGAAAGGCCAAGGGACCGGACAGTGTTCCACTCGACTTTTTTCACGAAAATCCAGATTTATGGATACCACTGCTGACGAACGTCCTGAACAGTATAGCCCTAATAGGTCCCCTTCCCTCATGGTCATCAGGGGTCATTGTACCCATTCACAAAAAAGGAGATAGGGCCAACCCAAAGAACTGCAGACCAATTTCCTTGCTGGATACAACAGCAAAGCTTTGGGTCGCCTTCTATCTAGACTAGAGGGATGGGCAAAGGAGAATAACATCTAAATTCAGGCCCAAAGGATTGCAGCAGGGAAGGGTCACTGTTGATCAATGCTTGAATTTAGTATTGACCATAGAAAAGTATACTAGAATGAAGGATGGGAAAATCTACATGGCATTCATGGACCTGAGCGCTGCATTTGATTGCGTGGTCCATGATAAGCTATGGGACATAATGGAGATGATGGGGGTAGACTCAGCTATATCAAATTTTATCAGGCAGTCGTATGTAAATGTAACTGCATCAGTGCGCAACACTAAAAATGGAGACTGTACACATTATTTTAAAATCTCCAAGGGAGTAAGGCAGGGATATGTATTGGCTCCATTTCTCTTTTCCATATATACGAATGGAGTTGAAGAAGTACTCACCATAGCCACACAGGATTTCCCTCTTTTTGAAAATCAAATGCTACCAATATTGGCTTATGCGGATGATGCGGTGCTAATTGCCAGAACAGGCCTTGGGTTACAAAGGCTGAAAACCACATATGTCACATTCATGGACGCAATTCCATGTAGAATCATCGGAAAAAATAGAGGAAGAGGACTCTTTTCCCCTATTTGGGGATTCTTTTCGATAAAGACCTGACATGGGCTAAACTGATGGAAGGAAGAAAGATGGTGATGGAGAGAGGTACTATCGTTGTAAAATCCTCTGCTAGAAAACTGGGTGCTAAACCCCTACTCCTGATAAAAAATATCTACCAGGCAAGAGTAAAGTCAGCAGCAACCTATGAAGCTGGTGTTTGGGGTGTGGTGGCACCAACACCCCTTCAAACAATTGAAAATAGATTTTTTAAATCTATAGTTGGCCTCCCTTCTTCTATTGCAAATAGTATCCTACATAAGGAACTAGGTTTGCCCTATATTTCAGATTACACACAACTAGCCCCACTTCTACTTTGGCACTGAATTTGGAGAAGAGATACAGTGCCACTTACTCAATCAATAATAAGGAGCTGCTTAACCATGGATAAGTGGAAAGGGTCTAGGTGGCTTAGTTATGGAGAGACAGTGCTAGGGAGATTGGCCTTCATGAATTATTTAAAGATCCATTGACCTGTAAGAAGGTCTCCAAGCAGAAGGTTGCCAATATGTTCCTGCTAATGCCTGAGTACAAGCTTAGAGAACAGCAAAAATAGAAACACACCATTCATATATACAGCCTCAATCCACCATTGACAGAAAGGGGGTTCTCTTATTTAGTGAATGTAAATAGGACCCAACACAGATTCATATTACTCAGGTTTCGCACTCACCTGATCCCTCTTACGGTAGGTTATCCGGAAAAAATATATAATAATTCTGAGCTTTGTGTGTGCCCTTGTGATAATCTGTTATCCCAAACCAAATTACATTTAGTTTTATTCTGCAGGCTATATAAGAATGGAAGAAATGATTACTTAAAACCAATTTTAAAGAAAGGGAATTTTAAGGAGTGTTGGGTGGCACTCTACTTTTTAAAATCATTACCTGACCCTTTTGTTTGCTACTCAATAGCGTCATTCTTATGGGCCTGTATGAGGAAGAGGAAGAGGGTTGTGTGTATATGAAATGGTTTCTTTTTTTAAAGATGTTAATGCATTTATATCTTTATTCTAGAATCCTTGTCAAAATATCTGTAATTTTTACAAACAAAAAACCTGTACAATTTTATGATGATGTATTTATTTGTGCTTTTATGATCGAATAAAGAAAGGAAACAAAGTTCTAGTGATTATAGTTCCATTCCATTCACAGCTCATTTGAGATGTCATGAGTGATGTCACTGACGATGTCATGAATGATGTAATGTCTGAGGTCATAAGCAGTGCATTGCGGGGCGTATGCTATAGTTAGCTCAGGTAACTATAACTGCTGAATTTTAGTGGTTTTGTACGAGTGAAATCTGAGTTTAACTATAATGTCCCTTTAATCTTTGTTTTTTTCAGCAAATTTTGAGTTTTTTTATGTTAAGTAAGATGCCTATCACAATGGATGGTGGGGGGTTGAAAGCAGGGCCTGGCATTGTGCTGCCCCCTCCCAAGCTTGCTGCTCCTGCCTTCCCTCCTCCTTGCCATCCATTGCTCAAGTCCATGCCCCTGCTCCCTCATTACAGCCCTGTATGGCCGTTGTTCTGCCACTGGCCTTCCCACCTTCTCTGAACAGTTAGCTTGCTGCCTCATCCATTTTCTACTATCCTATGTTGTCTGAATCCATGCACTAGCCTCCTCCCTCCTGTCATGCATGTTCTGATGTTCTGATGTGCTGCCACTGCCCTCTATTAGCATGATGTCCCAGTCCACTCCACCTGCCCATCGTTGCCCTCCTGCTTAGCCTCTGTGCTTAGCTTGCTGCCCTACTCTCCTTTCCCCTGCCCTCTGCTATCTGTGTGCATGCCCCTGACCCATCCTTTTTGCCCACCATGTTCCATAGACCTGCCCCTCCTATCTACTCTGAGTTTTCTGTTGAGTTGCCACTCCCCTGCCACCCGCCTAGCATTGTCAGATGACTATAACCTCTCCCTGCTACCTCCACCCTGCCTGTCCACATTACATGCCCCTAGCCCCTTCCTCCTGTCTCAATGATCCATTTTACTGCCACATCCTTCTGCCCTCCCTGGTGTGTGGTGCTGCAGCTGCTCCTATGCCTGCCTGTGTGGTCTGTTGTGAGGCACCTTCCTCTGAACTCTCTTGTCTGTGCCCAGCTCCTACCTCTCCCTTCTAACATCCATGATCCTTTGTGCATGCCTCGCACCCTCCTTCTTGCCTATCATGGCCAAATTGTGCTGCCACTAACCCTCTTGCTTGCCATGCATGATCTTCTGTGCTGTCACACCCCCTCCCACCTTCCCTGAGTGGTCAGCTAGCTGCCCCTGACCCCCTCCCACCTTCCCTCCATGGTCTGTGTGAAGGCCATTGTAGTCTAATTGTTGCCCTCCATGGTGTGTTGTGCTTCTAGTGCCCATCCTGCCTGACCCCCATGGTCAGATTGCTGCTCCTGCCTGCCCCCTTGCCCCCTGTCCTCCCTATTCATGTCCAGACTCCTATTCCCTCCCTTCTGGCTTGTCAATCAATCAATCAATCAATCATGCCATTTGTATAGCGCACTACTCACCCGGGAGGGTCTCAAGGCGCTTGGGGGGAGGGGTATGCTACTGCTCGAACAGCCAGGTCATGAGTTGTTTCCCGAAGGCGAGATGGTCCTGGGTCAGCCGAAGGTGGATGGGGAGGGAGTTCCAAGTCTTGGCAGCAGGTAAGAGAAGGATCTTCCTCCGGCGGTGGCTCTTCGGATGCGTGGTACGGCTGCGAGGGCGAGGCTGGTGGACCGTAGCTGGCGGGTGGGCGTGTAGAAGGTCAGGCAGTCGTTGAGGTACTTGGGGCCCAGGTCGTGGAGAGACTTGTGTGCGTGGGTGAGGAGCCGGAACGTGATCCTCTTGTCGACGGGGAGCCAGTGCAGGTTCCTCAGGTGGCTGGAGATGTGGCTGCGTCGGGGGACATCCAGGATGAGTCGGGCGGAGGCGTTCTGGATGCGCTGGAGTCTTTTCTGTAGCTTGGCTGTGGTTCCGGCGTAGAGGGCTTTTCCGTAGTCCAGTCGGCTGGTGACGAGTGCCTGGGTGACAGTCTTCCTGGTCTCGGTCGGGATCCAGCGGAAGATCTTGCGAAGCATACGCAGGGTGTTGAAGCACGATGAGGAGACGGCGTTGACTTGTCTGGTCATCGAGAGGGAGGGGTCCAGGATGAAGCCCAGGTTGCGTGCGTGGTCGGTTGGCTTGGGTGCGGTGCCCAGGGCTGGGGGCCACCAGGAGTCGTCCCAGGCGGAGGGCGAAGATCCCAGGATGAGGACTTCCGTCTTGTCCGAGTTCAGTTTCAGGCGGCTGTTCTTCATCCACTCGGTGACGTCTTTCATCCCTTCGTGTAGGCAGGTTCTGGCGGTGTCGGGGTCTCTGGTGAGGGAGAGGATCAGCTGGGTGTCGTCGGCGTAAGAGATGATGTTGAGGTTGTGCTGGCGTGCGATGGCTGCGAGAGGTTTCATGTAGATGTTGAAGAGGGTGGGGCTGAGTGAAGATCCTTGTGGGACGCCGCAGATGACTTCGGTGGCCTCGGAGCGAAACGGGGGGAGGCGGACTCTTTGTGTTCTTCCGGCGAGGAAAGAGATGATCCACTCCAGTGCCTTCTCTTGGATACTGATGTTGCTGAGGCGCTGGACTAGGGTGCGGTGGCAGACCGTGTCGAACGCAGCGGAGAGGTCCAGGAGGATGAGGGCCACTGTTTCCCCCTTGTCGAGCAGGGTCCGGATGTCGTCGGTGGCTGCGATGAGGACGGTCTCGGTGCTGTGGTTGGCTCTGAAGCCGGACTGCGAGGGGTCGAGGGATCCGTTCGTCTCGAGGAAGGCGGTCAGCTGTCTGTTGACGATCTTCTCAATGACTTTAGCAGGAAAAGGGAGGAGCGAGATGGGGCGGAAGTTTTTGAGATCGGTGGGGTCCGCTGTAGGTTTCTTCAGGACATGCTTGTCTGTTCCATTGTCATGCCCCTGATCCCTTCCTCCTGCCCTTTATGGTCTGTTATGCTGCAGCTTTCTCTCCTGTCTGTCCAGTATGGTCAGCTTGCTGCCTTGCCTCTTTCCCCTCTGTTCTCTGTTGTCCATGTGCATGGTCCTGTCCCCTCCCTATTGCTTTTCATGGTTTGTTGTGCTGCACTGCAGTCCCTCATGCCCTGTGTGGTGTATTGTGCTGCTGCAAACCCTGAAGCCTGCCCTGTAAGGTCAGTTTGGGGCACCTGTCCAGGTCCCTCATGTCCTCTGTTATACGAGTGGATGTCGCAACCCCATTTCCTCCTGCCTTCCATGATCCAATGTATTATACTTGCTAACATTTTGAACTGGGTAAGAGGGAGATTTTTATTTTTTTTAACTTGGGAATTGATTTTTCCCATTTACTTGCATAGAAAAAGAGGAGATTGTAGACAAGAGACAGATAAAATAAAGCCCTTTTGGGCTTAAAAACATTGGGCGTTTCCTGCCTGAATCGGCTCTGTTGGCATGTATAGTTGTACTACCACTGCCTCTTCCTTCTGCCCGCAATGTTCTGATATATTGCCACAGCCTCTCTTGCCTGTCCTGCATTGTTAGTTTGCTGCCCATGCCCCCCGTTCCACTGCCCTCCATGTTGTGCTGCCACGGCCCTTCCTGTCTGCCCAGTGTGGTCAAATTGTTGCCTCGCACCCTCTCACCGGCCTTCAATTTTCCAAATCCTAGCACCTGCCCTCTGCCTCACAACAGTATCCTAATGAACAACTAGATTGCTAACATTCTATATTTATTACAAAAGTGTGGCACGCCTGACGTCATCTTAATGTCATCAAAACTGTAATACCTAAAGCATTTCCTTTAGAAATTATATAAATGAGCGGGTCTTATTCGCATAGAAATTATGGTTAGTGCTCTAAAAAACTAAAATGAGGACATATTTTCTGAGTTCTCAAATAGCGACAAAGCACTTTTAAATTATTTGTTATCTTTATGTTTTTTTATCGAGTTGACCACTTGATTAAATGATACGCTTAGGGGAGAGAATATGGTGTTACTTCCAGAGCTGCAGACTTTGCAACTGGGGAACCAAAATGGAGTTTCTGCTTCAGCTCGACATTCTGTGATTCTGGTCAAATCACTTAATCTCCCCATGCCTACAACCAAAACGAGTTTTTCCTTGTATGATGTAACCAATGCTCATGTAAAGCACTCCAATATCTGACCAGCCTGCCCTATATAAAACTGCAAAAAAACAAAAGATAAAAAGTGTTTTCCACACTTCTGTCGCTCGTAGTCTGAACTTAAAGTAACTGCTGCTGGGAGCTGACCTTGCCCTTTTGGATTATACACTGCGGGACTGGTGTTCTTTTTGCCGTGTCCGGAACTGCTGCTTGGAACTGCGGGACTGCGAGGATCACAGGTCAGTGCGCTCCAACACCACGCACACCTGCTGCCTCTTCCCGCAACTCCTCCCTGCTCAGCCTGCTGCCTGTTAAAGCGACTCGCGGCACCCGCTTCGCGGGCGCCGCTCGTGGTCTGAACTTAAAGTAACTGCTGCTGGGAGATGACCTTGCCCTTTTGGATTATACACTGTGGGACTGGTGTTCTTTTTGCCGTGGCCGGAACTGCTGCTTGGGACTGCGGGACTGCAAGGACCACAGGTTAGTGCGCTCCAACACCACACACACCTGCTGCCTCTTCCCGCAATTCCTCCTCTACCCTTTACTTAAGCCACACCCAGCACGCCACCGCGGGACGCCCGCGGGACGAAGTGTGGGCGAAGCCCGGGCCAAGGGCGGGCCCGTTGTAGCCCGTTAGAGACCGCTTAAGGCCGGGCCGGGCTACCCCCCCTAACGTCTGACTTTGCGTTTGGACCCTAACTAACTAATATAGCTGCACGTACTAAATTATATTTTTCTGTTTGCATCTGGGTATTTCTGACATAGATTCTGGTTAGCCTAAGTTTTCTTGTGAACTATGTGTACTAGAGGCTCCAGAAGTAAAACAGCTGCAGGGGGGGGGTCCCCAACTGGGCACTCTGGATCATTTTATCATAAGGGCTAATTCCTTTATAGACCAGGAAATTTCTTCGATGGAGCGCAGAGTGTCCCAAGATCTCGCTTCGGCTAAGAGATCTTCTTTGGGCCACTTTGCTACAGCCAAGACTCCGGAACAATCAAAAGGCCTGGTTCCTCTAAAAACTCCCGTTACAACTAATGTGGATATGCACGCCCATAGACAGAGTTTGCCCGGTATGGTGGACCTATCAGTGTCGTACCAATCATTAGATTTACAATCAAGTACAGACCTTGAAAAACCCCCGGATATAGCCGCTATCACCTGACCTGTTGACCTGAGCGCTAGCCAGCTGAAGGGCAAGAGGGGGGGGGATCCCTAAAAAAATCAAGCAAAATACATTAAGGGGGAGGGGTAAACAATCCGGAAAGACCCTTGGGACTCCTGTTCCAAACCCGATTTCAAACTCGATTATAGATCATGATCCCTCTTGTAATATTCTTACAAATGAGGTATCGTGTAGAGTGAATCCTGAGGTCCCAGTTAACACAGACAGCATCAGTATTAGGGACGATGAGGTTAATATTTCACTCCTACCTCGGATAGCAGAACTCTTTAAACATTACCTCACTCCCATTGAGATAAGATTAGCCCAAATTGAGAAACAGATAACTGACTTGTGTGCGGTCCCAAAAAAAACTAACACGCAGGGGATTCAAAAAACAGGGGGAACTAAACCCAACATTGATAAACCCACTGATCTGGCTATTAAAAAATCACAAGTACCGGTGACCAACTCAAAACCAAAGTCTACCTTGGTTCCTGTGAAGGCAACCGCACCAAAACCCAAACCATCTATTACCCTTCCCCGAGAAGGGCACACTTTAAATAGAGAACCCATAAATACAGCCGAATAAGAATAACATTGATGGAAGTCACCCTAGGAGACGAGCCGTGAAGCTGCCCCCGGAGGCAAGTCCCTACGTTGTAGTCATGACAGGGGTCCCAGAACTGGGCGAGGCCGATGAGGAACCCAATTGGTCTTTAAAAGATAAAGTCCAACACTGGCTTAACATAAATCGGCCCCTATCATCTAACCGAGTAAGTAAGATTCTGACAGTTCGTAGGGTAACGTGGGTGGGCCACGAGCGAAAATCAGTCCAGGGTGACTGCATACTGGTTAATTTTGCGGACCCTCACACAGCTGACCATGTGTGTGCATGGAACACACAGGACACACATGAGGGGATTGCAACCAGATGTCTTTCCTTTTTTTATCCCCCAAGGATTGGCCCGACACATGTTTGGTACAATGACACTGACTGGCACACTGTAGGGCGCCTCATAAGGGGTGGAGACTGGGGGACTTGGGGGGCTCAGGGCTTAAGAGACCAGGTATACAGGGACACCTGGGGTAGCTTCCCGACAGCTAACAGATTTAGTTGCCTAGAGATGGTTGACTGACAGCTAAATCCCTCTTTCTTAACCGAGGACGATAGGGTGGACCTTGTATCCCCGAGGGGTGGAGTTGATGAGTGTGGCGAGCCGCCCACCGCTGGCGGGCCACCCACAGCATCCCGGCCAACCAAGAAATCCTCCGCCAAAACTTTTGAGAGGAGTTCTATCCTCCCCGGCCGGATTAGTATGATGGCCATTGAGGAATTAGCAGATCCAGGTATAAGTAATAGCACCAATATAGATCTGTGTGACAGGGGTTTCATCTCTATTGTCTCCTGGAATCTGGCGGGTCTGGCAAATAAATTAGACTCCCCGGACTGGGGGTTATTTATAGATTCATTTGACGTCTGCCTCTTCCAGGAGACATGGGCAAGAGAAGACCATAGGCGTGTAGGGTTCGACACATTCTCAATCTGGGCGAACTGGAAGGGGAAGGGACGCCCGTCAGGTGGACTAACTATCTGGGTGGGATCCCATTTGGGCTGTAAAGCAAGGGCTCTCAAAACTTACTCATCAGACGTTCAATGTGTACTCTTGGAATGGCCTAATGCCGTAAAACTGGCATTGATTAATATTTATTCGAGACCAGTAGGCATAGCAAAAGTTTCTAGTGCCATTGAGGAACTATCACTGTTTTTGAGTACTATCCCTCAAGGTACCCCGTTTGTGGTCGGGGGAGATTTTAACTGTCAATTTGAACGGCTCCCACTATTTTTAGAAGGTGCGACCACTGAGGAGGATGACCAAAGGGGAATTCCTAAACTGGTTGGCCCCCCAGTGAAGTCCTGGTCACCTCTAGCGACACAGATCATGAGCCTAACCTTAGCAAACTCTCTAAGAACCTGTAATGGCCGGGTTGGTGGATATATTCCCCCTAAACCCACCTTCAACAAACCGGGGCATAATTCTTGCCTGGATTACATACTGGTGGAAACGTCTGAATGGGCCAGAATCGTAGACTTTAAGGTTTCCCCGCGAGATGACAGCGACCATAATGCGTTGAGCTTAAAAATTTCGGTCCCTGGTGTTACATTTCCATGCAGGGAGGTGATGACCCCATGAATCCGAGTATGATTTTATCTAGTAACCGGCGCAGAGTCCGATGGTCTAAAATTGTAGGAAGACCTACGGATCTCCAGAGGCTTTATGCAATGACTGTTCCAGTCTTGCAAAAAGTTTAAAAACTCATTTACCAATTCCCGTCAGAGGAGAGTCACAGAGATCTTAGTGCAATTCATTTGGAGTTGTGCAGTACTTTAGCTGAGGTGTTGAATCGTGTGCAGAGGGCAAAGAAAGGGAAGGGGATGCGCGCCCCATGGTATAATGCTGCCTGCAGGAAGGCTAAAACCGACCTACTTGAGGCCATGAAGCAACACGATAACATCTCATTGGTCAGAGCTAAGAGAAAGGAGTATAAATACCTTATTTTCAATGCTAAGATCGAATGGGATGAAGACAACTGGACAGACATGACGGCCGCTCTCAAGTTTCGAGACGCCCGGAAATTCTGGCAGATTGTCAAAAACGGCACGTCCGAATCCACTCCGGCAGTAGAGGCAAATATTGCACCCAGTGTATGGGAGGATCACTTCAGATTTGTGTATGCCCAAGTCATCGTAGATCCCTCTGGTGACCAGGAAGACCTGGTGGTAGGTACGACCCCTGCACCTTTTCCTGAAACGGATACATTTACCCTGGCAGAGGTTGGGGCAGCTATTGCTAGACTCGCTGCAGAAAAAGCCCCAGGGTTGGATAAACTCCCTGGTGACCTATTTAAAAACGAACCCATGATTTGGGTTCCCTACCTACAGGTCTTATTTAATGCAATTCTTGGAGGAATGATGGTGCCTATTACTTGGCTGGGGGCGGAGATTGTCCCCATCTTCAAGAAGGGTTCACCTCTGCTCCCAGTCAACTATAGGCCCATTAGTCTAATTGACGTCCCCCAAAAGATCTTTGCCAGGCTGATCTTGGATCGCCTCTTAGAATGAATGCTAGACCACTCAGTCCTGAGCCCCTACCAAGCAGGGTTCAGGAACAAAGTATCCACTATAGATCAAATTTTCCGTCTTACCATCTTGTTCTGGAAAACAGTACAGCTGGAGGGTGGCAGCCTCTACACTGTATTCGTTGACCTACGAGCGACCTTTGATCTTGTACCTCGTAGGAAACTTTGGTCAGTGCTCTCAGGCCTGGGGGTTCCGCAACATCTCTTAAACATGGTTGTAAGACTACACACTGACAACTATGCCCAGGTCAGATGTGGCAAGGAGGGAACACTGTCCAACAGATTCCCCGTTGGCAGGGGGGTAAGACAGGGCTGTGTGCTTGCACCGACCCTGTTCTTCCTCTATGTCAACGGGGTAATCGCCCACTTGAATGGGGTTGAAAATAGCGACGCCCCTAAACTCGGAGGCAGACGACACCCTGCTGCTGTCCAAGTCGCCAATGGGGATACAGCGAGTTCTCAATGGTTTCGAGGCATTTTGTAAAGATCATGGCCTCGAGATCAATGCACTGAAGACAAAATATATGGTCTTCAACCCACCACCCAAAACTCGCTCTAATCCGTATATTGGCGCCAATAGGCTAGAGAGGGTCAGAACCTTCGAGTACTTGGGGATTACTCTAAACGAAAAAAATGTCGTGGGGGCACCAAAGGGAGAAGTCACAGCTAAAACTGGCCCAAATAGCATGCGAAATTATCAAGCTTGTTACAAAAAATAAATCTTCTTCTAAGCCGGTTGGTCCCCCATTAGAGATCTATAGAGCACAGGCTAGGGGTGCTGTTATGTATGGAAGTCAACTCTGGGGCTACACGTGTAACCAAGATTTAGTAGCAATAGAGAATAAATTCATTAGACATCTCCTATCACTTCCCCCTAGCATTCCCCTGTTGCCGGTGAGACTGGACTTGGGCTTGAGACCTCTTGACGAAGATATGGGACTACGGCCCTTAATATTCTGGCGCAGGATATGGAGTGTACCTGAGCTAGTTAACTACAGGCAAGAACTCCAAGAAGTTCTTACTTTACCAAATGTTGGGAAAATTCCCTGGTTAAAATACATAAAGACAGAACTAGGGAAACTAGGGTTACTCACTTTATGGTCTGACCCATTGTCATCATGTTCCCGGGTCACGCAGAAACAGCTCACTAATCACTACCGGGAAAGCAAACTTGCTACACATCTGCAAAGAACAGGCCTAGGTACTTTAACGATATCATTCTTAAATACTAAGGACATTTACAGGTTTGAAACTGTTCTAGATGTTATATTCCCAACTACTATTAGGAAACTGTACCTTCAATGGAGGTATAGCAGTTTGCCAATACGGGCTTATACCTGTAAATGGGCTGATTCTTCCCCGACCCACTGCCCAGCCTGCAAATCTCAACAGGAAACTGATTTGCACATACTGTTTTTTTGCAAAGCATACGTGCAAGAGAGGAGGAAATGGATTGTCCCAGTGTGTAAATACCTAGGGTTCTCCCACTACTTGCATGCTTATAGGGTCCTTAAGACCGATCTATCTTGGCATATAGTTTTCGCTCTAGCTAAATATCTGGGGACATTTTGGCATAAGAGAAGATATTTTTTAGCTGAAGATGTATGACATTTGTCAAAATACTACTTTATAATAATGACAATGTTTGTATGTTAAAGGTTGGGTCCTATTTCTTCCTGTGTACCGGTTTTATATTGCTCCAATGTTTTATTATTTCAACATTTTAACTACATTCCGGCATATGCATCAACGAAAATACCTCCCGGTAAAACACCGAATCGGTAAAACAGGCCGATACCGAACGCAAAACCATAAAATGCAATGCATCAAACAAAAAATCGGAAAAAAAAGAACCGCTAAAATCCTCCGCGGTAAATTACCGATTCGTTAAGCAGACATTCGGAAATACCGAACCCCAAAGCTGACTTCGGAAATACCGATTAGCTAATAACGAATCGAAATGGTATGCATGAAAAGTCGCTAATACCGGAAATCCCTAAAATCGCTATTTAGCATGAGCAAAATATGGGGAATCACAATCAGGAGGTAAAGTCAACTGAAGGACAGAAAAAAAATAACTAACCCCATCAGCAGGTGCTGACAATCAGTAACCCTTCATAAATGCCCTGGGAAACCCCACATGTACACCAAAATGGCTGCCCTCTACGTGCTTGCTAGGAGGTGGAGGATCAACGCCCAGGCCCAGCGCAGGAGGATGATACAGGACAGGATCTTCAGGGTGCGCATCACTTTGCTGGGGCAGACCGAGGAACAGGTGTACGCCAAGTATAGACTCAACCGTGCCATGATAATGGACCTAATAGCAGACCTGGAACCATTACTGCAGCACGAGACCCGTCGGACCAACGCCATACTAGCCCATGTGCAGGTCCTATGCTGCCTGCACCTGCTTGCATCTGGAAGCTTCCAGGGGGTAATAGCTGAGACAGGAGGCGTGTCGCAAAGTGCTTTATCACGCTTCTTCCACCGGTTCCTAGAGGCCATGCTGACATTAATTAATCGCCACATCACCTTCCCCACAACCCCCCCAGCAGCTGACCCGCACCAAACGGGAATTCTACCAGGTGGCACAATTCCCCCATGTCATAGGGTGTGTTGACTGCACGCATGTCCCCATCTGTCCTCCATCAGCCATCGAATACATATTCCGCAACCGGAAATCATATCATTCTATTAATGTGCAGGTGGTGTGCAATGCCAAGTTCATCATTACGGACCTTGTAGCCCAATTCCCCGGGAGCACACATGACGCCTACATATTCCGTCACTGTGGCCTCCACAGGCGCCTGATCAACGGTGAATTCGGAGAGGGACACCTACTAGGTACATATAGCTGCATCATCGTACTCCCCATCCACTCCATCCCCACATGTATAATTTCATTCATGCTGATTACCATTCTCTCCCCATCCTGCAGGTGACAGCGCATACGCATTGCGTGAATATCTCCTCACTCCCTATCTCAACCCAGCTACCCCGCAAGAGCAGCGCTACAACAGAGCACACATCTGCACAAGGAATGTGGTTGAGCGAACATTCGGCATCCTCAAGAGCCGCTTCCGAATACTGCACAAGACTGGAGGTGCCTTGCAGTACGACCCAGTGACCTGCTGCCAGATCATTGCTGTGTGTGCCATCCTGCACAACATCGCCACGCGCAGGGGGATACACATAGAGGTGGAGGGAGAGGATGAACTACGTGCCCAGCAACCCCCCCCACAACACCGACAGGCACATGTGCCCAACACAGCTGAAGGGCAAAGGAGGCGGACATACATCACACGGAATTATTTCTGAGCCAGGTAAGAGAGTGACTTGACAACAGGAACAGATTTGCAAGGGTTTAATGGGCATGGACACCTGACTGGTGCAGAAATACGTAACACAAACATGCTGCTGCTGCAGTTAAATTAAAACTATAAATGTCCCTTCTCAGAACAGGTGATGCGTGCGGCACTTTGGTCTGGCCATGGTTACCTCACCAAGGACAGTGTGACTTTGCCACATGTTCACTTCCGTTTGCCGCGTACCCCCAGTCTCTTGTCCTGTGACTCCTCGGGTTCTACACGATGGGAGTCAGTGGCAGTTGCATTGCGGCCACTGCGCCTCCTCACGCTGGTCTCCGGCAGGGAGACGCTGCACACACTGGAGGCTGCCTCACTCCCCTCTTCCGCTCCCAGACTGCTGACACTGGCTGACCCTGGCTGCAGTTGCTCCACTGCAGTGGTCACCCTCTCAAGGGCCTTTGCGACATCCCCACAATAATGACCTAGGTCCACTTGCAGGGACACGGACCTGCGGGACAGCACAGCCGTGCTGTTGCACAGCTTATTGATGGCCTTGTTAGTAGTATTCACTGCCAGCATGATCTGCCTGTGACGCCGGCGCTCACTCTGTTGGCCTGCGACTATGGCACGTGTCAGTTCTTGCAGGCAAAGCTTGATATCATTGTTGCCGGCAGATACGGCAGTGGTGTGCTCACGCACAGCGTCAGTCATGTTGCCTAGTTTGTTGCAAAGTTTTGTCATGGAGAGTTTCATGGCACCCATGTGTCTCCCCGGCAGGCGCTGGACACGCAGCATCCGGGTCTCCACAACTCCGTACCCTTCGGACAGATCGACCGGTCTTGCAGCAGCCCGACCCGGGGGCACAACCCTCTGCCTGATGCGCTGTCGTGCTGCAGTTTGGCTGGTTGGAGTGACGACAGCCTGGCATGGAACATTTGGGTGTGCTGAACATTGATCTGACTCCATCACGGACAGGGCGGGAACATCTGCTCTGCGGCTCTGCGGAGTGGCCCGCACTGGTGGTGGTGGTGGTGGTGGTGGTGTCTTGGATTGCGAGGATGGTGGTGGTGGTGGTGCTGGCTTGGACCGCGAGGATGGTGGTGGTGGTGGTGTCTTGGACCGCGAGGATGGTGGAGGTGTTGTCCGGCGTGGTGGTGAAGGGGAGGACATGACTTCAGCTCCCTGTGAGCACTCCGCATCAGACAACACTGGCGTCTCCGAGATGACAAGGCGGGCACTGTCGTCAGAATCGATGGGGGATGCATCTGTGTGTGAAACAGTGCATAGTTATTATCATGGTATAGTATGTGACAATAGCTGTGGCATCTCACATTAAATTACTTTTTGTGACTGACATTTGACCCTTGGCTGCTGTATTCATCTCTGGGCTCAGGCATGCACCCATTCATGTATTGACTACAACTCCCATGGTGCAACACAGTGGTGAGGGTGTGTGTTTAGGGCAACGCTACATGTGCACTGGGTCTGGCATGGGGGATTGGGCAGGGACTTAGTACACGCTGCATTGTTACGCTGCCATGCTTCTTACCTTGTCCTCCTTCCGCAGCACCTGAGGTGTCCAGACTTGTGACCCCCACAACAGCTTCCCGTTCTATGGTGGCCTCCACTAGATCCTCCAGGGCTGTGTTAGGCGTCACATTGGATGGGCCCCCTCCTGTGCAAGCAGCATCCCTGACCCTCTGCGCAATCTTCTCATTGGCCCTCTTACGCAGGTCGTACCAGCGTTTCTTTAGGTCGTCGATGCTGTGGTGGGTGACTCCGCAGGCATTTACCTTGTCCTTGATGCGCAGCCACATCTTTCTTTTTTCTGCCTCTGGCACCTTCAGCGACAACTTCCCAAAGAGTCGGTCATTGTTGCTGGTCACACACTCTATTAAGATTTCCAGCTCCTTATCAGAAAACTTCAGTTTTCGCTTTCGGGGTGTGTCCTTTCCATGCTGGGGGGCCTCCTTCTCCATCTTGTCCTGCTTGCCTTTTCCTGGTTGCTACTGATTCTGTCAGGGTCCTCAGCTCCTGTGCTGTGCCTCCTCCTCTGTGCTACTCCGAACACTGAATGCAGCGTGGCTGTCCTACTTCCTGGTTGTGATGTCATCGGCCTGCTTCCGAGGCGTCGCGTAAATTTCCCGTTTTCGTTATTACCGATTCCGCTAATACCGGAATCACTAATACCGATTCGGTATTACCTAAATCGGTATTTGCTACTCTCGCTGGCGTATAATCGTTATTTAATAGCGATTATTACCGACTCAGTAATTTTTACCGATTAGTTTGATGCATCGCGGTTTGCATGTTCATAATTACGATTCGTTATTTTTCGGTATTACCGACAGGTATTACCGATTGTTGATGCATATGCCCGCCTGTCTTTTAATGTAAGCACTTGTATCTTTTATGGCATTTGTTGCCGAAATAAAGATCTTGATGATGATGACTTCTGTCATTGGGCTATATGTGGGCTACATCTGGGTGATATTTGTGCTACATTTGGGCTCCTTTATTTCTGGTGGCCATCTTGGGAGACTTCAATTAAATTCAATATACTTTATTTGATCTAATATAGAAACATAGGTCATAAAGGTGTACATAAAAACAGTAAATCATCTTTCTTAAAACAATACAGTGAGAATTAATTAAAACCAGTAGGTAAAAACAGGTGTTACAAAGCCCGGTTCAGGGTAACTTCGCGTTAACAGAATGGTAAAGTTCAATGTTTCGCAAGATCAATCTCATGTACATAGTGCAAAATACGCAATAAGGGGTCCAAGTAAGATGCAACGCTCCAATACCTGACCAGTCTGCACTATATAAAACTGCAAAAAACAACAAATAAAAAGTGTTTTGCACACTTCTGTCATTGGTCTATATGTGGTCTACATCTGGGTGATATTTGTGCTACATTTGGGCTCTTTATTTTCTGGTGGCCATCTTCGGGGGCTTATTTTTAATGAAGTTCCCTAATTTCCTCATTTATTGCAGTCTCCTCAGTAGGAAATGCTTTCAGTTTTTTACTTTGATTCCATCAAGAAGGCATTCAGATGTGTCACACATTTGCCATAAATTCAGAATGTTAGCACTCTAGTTGCTCATTAGATCACTGTAGTAAAGCTACTGCTCACCAGGGAGTTAACTGGAAGTGTGCTACTGGTATTAAACGTGATTGTTACATTATGCATGTCAGAATTTTCTAATGAGATAGAAGAGGATTTGAGATCTCACTCAAAACTTGCCCTAATTTTTAGTTCGAGCCTAGCGCACCGCATGCGCTGCACTAGGAAAACGACCTCTTGCAATCACTTCAGCTTTCCTAAAAGCTCGTGCATGTGGGGCTCACACGCCATTGGCCTTTGGGTCTAGCTTGATTACGCAATTGGCGAAAGGCGTGTGAAGGTCTCAGCTTCTTTTAAAAGGTTAACTCCCAGAGCGTTTTGCTCTCGGGAGCCAGCAGGGGCCATGTGTTTTGGCTCAGGTTTCCTTGCCGCTTTTATTAGAAGTGCGCACTCTCGCTCAGCAGATGGCTGGGTAGGGCATCTGTTCAGTATCGTGGTCGCTTTCAATTTCGCGGCAGTGTTTGTTGTAGCTGCGATATTTAGTCAGCCAGAAAAAAAGTAAAAGTAACCCTCGTAAGTGGCGTATGCCCTCGCAACTGTCCCACCGCCTTAGCGTTTGCCTTCCATCTTCACAATGCCAGATTGTGAAGATGGAATCGACCTGTCTGACAGGTAAATAAGAGCATGGGAGATTTACAGGCATATGCTCCGGGGTCTCAGAAGAAGAGACGCAGCCAAATCATAACTAAGGAACAGCACCTCTCTCTCTCTCTCTGTCTCACTAAAGTCATCCGCTATCTCTGCCTAGTCCCCCTTTACCTCTCCCATGTTTCTATCTGACTGTCTTGCTCTATCTCTCACGCCGTCGCCCTCTTTCCTATCTTGCCACACACCCCACTCCCTCTGCCCACCTCTCTCTCTCTCGCCCCCGATAGCTCAACATCGCACATAGAGCAATACAAAATTTAAACATCCATGAACTTAGAAAGGGGATCTTTATTTAAAATTTATGAAATAGGATTTTCTGATAAGTTCAGAAGGGACGCGCTAAGCTCCAAATATACATACACTCCCTGAATGGAGGAATACATGAATGGTGGGTTGCTGGATAGATGGGTAGAGGTATGTATGGATGACTATAATGAACAGGGCGGCTGCAAGGCGATATCCACTTATAATCCACAGATCAGTGCTGGCGCTTTTTCACAAGAGGCTGCTAGGCGCTATACACTTCCAATCGACATATTAGCGCTTCTTCATGAGAGGCTGCAAGGTGCTATACACTACCAATCGACATATCAGTGCTAGCGCTTCTTCATGAGAGGCTGCAAGGTGCTATACACTTCCAATCGATAGATCAGTGCTAGCACTTCTTAATGAAAATACATGGACTAGAAAGGAGCTACTTTAAAGGCACGGAGGTGGTCTTTGACAGGTCAACGCTAGAGGTCTTCCCAAGAAATAGCGCTAAGATGTGAGGGGGAGTTAACCACTTACAGCCACAAGAACACAGACGGCGCTTGGTCACAAGAAATGGACCAGAAAGGAGCTACTTTCAATCCCTTGAGCATTGGCATTGGGTCGTAATAAAGTGTTAGGAGGCCGCGAGGTACTACACCCACTTACAACCTCTGACCAGTGGTAGCGGGTAGAGAGGTAGCGCTAGGAACAATACCCTGCCCCGCTGACAGATCGGATCTAGCACGTGCTCAGAAGAATCTGTACTGGAAAGGCACTCCTTTCGGCTGCCAGTGGCAGGGGAGGTGGACTTTGGAGGTAGAAGGAAGTGGCGACGTATATTTACAACCACCAGATCACACCTAGCGCTTCTTAGGATGATCACGAACTAGAACGGGCTATTTTTAAGGCTCGGTGGATGCGGCATCGAGAAGAGTTAAGGCGAGGCGCCTCTCTAATTACCGATCTCCGACCATTGGAGGTGGTGAAGGGAGGCAGCAAGACACGGTTTACTCACACTCTGACAGATTACAGCTACTGATTGTTCATTACACTTGGATGGGAAAGGCGCTAGTTTCAAGGTGCTGACAGTGAAATGGGCGAGCATGAAATGACAGGAGGCAAAGAGGTCCTATTTACTTACAAGTAACAGACAGAGCTGTCCTTTGTTCCCACGCACATTGAAGGCGCTGCTTTCAAGGCGCTAGAAGTGAAGAGGGCCCGCAGCATTAGGTATCCAGAGGCAAGGAGGTCCTATTCACTTTCAAATGAAAGAACAGAGCTAGAGCTTGTTCGCAGCACATGGATGAGGAAGGCGCTGCTTTCCAGGGGTCGATGGAGCGCTTTAGGAGGAGACGTTGGGAAGTGACAAAGCACTGTCCATTCACAGTCAACAGGTCAGAGCTAGTGCTTCTTGAAGAGGCAGCGAGGCACGATCTCCTTACAGCCGCTAGCGCTTTTCTGTAAGAGGCAGCGCTATGAGGCAGCAAAGCAGGAAGATTAATTTGGCGCCAAATGTGCACTTTACAATGTATTGTATCATTATAATACAAATGCAAATTTTCGTTTTCAATACAATCTCGGGTTCCTCTTGCTGTTAGTAGCAGCCTAGGACCGTAACAAAATTAAACCAATACCCGCCTGGCTGTGCAAATTCTCCATGAGGTGGGTTGAACAACACTATACAAATTGAGCATGAGTCCACTGCCTCCTGACCTTTGACCTACCCAGCAAGCCTCTGGGGTTCCACTGTAGCTCCTTGAGGGGATGCTCTGGTGAGCTGGCGTCTGTTCACCAGTGTCTGGTTAAGGAAACGGTGTACAGTTATCTGGGGCCCAGGGGCCCAGGACCCTGCTATGGTGACTGACAAAAATAGGGGGCAATGCATCTATAACTCAGTGACAGGCGCACCCACAGAACTGGGGATACCCACTCAAGTCACTGGTGACCCCAGTTCCAAGTGACCTCTGGTCAGTTAGGGCCGGCCATCAACACCTCCAGAACTCAAGGGCTAAAAGATGGGTTTAAACTGCCCTAAAATGAGGGTAACACCCTCCAGTCTGGGGTGTGAAGGCTGTCACCCCCTGGGCCCCTGTGAACACCCTAGAGGCAAAGGTAAGCAACAGATGGAGCAGGCACAACCCTCATGCTGGTCTGGCTTCCCCCCTGGGCAGCCGGGTTGAGGCAGCCTGGCGCGTCCAGGGAGGCTCGGCCCATCTGTCCTCACAGGTGCTCCAGGCGGGTGTGGGCTCAGCAGGCCTAACAGAATCAGGTCACTCCTCCTAGCAGGTTCAGTCCAGCACCCTAGCAGGCACTAGGACCTCCCTCCTCAGCAGCAGTGCGGCTCTGCGGGCCTCACAGATCTGGCCCAGCTTTGGAGGGGCCTGAACCAGGCTGAGATGCTCCAGTATGCCTGTCTCTTCTCACCCACACTGGCGCACAGTCCTCCTCTGGGCCAATACCACAAACAGACGGATTTATAATGGTTTGATATGTTCAGCATTTCGTCCATCACGCTTTTGTGTTCCTACATCTAAATTAGGCAGGCGAACATATAGACAAACCCCCGACAGCCCTTGCTCTATTGGATTTATACCATGACAGAGACGGAATAGTCCACACCATAGTCAAACTATGGCCCACCCAAACTTAACCCCATTCTTGGCAGGGTGTGGACTCCTCCCCGCCAAGGTGTGAATCAGACCCTATGTACAGGCAAAGAGGTCTCAAACCTACAACCCTCTACAAGCTAAGAGGCCTCAAACCTACAACCCTCTACAGGCTAAGAGGCCTCAAACCTACAACCCTCTACAGGCTAAGAGGTCTCAAGCCAACAACCCTCTACAGGCTAAGAGGTTTCAAACCTACAACCCTCTACAGGCTAAGAGGTCTCAAGCCAACAATGTACTACAGGCTAAGAGGTCTCAAACCTACAACCCTCTACGGGCTAAGAGGCCTCAAGCCAACAACCCTCTACAGGCTAAGAGGCCTGAAGCCAACAACCTTCTACACGTTAAGAGGTCTCAAACCTACAACCCTCTACAGGCTAAGAGGTCTCAAACCAACAACCCTCTACAGGCTAAGAGGTCTCAAGCCAACAACCCTCTACAGGCTAAGAGGTCTCAAACCAACAACCCTCTACAGGCTAAGAGGTCTCAAGCCAACAACCCTCTACAGGCTAAGAGGTCTCAAACCAACAACCCTCTAAAGGCTAAGCGGTCTCAAGCCAACAACCCTCTACAGGCTGAGGTCTCAAGGCAACAACCATCTACAGGCTAAGAGGTCTCAAACCTACAACTCTCTACAGGCTAAGAGGTCTCAAACCTACAACCCTCTACAGGCTAAGAGGTCTAAAACCTACAACCCTCTACAGGCTAAGAGGCCTGAAGCCAACAACCTTCTACAGGCTAAGAGGTCTTAAACCTACAACCCTCAACAGGCTATGAGGTCTCAAGCCAACAACTCTCTACAGGCTAAGAGGCTTCAAACCTACAACCTTCTACAGGCTAAGAGGCCTCAAACCTACAACCCCCTAAAGGCTAAGAGGTCTCAAACCTATACCCTCTGGTGCTCGGCAAGGACGCCAGGGCCTGCAAGAGGGTCTCCAATAATCACGAGCTTGTAGGCGCCTCCAGTCACAAATGAACATTTGTGTCCTTTTGCGGACCATGCTTCACACACAAACACAAAAACATACGGTATACAACCTTTATCACGCAACTTTTACAACGACCTACCATTACCACCCATTTTTTACAACGCAGGATCCATTACAACGCATACCATTACAACGCATGTATTTACAACGCAGGTACCTTTACAACGCATACCATTACAACGTAAGTATTGGTAAGTATATTATTTTATTAAAAATATTATAAGTTTGTGTTTTTGGGTAAAGGGGTATTTTTAGGGTTCAGGGTCAGTTTTGGGTTTTTGGGTAAAGGGGTATTTTTAGGGTTCAGGGTCAGTTTGGGGTTTTTGGGTAAAGGGGTATTTTTAGGGTTCAGGGTCAGTTTTGGGTTTTTGGGTAAAGGGGTATTTTTAGGGTTCAGGGTCAGTTTTGGGTTTTTGGGTAAAGGGGTATTTTTAGGATTCAGGGTCAGTTTTGGGTTTTTGGGTAAAGGGGTATTTTTAGGGTTCAGGGTCAGTTTTGAGTTTTTGGGTAAAGGGGTATTTTTAGGGTTCAGGGTCAGTTTTGGGTTTTTGGGTAAAGGGGTATTTTTAGGGTTCAGGGTCAGTTTTGGGTTTTTGGGTAAAGGGGTATTTTTAGGGTTCAGGTTCAGTTTTGGGTTTTTGGGTAAAGGGGTATTTTTAGGGTTCAGGGTCAGTTTTGGGTTTTTGGGTAAAGGGGTATTTTTAGGGTTCAGGGTCAGTTTTCAGTTTTTGGGTAAAGGGGTATTTTTAGGGTTCAGGGTCAGTTTTCGGGTAAAGGGGTATTTTTAGGGTTCAGGGTCAGTTTTCAGTTTTTGGGTAAAGGGGTATTTTTAGGGTTCAGGGTCCGTTTCAGTTTTTGGATAAAGGGGTATTTTTAGGGTTCAGGGTCAGTTTTGGGTTTTTGGGTAAAGGGGTATTTTTAGGGTTCAGGGTCAGTTTTGGGTTTAGGGGTATAGGGTAAAAATTTAATATAATTAAATTTAAATTACAATAAATTAAATTGATTAAATTAAATTTCATTAAATTAAATTAAATTAATTAAATTAAATTACATTATATTAATTTTAATTAAATTACATTTTAAAAAATATTATATACTTACCAATACTTACGTTGTAATGGTATGCGTTGTAAAGGTAACTGCATTGTAAATACATGCGTTGAATGGTACTTTGTTGTAATGGATCCTGCGTTGTAAAAATTGCGTGGTAAAGGTAGGCGTGGTAAAAGTATGCGTTGTAACGTCATACATCCAAACATACATCATACATGCTCCCGACATGACAAAGGCTAGAAACCTGCTCTGGGGACTGGACAGAATTCTTACAGCTATACATGGGAGACGCTGGGCAGTGTTTGGGGTGCGCTTCAGCAAACCCTAAATAAAGATGCTAGGGTCCATCCAGAAGGTGAATGGGCAATGGAGCTGCCTGTACATTTTTATTTTGTTACAATTGCTGTCTTCAGAACCAGAGGTTAAAGTTCAGGCTGGCTGTTGATAGACTGCGTCTTATTCTTTAGACCTGGACAGTGGAGTTTACTGTCCATTTTCCGACTCCAAAGTGGGAGGATATTATTGAAAAGTGAACTATGAGACAGTCTTCCTGAGACAGACAATGTGAAAGGGAAGGCGCCAAGATGTCATTGTTTTTCTAACACACAACACAAGGTAAATCCTTGTAAACGACCTGTACACATATTTCATACTGTAGCAGCAGTTAAGAAAGCATAAGTGAAGCTCATTTTTAGGTAGAGCACTGCTCTATGGGGAAGCTTCTTGTAAGCACTCCAAACTTCCCACAGACTTCTCCGCGGGATTTAGTTAACTCCCACAGATTCAATTGGCCATAGCAAGTGTCTTTCAAAAAAGAAAGTACGCAAATGACCGAAGGCATGTGTTTGTCCCACCTTTTGTTGAAATGTTCCCTCCCATGGCCTATGGGTCTCAGGAGTGAGCATTGTCGCAGCTGCATTCCTTACATGGTGCCATCTGTTATGCATCATGTTACAAATTCTGTCCATCAATTGTTCTTTTTGTTTTGAAATAATGCCACTTTCAGTGGTTAATTTGTAAAAAACAAAAACAAAAAACTGCTGGCCCTCTTGCTAGGAGGCAGCTTGCAACAAACCATTTCTCTTGTTAGCACTGCTTAAAACAGAACCAACTACTAGCCATGGAATTCAGATGAGGCTGTGGGATAATGGTCAGAGTTCCTGACCATGGAGCTGGGGAACCAGGTTCGAGTCTAGGAGTCAGCTCAAAATCCTGTGATTCTGGGCAAATCACTTAGGGGCAGATTTACAACTTCTGGCGCATCTCTGCTAATCAGCAGGGATGCGCCAGAAAAGTTGCAATGCATCTGCCCACCCATACGCCACAACTGATGCGCCGCATTTATAATGCGGCGCGCCGTGGCGCACGGATGGGCATCTGCGTGTCGCATCTCCCGGCAGAAATGTGGCGCATTGCTGGAGTCGTGCGGCTCCAGCAAGGCTGGGGGTTGCCCTATGCCTATCACGCTGCGTAAAGCCTTATGCCTGCATCAAGCAGGCGCAGGGTTTTGACGCAGCATGGCCGTAAAAGTGACTCAGTGAAAGCTTGTAGATTTCACTGCGTCAATTTTATGAGGCGTACCTGCGAGGGAACACCCACCCTGCGCTGGAATGCCCACATGAAACCTGATGCAGGTTTAATGTGGCGCAGGGGTTTACAATGTGATGCATCTCCCTAGATGTGTCACGTTGTAAATACGGTGCAACATGGCGCATGATTTACGCCGCTGCTGCGTCACAGAAGTGAGACAACAGTGGTGTAAATGTGTCACAAGGGGCTTGTAAATATGCCCCTTAATCTCCCTGGACCTACCATAAATAAATGTGTCTTTAACTGGTGCTCGTGAAAAGCCGCAGAGTTGATAATTAATTACCGGCGCTGAGCACCAAAAAACACTGGTTCAAATTAAAAGCAATAGTTACACATTTTAACTTTGCTCGGTTCATATTGACTATAAAAAACAGAAAAAACGTGTACGATTATTCGAAGATGTTAAGAGTGTGTGGGCATGCCAGTGGGGGGTTATGTACTGCAGTGCTAAACACTTGTAAGGTCCCAAAGGCAAGACCTATTGGCTATGCCAATGCTTGTTCTTTCTATAGCACTAACCATAATTTCTATGACAAAATGAACCCCCTCATTTTGTTTCTTTTTAAATTAAATGTTTCAAGTGTTATCAGTTTCTTCCAATCAGGATGGCTTAAGGTGTGCCATAATTTTGTCATAAGTAAGGCTGTTAGCACTCTAGTTGTTCTTTAGAACACTCTGGGAAGCTGTAGTGGAACACAAATGAATCAACTGACAGTCTCTGCCCTTGTTGGATGTACATGTTTTACTGAGAATGTCAGACTTCATTCTCACATGACTGAGAAAGATAATGTGAATTTACAGAAAATATGCTCTCATTTTAGCTTCTAGAGCACCTTCCAAACCCCTATGGGACAAGCATGAGAAAATAGTTTTCTCTCAAACATGATTCATGATATCCCAGCAGAAGGTTTTTCACTGGGTAAAGTCACCTTAGAACACTCCACAATTCCTACATTTAGTATGGTACCATCGACAAATGAATTCTAATGTAACTAAAATTTGTTATCACCCTTTATAGTTCTCCTTTTGATGAACCTCGAAACCTTCTATTCACTACAATGCATTTCAATGGGGTGCTATCATGTATATTGGTCCCAAGGTGGCTGCCAGCAATTCCAGGATGAAGTGCTGACAGCCAATTAGATCTCACAATGAGATGTGGGGTTAGGCTCCGCCCAGATATCAATATTTTTTTATTTTTGAATTTCTACTGAAAGGATTTACACCATTTTTTAAAAAGCACGTTTTCTAGACTAAGACCTACTTTTTTTTACCAAATTTGGTGTAATTCCGTTCAGCTGTGTAGGCAGTAACCAGTTTCAAAATTCCTATAGAAATGAACATGGGGAAAACGTGCTTTGGGACCCCTTTTTTTTCTTGGCCCTGGTTGACGAATCACCTCAAAACTTTCAACACTAGAGTTGACCAGTCCGCCCCATTAGTTTTGAAAATTTTGTGAAGATTTATCAAATGGCGCCAAAGATATTGGCAAAAGTAAAAACGCTTTTTGAATGGAAACAATGTCCTATAACTTATTTGCCGGGTCGGAGGAGTCCCTATGGAATAACAAATGCCTCAAAACCCAGCATTCTCCATGTGCGTTCCTTCTTCCATTTGCAGTAGGGGTTTGTTTGGATATATATATATATATATTACCTACTGGCAGTCGCCAGTAGGTATATATAGTTAGGATTTTTTCTCTATGGGATTTTTGAAAATTCTATGTCTAATAACTTTGGCGTTTGTGGACGGAATTGGCAGAAATTTTCAGGAAAATGGAACATTTTGTTTCTGAGCAGCCCCTGGAAATTTGGGGGGGGTTCGTCAAGGGGAGGCCGAGAAAAAAGGGGGGTCCCAAAACGCGTTTTTCCAATGTTAATTTCCATAGGGCGGTTGGCCTCACTTTTAGCCCGAACGGCTGAATGGATTTGCACGAAACTTGGCAAAATTGTAGGGACTGGTAGCCCGATGTGCCTTTGCTAGGTCTCAATATATGTGCTCCAGTGGATTTTGAGAAATTAACGTTCAAAAAAATATATATATCTGTAACAGCGGACCGGGCAGCGCTCCGCTTCGCGTACTTTTCGCGTTACGGAGCTTTGTGAAGCGAAGCTGATTGGTTCTCGGGCGTCTGTAAATATTCCAAACAGTCCGTAGCGGCCGCCATCTTGTCTCTCGGTAGGATCGAGAGACAAGAGGAGGCCAAAGCGAAGGGGCAAATGACCATAAGGGGGCATAGTAGATCCTCCCTGACCCCCTAGGTTTGATGTGGAGGTTTTAAAAGGGCCCCGCGGGGCAAAAAAAAATAATAATAATAATCGAACTGCTGAATGGATTTGCACGAAACTTGGCAAAATTGTAGGTACTGGTAGCCCGATGTGCCTTTGCTATGTCTCAATATATGTGCTCCAGTGGATTTTAAGAAATTAACGTTCAAAAAAAGATATATATCTGTGACAGCGGACCGGGCAGCGCTCCGCTTCGCGTACTTTTCGCGTTACGGAGCTTTGTGAAGAGAAGCTGATTGGTTCTCCGGCGTCTGTAAACATTCCAAACAGTCCGTAGCGGCCGCCATCTTGTCTCTCGGTAGGATCGAGAGACAAGAGGAGGCCAAAGCGAAGGGGCAAATGACCATAAGGGGGCATTGTAGATCCTCCCTGACCCCCTAGGTTTGATGTACCATTTTGCCAAGTTTGGTGTAATTCCGTTCAGCCATTCAGGCTGTAGACGTATCTAAATGTCCTATGGAAAATTGCATGGGGAAAACACATTTGAAAGTGTTGAAATTTAGAACCAATTAAAATGTTACTTTGGTTTTGTATTTGTGTGTGATGAAAGTTAATTGGTTATGTATATATCTAAAATGAGAGGAAACCACAGCCATTTTGTGATACTACTGTCTGAGGTACATTTGCGAGGAATTTTTGGTGCTCAATTTCTGGTGTTTGATTTACACAGTACTAACGCTTCTCCTACTTTCAAAAAGGTGAGTTGTTAATTTGTAAGGGGAACTATGTTGTACACTTTAAGATAATTTGAAAAATGTTTTCTGTTATTTATTTACAGTCCTTCTGTTATACTAAATACTTGATAAAGTTAGTTTTATATTATGTATTACTAAAAACGATAAATGAAAGTGATTATTTTTTTCTGCAATTTACAGCAAGAAATTTCAAATGAAAATGGATCACAATGAAGAGACCGTGGCAATTTCTTTTGAATTATCCACTACATTTATTGAAATTGACAGCACCAATAATGAAATATTCTCACAAGGAGGAGATGACTTGAATGATTTTTTTGATTAATCTCTTGACGGCGAATTTATCGAATGTTTGGAGACCATAGAGTTACAAGAATCATCATTGCAGACTTTTCATGAGGAGATTCCTGATGAGATGATTGAAGAGGAAATTCCTGATGAGGACATGTTACTAGTTCTTTCAAATTATGAAAATTCAGAAGAATAAATTTATATTTAGAAATCAAAAATTGTTTGAGACATTATTCATTTTTATTTTTAATTTATGAGGTTGTAGCGAAGTTCTTTTTTTTCTGCTGAGTGACGTCTCGGCCTATCTCCACGGGATGCAGTCCCTACCATCTCGGCGTTTAAGCCCAGGGGGACCGGTAGTGTGGTATAGATAACGTCTGTTAACGTTCGATTCGAAGGAAATCAGGAAGTGTTGATAAACATTGTCTGCGCCATCTTGCCTTTTTTCAAATGCCACACTTTTGTCGTGCACGGCAGCCATTTTAGATGCCTTGACCAGACCCACTCTCTGCACGCTGTCGATCCTTAGCATGGCTCCCCACCCTCGCAAGCATCTCCCCCAGGCACTGGTCACCCCCGCTCTCTGTCTTACGCATGGGCAATAAACCTCCCCCCATCTGCGCTGCTCTTCCCTGAGAATCACACCCTGTGCCTGTCCGACACCTCCCTTTCGCCCTATTCACTACCGCACCCTCTGACACTCCTCTTCCTCTGTGTCCGATTGTCCAGGCCGGTCCCAGGCTATCAGCTAGCCCTGCAGATGTAGTTTATGGCCCCAGCTGTAAAGAATCACCCCTCTTCAAAGGAGTTATAGTAGATCAAGGCCCACACCCGATGAGATCCGTCACACCACACGCGTTCCTACTATCTGAAAACCATTCTGTATTGTGATTGGGGAGGGGACCGAGCCTGAAGCGGAAGATTCCAGGGATGCCTCTTTGTACATCAAAGTTTTTACAATTATGTGTCACATTAAAAATATATAGCACTCCAACAAAGTAGTAGGATTATAAAACTTTAATAACTTATAAATATATACAACAAAACAAAAACAGTAAAAACATTTAAACATTTTTAGGGAAAAAGAAGGAAGTAGCGGTCGGTTGTGCGAATAGTCCCAACGCAGCACAACGTCCAGATTTCTGGACGGCACCCAGGTGATGTTGCCTGGGTGCCGCACTGATTTCGGTATCCGGCGTGGGGCGTCGCGGGGGGTGGGTCATCAGTAGCGGTCTGTTGTGCGAATAGTTCCAAGGCAGCACAACGTCCAGATTTCTGGACGGCACCCAGGTGATGTTGCCTGGGTGCCGCACTGATTTCGGTATCCGGCGTGGGGCGTCGCGGGGGGTGGGTCATCAGTAGCGGTCTGTTGTGCGAATAGTTCCAAGGCAGCAGAACGATGGCACCAAGGTGATGTCCAGTAAGTTGCCGCCCTCCGAATAACGGCGTGGGGCGCCCCGGGGGGGGGGGGTGAGGCGGCGTGAACGGGCCTCCCCAGGTGGAGGCTCGTCTGCTGTAGTGGGGCGCCCCTTTACCGTTTCAGTTGCCATTCCGTCCGCTTTTGGTCCACTGTGTCAAAATCCGCCATTCAGCTGAGTTGCGCCCACTCTTGCGGTGCAGCGATAGGCGGCTGCCACAGGACTCTCAAAATGGCGGCAGGCTCTTTCCTTTTTGGGCCTGGTCCACTGAAATGGCCCTGGGACACCTTGGAAATCGGACGCTAGTCTGCTAGGTCTTGGACCCCATTCTCGAAAGCGTTCCCTCAGCCTTGAGGATTGTACAAAAGTCTTGGGGGCCCCCGACTCCTGCAGGCTTCCGGTGGGGAGCGGCTGCCATGATTGCTCGCGGAATGACCACGACGGAGCCACGAGATGGTGGTGCTTTCATGCTGACGCCAGCTTCAGTCTGAAACATCCAGAAACAAGGTGGGGCTTTCATCGTTTGGGAAAAAAAAAAGTTTTCATCCAATGAAAAGTGTTATTTTTAGGTCATATGATCAAGCCTTCCATCATTAGGAAACCAAAAGTAAAATGAACCAATGAAAAGTTTCATAAACAAGTCACATGACCTGTTATGCGGCATAGGGTATAAAAAGCGTAGAAAATCCGTTGGCACGTGAGGCAGCGTCAGTAGCGGACCGATGTGCGAATAGGCTGAAGGCAGCACAACGCGCCAAGATCCGGATGGCACCGAGGTGGTGTGTAGCAAGTTGCCGCACTGGTGTGGCCATCGTACAATGCTGAAAGTGGGCGTGGGGCGCCCCGTTGGCCTGTGAGGTGGCGTCAGTAGCGGACCGATGTGCGAATGGGGCCAAAGGCAGCGCAACGCGCCAAGATCCGGATGGCACCGAGGTGGTGTCATAGTTGAGAGTTCTGAGCAGCGGTTGTAACACTGTCTGAAGCTTATTTGCAGCTGCTGCAGCTTCACTACGCGCCAAGATCCGGATGGCACCGAGGTGGTGTCTAGCAAGTTGCCGCACTGGTGTGGTCATCCTATAATGCTGAAAGTCGGCGTGGGGCGCCTCGTTGGCCTGTGAGTTCGCGTCAGTAGCGGACTGATGTGCGAATAGGCCGAAGGCAGCACAACGCGTCAAGATCCGGATGGCACCGAGGTGGTGTCTAGGAAGTTGCCGCACTGGTGTGGCCATCCTACAATGCTGAAAGTCGGCGTGGGGCGCCCCGTTGGCCTGTGAGGTGGCGTCAGTAGCGGACCGATGTGCGAATGGGGCCAAAGGCAGCGCAACAATATTTTCTGAATAGAAGACACCACAAGGCGCTGAGATGCCAAGATCCGGATTGCACCGAGGTGGTGTCTAGCAAGTTGCCGCACTGGTGTGGCCATCCTACAATGCTGAAAGTCGGAGTGGGGCGCCCCGTTGGCCTGTGAGGTGGCGTCAGTAGCGGACCGATGTGCGAATAGGGCCAAAAGCAGCGCAACAATACTTTCTGAATAGAAGACACCACAAGGCGCTGAGATTCGGTTGGCACCGAGGTGGTGTCTAGCAAGTTGCCGCACTGGTGTGGCCATCCTACAATCCTGCTCCGAATAACGGCGTGGGGTGCCCGAAGGGGGGGGGGAGGCGGCGTGAACGGGCCTTCCCAGGTGGAGGCTCGTCTGCTGTAGTGGGGCGCCCCTTTACCGTTTCAGTTGCCATTCAGCTGAGTTTCGGCCGCTCTTGATGCTACAGCGACAGGCGGCTGCAACAGGACTCTCAAAATGGCGGCCTGTCCTTTGGATTTGGGCCTGGTCCACTAAAATGGCCCTGGGACACCTTAGAACTCGGACGCTCGAATTTTTTTCCTTTCCTCTACATGCAAAAAAGGTAAATTCCCGGTACGTTACACGCTTCATGTGCCACGATGTACTCTCCAGAGGAACCGAAAAAAAATAAAGTTATGGTAACTATACCATGCATCGTCATATGGAGAGGTGGCACCCATTAATTATAGTGCTGCATAAAAGAGAGATTTGGAGGAGAACCCCCGACCTGCCAGTACATTCATCAAAGACCTGGCACTGACAGCATCAGAGGCAAGGGAAACGGTCCCAAATATTTAGAAGAACTTTGGAAAGATTAAAATGACATGTTTAGATTGTGGCAAATTAATTTCATGTGGACAGATGAGTGTTACTCTAATAAATACAGCATATGAACATCATCATAGTTGATGGTTGGTAGAGACATTTTGACTATATCCTGGACCTGCCCGTCCTCGCCCAACATGGCGCCAGAATAAATGGGAGTCGTAACTCCTTGTTGTGTACTGGTTGCAGAACATTGAAATCACGAGATACGTATGCAGTTTTGAAGCACATGGCAGGCGGGGACGAGAATTGATTGAATATTTCGACATCCCTATTGATATTAAGTTCTGATGTGTTATTGATTACTGTACTATTGAAAGTTCGAATTAACGTCACCCATGGTACTTGCCCGCAAATGTATATCTAGATAATTTTATTGTAACTGGCCCTGTCGTATTTTAATTATAAAATGTACGTCCACCGATTCCGCAACTGTTAGACACCTTAGTTCTTGCAACCTAATGGCTCGGCCGTTACGTTCCTCTACAGTGTAAATGTCTACTCATCATATACGATTACAGTTTGCTCCGTGGCCGGCCCACGTGGTTATAGGCCTGTATTTGTATATTGACATTTTCCCAATAAAGGTTTTTAAAAGAAAACATGGTAGTAGTATTTACATTGGTAAAGTTTTTAATAATAGTCACTGTTTTAGAATCAGTAAAAGGCAAGTGAAATAAAGCATTCGAATTACATGAAGGGTAAAAGGTATAATACTCAGGAACGCAGTAAAGATAAATGGTCATCGGTTGTTGTGTTTTCTACTCCTGCAACATAAAGTGATCGATAAGAATCTGATATTCTGGCGTATCGGCGACTAAGACAGCAGGCCGACCCTCTTTTGCTCAACGGCTCCGTCATGGGACGAAGAAACGCCCTTTTTCTCGAAAAAGGAATATATTTTACTTGCAGGACAGTTGTAAATTTTCCGGGAAAGTACATTAGCCTGGAACATTATAACATATGTTTAAGAAAAAATAATGTTCGAAAGTAATAAAAAGCGTAATTTTTAGGTCATATGACCAAGCCTTTCATCATTAGAATAAGAAAAGTAAAATGAACCAATGAAAAGTTTTATTAACAAGTCACATGATCTGTTATGCTTACGTTACGCGCTGCGCGCCGCGCCCCGGATCACTTCCGGATGCGCTAACGCGGCGCGTCATATGACGCATTACGCGACAACGCAGGTCCAGAATATAGTCAAAATGTCTCTACCAACCAGCGGTCGGAACACAACCCCTTTCAGCAGGCTAAATAGTTCTGTTAAATGACAACAGAAGGGACAGGCAACAAGAACCATCAGTCAAAGAGGGGAGGGCAAGTTCTTCTCTACCGGGTCACGTTGGGGCGCTACCGGAACTGATCGAATTGGTAGTCTACAGAGTTTCTGGATGTTTCAGATTGAAGCTGGCGTTAGCATGAGAGCACCACCATTTCGTAGCTCCGTCGTGGCCATTCCACGAGCAATCATGCTAGCCGCTCCCCACCAGAAGCCTGCGGGAGTCGGGGGCCCCCAAGACTTTTGTAGAATCTTCAAGGCTGAGGGGACGCTTTCGAGAATGGAGCCCAAGCTCTAGCAGACAAGCGTCCGAGTTCCAAGGTGTCGCAGGGCCATTTTAGTGGACCACGCCCAAATCTGAAGAGCCGGCCGCCATTTTGAGAGTCCTGTGGCAGCCGCCTATCGCTGCACCGCAAGAGCGGGAGCAACTCAACTACATGGTGAGCGAGACGTTGTAGTCGAAAGAGCGGGCGGTAAATAGCTGAATAGCGGAAGAGGCACAGTGTAGCAAAAGCGGGCGGAATGGCAACTGAAATGGTAAAGGGGCGCCCCACTACAGCGTGTCTTTAGGTGAAACGGATTGTGGGACAAGGTCAAGAATGGAAGAGTTACCAAAAGGCAAAAAGTTCCGCTTGATCCCGGGAGCCGGCCACCTATGTCGGGGGCGATCTCAGGCCACATCAGGAGAACACGACTTGGGGATTGGGCCGGAGCCAAGCGCCCCCTCCGAGTCCGCGCCATCACACCGTCCCTCGGGGGCCTCCGTTAAGCGGTTCAGGGTGGCACCGCATCACATTGTTTACAAATGCAGTAACGTACTCAAACAGCCCCCACTTACTTTTAGAATAGTGAAGATGAAGCAAGTGCAAATAGGCTTCAGACAGTGTTACAAGCACTCTTCAAAACTTTGAATCATCAGAGTGCATGAGTTTCATGCTCGATCGATTGAGCTAGCCGGATCGGGCAACAAAAAGTTTAAAATAGTTATGTAAATAGTTGTTTAATAAAATGTTTTACCCTGTTACTTTGCTGGTGTGTTGTATATATTTGCATAGAGTTTATCGTTATTTTGGGTGGGGTGGGTGGCGGAGCCGAGCTGTGTTGCAGCCATCATGGTGTGGAGTTCAGTTCATCTCACTAGTTTCGTATTTGTCATGAGGGGTTGTTCCTAATGTTTCTATTTTAGCGAGGTCAAAAAGAGATCCCATTAGTGGCCTACTGATTTTGCTCGATTCCTTTTGTTTTTTTACACGATTTTTCGCTATCTGCAAAGACTAAACAGAGTATTGCGACTCTGTGCTTGTTTGTAAATAGAGAATGAACCAAAGTGAACCAATTCTAAAACAGTTAATGCTTGGATAACAATCAATCAAATGGAGAGAGAAGCAGGCACGACGGATTACAACGGGGGCAAAGGCCTGCGTTAACTACCCTTCACTATCTGCAAAGAGAGAGTACTCCTAATAGAAATGAGGGGGGGGGGGCAGCATTCAAAGCAGATCAGTGTGCATAAACACGAAAATGTTTTTTCTTACCACGTACTTGACATTCGACAGCTTATGATATTTGCTATTAAAAAACCATTGAAATTCACTGAAAAAACCATAGGTTATAGACCATATATAGTTAGGAATTAGCATTTACAAAACCTTGAAAATTCACTGAAAAAACCATAGGTTATAGACCATATATAGTTAGGAATTAGCATTTAAAAAACCTTTTTTTACTCACACAAAACCATTGAAATTCCATATATAGTTAGTAGTACTAAATATATATCGCGCACCCGCAATCCACTGCTGATCATGTCTCATATTACATCATTCATGACATGGTCAGTGACATCACTGATGACATCTCAAATGACATCACTGATGACATCACTGATGACATCTCAAATGACATCACTGATGACATCACTGATGACATCTCAAATGACATCACTGATGACATCACTGATGACATCTCATTTGACATTACTGATCACATCACTGATGACATCATTCATGTGATAATACGATGAACCTCTTCAGACTCTAATATAACCTTAGATACACTCAGTGTAAACACACACTCACAGACTGTCACTCATCCATGGAGTTACTTACACACCTAGTCAGTCATGCAAAAAATCAATCACACCTCCATTTCCTCAACTATACAGTTATACACACCTTACTTATTCAAACATATACTAACACATATTTACTCTCTTTTACAATCCCTGATACAAGTTCACAATCATCCATACAGCCACTCACACATTCACTGGCTCTTATGCACAGTTATTTATATATGCCAACTCTCACATGTACTGTGTTTTACATATGTACTTACTTTGACATGTAGCACTGAGATATGCATTCACTCACCAATGCACAGAGTCATACACCTCCCAGCCACCCACACACACACTCAGTCTCCCATACAAATACTTGAGCAACCAATCAATAACCCATATACTTACTCATATAGCTACTGATCAACACATGCAGCAGTTTACAGAACAACAAACATAATGATGTACAAATTAACACAGTTCAGTCACTAACCCATGCACTCAGTGAGACACATTTAACCACTCACTCATACAGTCAGTCATGCACCTACTAAATCCTTCATCCAGACACTTCTACATCCACTCATCCTTCAATATGTAAGACATATTTTAACTTTACAGAAATACACAGTCACTGGATGTTGTCATCAGTGATGTCATTTGAGATGTCATCAGTGATGTCATCAGTGATGTCATTTGAGATGTCATCAGTGATGTCATCAGTGATGTCACTGACCATGTCATGAATGATGTAATATGTGACATGATCAGCAGTGGATTGCGGGTGCGCGATATATAGTTAGTACTACTAACTATATATGGAATTTCAATGGTTTTGTGTGAGTAAAAAAAGGTTTTTTAAATGCTAATTCCTAACTATATATGGTCTATAACCTATGGTTTTTTCAGTGAATATATATATATATATATATATATATATATATATATATATATATATATATATATATATACACACACACATTTCCTGAATTCGCCCTTGTCGTCCTTGTGCGTGAAGGCCCCAAAGGAGAGCACAAAATCCTCTTGTCTTGCGATATTTATTTATTTACTCTACCATAATTCCATAAAGTTTGGTTCACCCTGTGACCTTGCTCACATAGAGAAACGCTATACATTCATGATTTTAAACACAAAATGTGATCTGGTCATGTGACGTAATGGAACATAGGCATAGTAAACAGACTGTTCTCTAGGGATCACTGACATAACCTCGACAGACCGAATATCGACTGGACAAAATATCGATGACAAATTATCGACAACAAAATTATCGATTGACTATACTTAAACAACAAACCACAAAAATATCGAAACCACAATATCGACTACTAAAAACAACGACTACAACAATATCGACTAACAACATTATCGATTTCTAAAACATCGATTATAACATATTTAAATGAAAAACAGTCAAAATATCGAATACAAAAATATAGATAGCAAATTGATCGATTTTTTAAAATATCGCCATTAATACATCCTTGAATAAATGACTTTATTATTTATAAATTGAGTCATACTAATCATAATTATTCAGATATTGTTTATATAAATAGATACAAAATATTATATATTTTCCTAACATTTACAACACACAATAAATACAAACATACATTTTATAATACATAAACAATGTTTCGAACCACTAAACATTTCTTACTGCAAATTATATATATTCCTCCACTTTACAAATATAAAGATAACATTACCTATACTAAATAAGGCCTTACACATTAAAAAAACGTTAATTGGCGTCACCCATATAAGGAAAGCAATTAGCATAACAGATAAAAAAATTCAAATCCACAAATAAAAACAGACTATCAATTTAAACAACCAATCCTATTTCTGAAACAATTAGACTAATACTATATAAACGAGATTACAACAAACTAAAAATGCAGGATACATCTCCTAACTAAAGGAAGACGAAACTCTGCAGGATTTCTGAAAGAAAACTGATTGACTTCAACATAAAGACAGCTACACATATCTAAAGTAAGTACTACTACATTATTAGTCAGCGAAAATGTAACTCTCAAACCTCACACCTATGTTTAAAAGCCAAATACCTAAAATATATGTATTTTTTGTTACTACTTATCCTACAGACAAAAAGAAAATACAGAAGACCTACACAACACCTGGACATCAAAAGTTACATATAAAAAAGTAAGTATATATTTGAAATGTAAATTCGACATTTAATAGATAGGTAACTAAATAGAAACTAGCTAAAAACCTCTATCAAAATATCATAAATAGTAATAAAATATTTGTACACATTTTCTCAACTTCCACAGGTACAAAAAGATATACACAGAAAATAACAGTTTGAAGAACATCAACACCTGAAAATAACTACTTGAAATCATCAAAAGATTTACAGGTAAATTAAAAATGTATTAAACTGTATAATTCGATTAGAACATTATTTTTTCTAAAAATGTAATGACATTCTCTTTTAATTACCTCCTAGCACTACAATTCAATCATGACTGAAGGAGCTAAATTCATTTATTCACAAAAAGGGAAAATGCTTCTTTGTTACATGGGATATGTCTACACTCAAGAGAAACAAAAAGATTTGAAAGTGTTTTGGAAGTGTACGAAATATTATGCCAACAAATGTTATGGTAGAGCTATAACTCAGGAAACTACTGTTACTTATACTAAAGAACATAATCACCCACCCAATGTAACAGAAATAGAGATTAGACAAATGCTAGATTCCCTTAAAGAAGCTAGTACTAGAACTGATCAACCAACAACTGCTATTCTGAAACACCATTTAAGTGTACTTCCCCAACATGCTTCTAGCCAATTACCATCTATCGAATCCCTTAAAAGAACTGTAGCTAGACAAAAAAGAGCAACATGCACTACTCCTCCCACACCCAAAACTTTTAAAGAACTCCAAATTCCCCCTGAACTCTCTGTAACTCACAATAAAGAAAAATTTATACTCTATGACAACAAATCTAAAGATAAAAGAATTATACTGTTTGCCACAGCAAACAACATGACTAAACTTACCCAATGCCAAACTTGGATGATGGACGGTACTTTTTCTGTATGCCCCAAACCTTTTTATCAATTATACACCATCCATGGTCATTTCCAAAATGCAAATATTCCATTCCTTTATGCCCTTCTACCAAACAAACAGCAAGCTACCTATCAAGAAATACTAACTGAAGTCATTCAACATACTAACAACTATTTTCCACAAAAAATTATCATTGACTTTGAAAAAGCAATGATAAACAGCATCCTTAAAACATACCCACACACAGCAATACAAGGTTGCTATTACCATTTTAATCAATGTATCTGGCGACATCTACAAAAATCAACCTTGAGTATCCAATACGCCACTGATAGCACATTTGCTTATCAAATCAAAAAACTCATCGCCCTAGCCTATGTTCCACTAACAGATGTAACTGAGCACTATAACTTATTAATAGACAGCCCCTACTATAAAAGAAACGAAGAAAGACTAAGCCCTATGCTTGACTACTTCGAAGACACATGGGTAGGAAGGCTACACAGATCAGGCCATAGAAGACAACACAAATACCAAATAGCTTGGTGGAATGTCTACCTTAGCACACTAAATAAGGAAGCAAAAACAAACAATGCAGTTGAAGGATGGCACAATGCCTTCCAAGCAACTACAGGCCGAGGAACGCCTACCCTTCACAAATTAATACAATCCTTACAAAAAGAACAGAGTTACCAGGAGCTCCGAATGGAGCAATCAGTAACTTTGATCGGACCTAAACTCACCAAAGAAACTAAAAAGATGTATAACACACTCCAAAGTCAAGTTACCCTCTATCCAACTAGCAAAGGACTAGAATATCTATCAATGATTGCAAAAACTATTCTTTAAAACATTACATAACTATACACGTTAAATTAAGCATTTTTTTTCTAAAATCCTTGATTATACCATGTAACAATTTGCAATTAAATTATCAAATACATAATATTAACATATATAAAATGTATTTAGATAATGTATTTACAAAATGTTACATACAACGTAAGTAAAGCAAAAATTAAAACAGTTTCCCCACCCATTAAATGTTCAGAAAATACTTACATTTCTGTTGCAGCTTCAAACGTAATCCAATTCCAAGCAATCCATACGACACCATTGCAAAAACCCATACAATCCATGGAAGCCCAAAAAAAAATGCAAAAATACCAGCAAATCCATAGCGACTCCTTTCCACTTTAATAGACGCGAGATACGATAGAAAACCCGAAAAAAGTAATGTAGAAAAAAAAACGCTCCAGGAAAACTTGAAATCCCAAAAATTTGTGTGCAAAAATAAGAGTATATAATACTCGTCACACAACTCTGATCAAAAAAGAAGGAACTCCTCAAAAACAGTGAAACGCGACGATAACCTAGAAAAAATAAAATACATACCCACCCACACAAAAACACCCATACATATATAAATACACATATTTGTACACCAAACATATTATCTTAGTAACATTTAAACATATTACCTCACCTCACACACCTACAACAAAAACGCGGTAAAAATCAAATATCGTACACTCTACCTAACACCGAACACACAATCTTCTCTTAATAACCCTATCTACATAAACCTAAACACACCACACATACACTAACAATAACTTCATTAACTTGTAAAAAACAATTAAAACAAACTTACCCTCTCTAACGTGAAGCAGCATCCAACCGCGATCTGTTGAAGCACCAAATAAGCCTAAGTAACATTACGCGGTTAAAAAGTAGTCCCTGTATACAGCAAAATTCTCTTTAATTTCTATATTCCAACACTTAAAAAAATACACAGAGTATTATATTAAGTGTAAATAATTATTTAAATTGTAGAAAAATATTTCATAAATATTCATTACTTTCAAATAATTATTCAACTGTTATGTGATACTTTAAATAATATTTGATGATTTATAAATACATTTAGAAAATAATCTATATGTTAAACAAAATTGCATCTATAACTTTGTAACAAATAAATTGTTATTAAAAATTGCAAATATTAGTTTAAACATTATGTATGTATATAAAAAAGTATTTTTGTGTTTATCTATGTAAAAATTAATATTATAAATATGTTCAATATTCATAATATTAATTAAAAAAATAACATGACTTTGTAAAAAACAAAAATGTTACTGTTACAAAAGAAATGTACATATTTATCTATGACAATATATTCAATGTCTATGTGAATAAAATATTTGTTATTAAATAAAAAGTACATATTACCAATTTGTTTCTTTAACTATTTAAATTACAATATATGTAAATAAACATAAAATTATGTTAATATCATTTATGTGTTAAAAACATATATATGTACTTCATATATTTTTTGGGATAATAAAAACTGTTTATTAAAAAATTTCAATTGAAATAAAAAATTAATCTCTACTTACAATTTATTTTTTATACGTTAATAAACTGTTTTTCATTTATTGCATTTAACCCTGTGTATGTTTCCTTCTTTATTATTGTATATAAATATTAATTGCATATTAAATATTCTATATAAAAATGACTTTTAAATTTTAATATTTGTAAAAATGTATTAATCTTTTAAGTACTACAATAACAATAATTATAACGAGAAAAAAAATTCTATGTAATGTAAAAACTTTATTATATTATCCTACCAATAATAATTATTTATATAAAAAATGTTTTCTTATTTCCACTGTACCAATTATAAACTCACAAAACCATACTACACATTAAAACCATACAAATTACAATTCCCATTTCACCAATTGTAAAGTCATGGAAGGTGCTGGACACTGAACCCATACTAATTACTTTTCCCACTCCAGTGGGTGCAAGAGTAGGAAAAGTAAATACTTCATATATTAATAAATAAATAAAAAAATATTATCAATATAATTTTTTTAACAAATTATTAACTATTTAATTTAACATAATAATTAATATATTAAAATTTCTAATTAACTATCATTATTTATATTACTTACCTATTAATACTAATTTACAACTAATTACCAATAATTTATTAGATAATTAATAAAAAAATAAAAAAATTCCATTAAATACAATTAAATAAAAGATGTATTAAGTTTTAACACATACTTTTACAACACATACCTTTACAACGAAACTTTAACAAAGCAAATACCATTACACCGCATTTATTTAGAACGAATGTTTTTACAAAGCAAATACCTTTACAACGCATAACATTACAACATAACTATTTATAATTATATAATATTTTGTTTAATGTATATTAATAGAAATATTTTTTCTTAAATGTATTACAAATTAACTAATTAAATGAAAATTTAAAATTACCTTATTTTTACCCTGTACCCCTCTACCCTAAAACCCCAAACTGACTCTGAACCCTAAAAACACCCCTTTACCCACAAACTGAAAACTGACCCTGAACCCAAAAAATACCCCTTTAGCCACAAACTCAAAACTGACCTTGAACCCTACAAAAACACCTTTACCCAAAAACAGAAAACTGACCCTGAACCCTAAAAATACCCCTTTACCCACAAACTGAAAACTGACCCTGAACCCTAAAAATACCCCTTTAGCGACAAACTGAAAACTGACCCTGACCCCTAAAAATACACCTTTACCCACAAACTGAAAACTGACCCTGACCCCTAAAAATACCCCTTTACCCAAAAACTGAAAACTGACACTGACCCCTAAAAATACCCCTTAATCCACAAACTGAAAACTGACCCTGAAACCTAAAAATACCCCTTTACCCAAATACTGAAAACTGACCCTGAACCCTAAAAATACCCCTTTACCCACAAACTGAAAACTGACCCTGACCCCTAAAAATACCCCTTTACCCACAAACAGAAAACTGACCCTGAAACCTAAAAATACCCCTTTACCCAAAAACTGAAAACTGACCCTGAACCCTAAAAATACCCCTTTACCCACAAACTGAAAACTGACCCTGAACCCTAAAAATACCCCTTTAGCGACAAACTGAAAACTGACCCTAACCCCTAAAAATACCCCTTAACCCACAAACAGAAAACTGACCCTGAACCCTAAAAATAACCCTTTACCCAAAAACTGAAAACTGACCAAGAACACTAAAAATACCCCTTTACACAACAATCCAAAGCTATAACATTTTTAATATAATTATATACTTACCAACACTTACATTGTAATGGTATGCATTGTAAAAATACCTGCATAGTTAAAACATTTAATCTAAATACATGCGTTGCTATGGTTTTAGCGTTGTAAAAGTTTCATTGTAAAGGTAGTGCATTTTAAACGTTGTGTGCTAAACGTTTTATACCTTAATTAAATATTAATATTTCCTTATTTATTATTATATTACTTCCCAATCTATTCCCCTATAAACAAACAACCCACTCCAGAAAAGTAAAAATTTAATGTAACATAATTAGCAATTAAACAATTAGATTACATTATTTACCAATTATATTTTAAATAAAGAACATTAATTTTTTAATGAGCAATTAATTAAATATTACTACCAATTAATAAAATTACATATTTAATTGATTATAATTTAATTACTTCCCACCCTATTTCCCTATAAACTCACAACCCCCTACATAACATAAAATATTTAAAATAACATAAATAGCAATTACTCAATTGAATTATATTACTTACCAATAAAAATTTATATAATTTAAATACATTATTTAAGTCACAATTATTAAAATATTACGACCAATTAATAATTGTAACTTTTGTAAATAATTATAATAAAATTACTTCCCACCCTATTCCCCTATAAACCCACAACCCGCTACATGACATTAAATTTATAAAGTTACATAATTAGCTATTATTCAATTAAATTAATTACCAATTAAATTTATTAAAATTAAAATATATGATTTACTGAACAATTATTTAAATTTAAATACCAATTAATAAATTTACATATTTAATTATTTAAAATTAAATTACTTCCCACCCTATTCCCCTATAAACCCACAACCCGCTACATGACATAAATTATTTACATGAGCATAATTAGCAAATAATCTATTAAATTAAATTAATTACCAATTAAATATTATATATTAAATACAATTTTAAATTAACAATTAATTAAATATTCATACCAATTAATAGATTTACATATTTAATTAATTATATTTAAAATACTTCCCACCCTATTCCCCTAAAAACCCACTACCCGCTCCTAGAAATTATTATAGTAATTGAATAATTTTTTTAAATTATTAATTATTTTTTTAAATAATTTCTATATAAATAAATAAATAAATAACATATATTTTAACAATAAATGTATTTATAAAACATTAAAACAGTGTACATTTAACTATTAGATATTATTTATATCCATATTAATAGTCGATATCATGACAGTCGATATCATGACAGTCGATAACACAACTTTCGATATTTTTAAACTACTAAACAAATCGATATTTTTTACTAACGATATTACTTACTCGATATTTTATCTATCGATATTTTTTAAAATACATAACAATCGATAAAAAATACATCGATATTACTTACCTCGATATTAATGCCATCTCGATATTCTGGAGTCGATATTATGTCCATTCGAAATAAAAAACTCGATATTTAGACTGCACACCGTTCTCTAGCAGTGTGTTGATTTTTTACCATAATGACAGCTTGAATTGGGCCCCCATCATTCCACAATATCATCTAACAGCTTAAATGCAGTATTGTACTTGTAGTGTGGTCCACACCCTCACACCCTTTAATACCACTTGATGTTAACTTTATCAAAGTATCCGGTAATATCTTAAAAAGTCTCCAATTGCGTTTCTCATTACATACTAAATGCACAGATTCGGCCTAATTCATTGTCTCCATTGTGCAAAGTGTGCTACTGTATCTATTTGCTTAACCATATTTATTTAAAGGTTTTACATAGCGCTGGCTAGACCCGGAGGTATCAGAGCGCGTTACATGAGTATCAGACCATAATTGCAGGTTACATCGTTACAAAGGTTACAGTTATTAGAGCCTGGCAACATAGTTACAAGTAAGGTCGAGACAAATAAAAAGGACATATACGTAAGGGAAAAAGCAGGCAAGGGGAGAGATTCCGGGGAGGGGGGTAAGAGCAGGGAGAGTAGGCAGAGAATGGAGGAGGGAAAGAGGAGGGGAGGGTGAGAGACACAGCATGAAAAGAGGAAGGGGAGGGTGAGGGGACACAAACCGGTAGACGAGTCAAAGCTGCGTCCAAAGTCCAGTAAGTTGTGATCCATGGGGAAGTGGTATCATTTCCCCATCTCTGTTGCGAGAGGCTCCCTATACGCAGTCGACTCTCTCAGAGGGGTCGCTGACACTCCAAGGTCTACATACTGGATCCTTCCCCAAAAAGGGGAGAGGGAGTGCTTTGGCAAGGGATGCCATACCATACCTCAACTGTGAGTGGCTCCCTTGGTGCTGTGGACTCTCTCAGCGGGTTCGCTGAGACTCCAGAGTATATATATTGGATCTTTCCCCAACAATGGGCGAAGGAGTGCTTAGTCAAAGGGCACAAAAGGACAGGGGGCTAGGCGGTGTAGCGGGCAAGGAGAAAGATTCAGGTGAGAGGGGATAGGAGCAATGGAAGTAGACAAAGAAAGAAGGAGTGCTAAATGGGAACAAATAGATATATAGGAGACAAGGAAAAAGCAGAGTTACAGAAATACGATGAGGGGGGATGGGCGAGACAGGGAGACGAGGAGAAAAACTGTGCCCAAAGTCCGCCTGGGTAGGTGACGGTCAGGGGCTGAACCAAGGCCGATCTCCTCAATAACTGAACAGAGCTGCTCCACCGGGCGTCGGACATAGTGCTCGGACTCCGCTGTCAGGATGGAGATCAGGAGTACTCAGAGAATGTTAGATTTGTAGGTCCGCCTGGGTAGGTGACGGTCAGGGGCTGAACCAAGGCTGATCTCCTCAATAACTGAACAGAGCTGCTCCCACGGGTTGTCGGACATAGTGCTCGGACTCCGCTGTCAGGATGGAGATCAGAAGTACTCAGAGATTGTCAGATTTGTGTGGGTGGGGAGAAACCATGGTCCGAATGAATTCCATACGCCATGTGAGGTCAGTCACAGCCCTGGTAGGATTATGTAAGGAAGAGTTCAGCTGGGGGGAAAAAAAGTCACAACTGGCAGCCATGTTAGGGTCAGGCACCCATCACCCTCAGGTTTGAGTAACTGGTGGCCCCAGGGACTGCTCTCCATAACCCTCTCCACGTGGGTCCAGGGACCGGGACAAGCTCGAGCCCCTCAACCCTTGTTCTTATCTTTGTGGGGTGGAGGTTGCTTATTGTTCTCCTCGTCCCACTTTCCTATGAAGTCAGTGCGCTATTACAAATGACCTCCTGTTACCGGCGTTACCACCCTCCTCCTTCGTGTGGCCTCCAGGATGCCCGAGGAGCGCGCAGGTTTACCTCTGTTGTCTGCCGCGGCCTCCACCCAGGTTGTGATGCAGGCAGAATTGCCCCTGATAGTTACAGCTGTTAGAGAGGAGCAGCGTACCTGCAGTCTTTTAAAGGCCTTATGCCTGGCTTAACCCCTGATGATCTGTCTTGTGAGGGCCTGTTTCAAGCTACTTTCCTTCAGGGCCGCGTCTTTGCCCAGTCACTTTCCGATTCGAGGTCTCCGCTCATGACTCTATGATCATCAGTTCTCCGGCGCTGTCTCTGCTACACGCCACACAGCCTCGCGCAACAGGCCCGGAGCTTCACTCACTACTGCGTTGATTAAGTGGTTGCCGCTTCCACCCCTCGTTCACCTCTGCTCCATCGCTGCCTCTTTGCTCTGTTTACTCTGCTATGGGGTCCTAACAGGTGCCCCGGTCCCAGGCACATTCTCTACCTAGTGACGGTAGCAGCGAAGAATTGCGAGACCTTGTTATTTGTGGCTCTTTTGGGTGGCATAAGGTGAGCGCCATCCGGTCAGCAACCGGCCACCCTTTGTTCTTTGTGTTTCGAAGGCTCTTTCTCCAAAGTGGCGTGGGGCCCTCTGTTGGTGTCGCTCCGTTGCCTGGGGGCCCCATGACTCAGGTCTCCTCCTTCTGGATGTTCGATAAGTGTAAAGTGTCGCTTCCCGCCTCTTTGAGCGCACAAGACAGATAGCTTAATGGTGTGAGCTAGGAGCTCCTTCTTGATATCTCTTGCCCATAGCCTGAGTGCAAAAAAAAGTGCTTGGTGCTTCACTGTGCAAATATACAAATCAGTCACTTAAATTATATTGTTGTTTTTATCTATAATAAAGAGAGATTTCTTGGGCAGTTATATTAATGCATTAAACTACCTGTAGATGTCTTATTAATCATATATATATATATATATATATATATATATATATATATATATATATATATATATATATATATATATATATATATACATATATCCGTTCCAAACTCCTACTGATCGGCTCTAGATACCGACCAAACAAACGCAGGTACAGACCACACAACAGCACTGAAGGAACTTTCAAAGGTGGTTTATTGCTCCCTTGTCGCCACCATGACGCGTTTCGGCTACGTCACGGTAGCCTTGATCACATATAAAAAATAAAATGTGTGTGATTACAACCACTTTCATCTGGTGAGCAAGGCGACTGAGTTCTCCGAAACGCGTGAAGACGCTGCTCACATTCGGTTACTCTGCTGGTGTTTTATTCAGAAGGCTTGTGAAAAAGGACGAAAGTTTGAAACGCGTTGGGCCATTACAAGTAAGCAGGAGAGAATGAAGCTGAACTGCATGCCCCATACTCACCTTAGAGAGTAACCGAACGTGAACGGTGTCTTCACAAGTGGCAAGCCTCGTGTTGTGGATGTATAGCGGCCGTTGCCGGGTCGCGAAGACGCCCCGCCGCATGAAAGCGGATCCTTGGAGCCCGATGGTGTTGGTGCAACCATTTAGGAACGGGAGGCTCAAGAGTGAGTGAGTTGGTGTTGGGCATCAGCTGAGCAAACATCTTGCAGCAACCCACTTGGGTAACATTTTTGAACTATTGTAAATATTAGGCAGCATCCACTTGGACATTATTGATGTCAATGAACACCACATTTACCATAATGCTCTGCTCAGTCTAAGCAGAGGGACACGCCCACTGAGGCCATGTTTAATAAAGCTGAATGGTGTTTCATTAATCGCTGCTGGTGTTTTACTCAGAAGGCTCGTGAAAAAGGACGAAAGTTTGAAACGAGTTGGGCCAATAAAGTAAGCATGAGAGAATGGAGCTGAACTGCATGCCCCGCACTCACCTTAGACAGTAACCGAACGTGAGTGGCGTCTTCACAAGTGGCAAGCCTCGTGTTGTGGATGTATAGTGGCCGTTGCCGGGTTGCGAGGATGCCACACCGCATGAAAGCCGATCCTTGGAGCCCGACGGTGTTGGTGCAACCATTTAGGAATGGGAGGCTCAAGAGTGAGTGAGTTGGTATTGGGCATCAGCTGAGCAAACATCTTTCAGCAACCCACTGGGGTAACATTTTTGAACTATTGTAAATATTCGGCACCATCCACTTGGACATTATTGATGTCAATGAACACCACATTTACCATAATGCACTTCTCAGTCGAAGCAGAGGGACATGCCCACTGAGGCCATGTTTAATAAAGCTGAATGGTGTTTCATTAATCTCTGCTGGTGTTTTACTCAGAAGGCTCGTGAAAAAGGACGAAAGTTTGAAACGCGTTGGGCCATTACAAGTAAGCATGAGAGAATGGAGCTGAACTGCATGCCCCGCACTCACCTTAGAGAGCAACTGAACGTGAGCGGCGTCTTCACAAGTGGCAAGCCTTGTGTTGTGGATATATATATATATATATATATATATATATATATATATATATATATATATAAATAAATATATGCGTAACCATATAATGTACATAACTCCTCTTAAATTGATTGTGGTCACTGACACTGTGTTCACTTATTTTAATCACTATCTACTATATTCTTTAGTTGCAGATTGAAGTAGGGGTATTGTGGGGTTTATCCAAAAACATTTACGATAAACATTGTCACAAAAAGTTAAACAAGGCATTCCATAAAATACCTCATAAAAAAGCTTTCCATAAAAAAGTTATTTTATATAAATAATTGGTAAAACTCATGATCATAAAACTATTTTCCTAAAACATTGCTCTAAAAATATGTTTTGATATGTATAAAAAGCTATAATAATAAGAAGTTATGTTTTATAAAAAGTGATGGAGCTTTTCATTGCTGTTTAAACCCATGGGACTCTTGCTGTCTAATTCTAGAATTGTATGCGGCTCTAGCTGTCTTAGCATGCGTTATCTGTTTCCTCCTCTACATGGTTTTGGGGTGGCTTTAATCACATAGTATTTCAGGCAATTCAGGTCATTCATGTGTATGGCTTTAAAGTGTAGGGCCACAGGGTGTGCTGCATCATTATTGATGATGGCTCTAAGGTGCTGAAGGATTCTAACGTGCACCTGCAGATTGGTACTACTCACGTATCTCAAGCTGCAGGTGCATTCCAGCAGGCATACAGCATATTCTGTACAGCAGTTGTAATTGCCTGTAATAGCTATCTGTCTCTGGCTGAATGGAGTTGTGTAGTGGGTGGTGTTAGTCCCAAATCAACACACCAGACATGAAGAGCATTTACAGGAACCTGGTTTAGGATTTAGCCAGGTGCTGTCTTGGCTAATTTCAGGACGACTCTTGACTAATTGTGTCCTCATAGATACTTCTCTTTTGAATGTGACTGTTGATAGTCTTTCAAATGTTGTGGCCATAATACTGTCTGTAAGCAGGATTGGCGAGTTAGTATTTAGAATGGATCTGATCTGTCTTTCTTGGCTACTGAATGTTCTAATAAGCCCTATGAAACCATGCTCTGCTCCACTAGATGGTTCTATAGCCTGTTCTAAGGGCATAGTTGCTGGGTTTTTCTGTCACAGGTATTCCCTAGATCTTGTTTGGATTTTATTCATGACATCTGTAAGAGCTCTCTCATCATAGCCTCTTTTGCTAAATCTATCAAAGGCTTCTGATAGGCATCTGTTGGCTACTGTCTCAGTGCTGCATATTGTTTTCAGCCTGACAAATTCTCTGTATGGTATGCTTTTAATTAGATGTTTGGGGGGGGGGTGCGCTCTTGGTGTGCAGTATCAAATTACTAGCCGTTTGCTTTCTATGCAGTGTGGTTTCCAGCTTCATATTATTCACAAACACTTTTACATCCAAAAATTCAATATTGCAGTCGCTAATACTGGATGTGAATCTCAGATTAACATTATTGATGTTAATAGCCTGTATGAATCTGTCTGCACTTTCTTTATCCCCTTTTCAAACAATAAATACATTGGGGCAGATTTACAAGCCCCTTGCGCCACTTTTGCATCACTTTTAACATGGTGAAAGTGACGCAAAAGTGGCGCAAGGGGCTTGTAAATCTGCCGTATTGTCTATAAAGAGGAGCCAGTGTAAAATATGCCTGTCGTATGCCTGTTTGTGTACAACTTTGAGGACCTGTTCCTCCCACCAGCCAACATGTAGACATGAATAGCTTGGAGAGAAATACGCCCCCATGGCCACTCCGCGTTTCTGCCTGTACAGTTCTTTTCCAAACATAAAGTAATTGTTAAAGAGGCACCATTTGATGAGCTCTAAAATCATAAAATTATGTTTCTTACATGTCAATGGTTGCATTTCTAAAAAGAATTGACTGCTTTGAGTCCCACAGTATGTTCAATGCTCGTGTACAATGATTCAATGTCAAGTGTTATCAACAACAATCTTTCAGTCCATGTTATTTCTTTTAATTTGGTTAGGAAGTCCCCAGTATCTTTTATGTAGCTTTGGAGTTTTTGGACATGATCTTGTAGAAAGTAGTCCACATATTGGCTAATATTTTCACTTATGCCATGGATTTCAGATAAAATTAGTCTTCCTGGTACTGGTTTAATTTTTTTATGGATTTTCGGAACAAAGTAAATCGTGGGCAATGTAGGGTATTTTATTGTGCATAAAATTAAACTCATCATTTGACAACATCCCTACTCTTTTCAATTGCAGAAGTTATTTTTAAGAGTTTCCTTTGCTTTATTGTATTCCTTAATATGCGTTTTTCATAGCAGTCTTTATCTCCCAACTGTTGTTCTGCTTCCTTGATGTAATCCTTTTTGGGCCAAATCACTGTATTCCCCCCCTTATCTGATTTATTAATAACAATCTCATTGTTATTTTTGAGAGGCCTTATCAGGTTGCTGTATTGCACGTCCTGGGATTTATTTTTGGGTTGACTTTGTAATGTCTTGCGGTGAAGTGTTTTTAGATCTTCTGTGACCCTCTCATGAAATGTTGACGGCATCTTTCGCATCATTGGGAGAAATACAGATTTAGGTTTGAATGGACTGCTTCCTGCTCCTGTTTGTTTTATATTTGAATCTCTTAATTGGTCTTGTGTGGGTGCATAGAAGTGTATGTCCATTTCTCCTCCCAATTCTTGCAGTGCTAGAATCATTGGTATATCTGAGACTTGTAGGTTTCCACTTATTCGTATAGTTGTGGATGGTTCTTTGTTTATTTGATTATTACTTTCCTTAATCATGAAATATTTCCGTAGCTTTCATTTCCGAATACATTTAAATATGTCGACCCTAGTGCGTCCATATTTAAAGCTGCTTTCAGGGCAAAATGATAGGCCTAATTTGAGCAGTTGTGTTTCTGCATTGGTTAAGGATAGAGACGATAGATTCACCATTGTATTGTCTAGTTGCCCTTCTTTTTGTGCCATTGGGATTTTTTGGGTTTGGCATTTCCTGACTTTGCGCCGGATTCTTCTTCTTTGGTTCCTGCACTTTCTGGTGTCTTCTTTTGTATTCGTGGCCGCAGCGTTTGTCAGCGGTCTAGGGATAAAAAAATCCAATTTTTCTTCTAGGGTTAGGATGCCTTTTTTCGCCTTTTCTCAATTGCCTTGTAGCGCCACTGTCTTTTGTCTCTGCTTCGGTGTAAACGAGCTCAAATCTGAAGTTGATGCCATGTTGCTACCTGTTTTCATTAAGGAATTTATAGTTGCTTCATTGTTTGTTTGTTTGTCCTTGTTTAGTCTCATCCTCTTTATGCTGTTGTATTTCCTTGAAAAAGTAAATCTCGTGCAAATTTATGTACCTTGCGAAACTTAATTTTATCCTCTTGTTTTTTAAGTCGTTAGGCTATTTCTGCTCTGTATTTGGTGAAATACTCTTGGGATTCTTGTTTTGCCAATTCTTCATTTATTTTTTTTATTTACTTAAGTAAGTATTTGCGTCAATTTGCGCATATTTAATCCAAATTCCTGACCAAAGTCATAGAGGCCCCTAAGTTGTTTTCAGCCCATTCACGCAACATCATACGGCTCGAGTTTTCAAATCTGGGCGCTAGTAGTATCCTCAAACCTCGTGGTACTCGGACCGCTTCCTCATATTTCTTTAAAGATTTGTGTTCCCACCATTTTGTTGTCTTATTCCTCATACATTTTTCTAGTGCTTTTAACAGTGACTATCTTTAGTGTTAGTGCCACTTCCAGATGGTTGCTCTTTGTTGCAGAAACTCGGAAGGTTGTGATGGAGCGAGGTTCAGAAAAATATTTTATTCTGACTCGTAAAGTTAAACTTCCATAATAAAAGTTATCGTGTTAATAAGTATGGAGTGAATTTTACTAATCAACCTAGATTAAATTGCACACACGACATGAGGGACTAATACATGTGCTCATATATGTGCTCTATTGTTAATGCATGTTCATAAAAAAAAAAAAAGTCATCTTGTCTATTGTCTTTGTCAGTATTAAATGCGGCTGTTTTATTAATGGCATGTGCTTATTTGTGTATGCTAATGTTATGTCTTTTCGTCTTTATGTGGCACAAGAATCCTGTTTGTTACTAAAATGCTTTGGCTAGGTAACATTTATTAATGGGTTAATAATTAGCAAAGGTGGGTGGGTAACAGAACAAATTCTAATTCTTTCATTAATTGATGTTTTGTGTTTGTTTATACATTAGTTTTACGAATGGGCCTAAGAAAATGGCTGGCAGTGCTACAGAATATGAAACTTGACCAGAGTGAAGCCTTCACTCATGCGCAGACGAAAGAGCATTTTTGCTGAACAAACAACGTTTAACGCAGAAGTAATTTTGGTCGAGCCAAATGTGTTCTTGGAGTCATAGCCAAGGACAGGAAGCTGTATGGCCTGCCAAGATTAGGAAGTGAAAAGTTTTGTCCTTGGTAAAATTATCTTTCTCTTGAGGAAGCAAAAAGGATGGTGAAACTAAGAACAACAACGGCTATGATGAGGCGCCGGACTTGGTCAGGAGAGTGTGACCTAATGGTGGACTGACATGGCTCAGCCAATTAAAAGTTCGGATTTTCAGAAATAATGTGTGATAAAGATACTTTAGCTAGTCAGAAAAGGTATAAAATCTGTCCCCTTGGGCAGGAGGGCGCTTCTCGCTTTCCAATTCCTGATGGGCATGACGTGCTGACGGACTATTTGGAGCACGTAAGGACAATAGGGTTAAATGACTTTTCCTTTAATTCCTTTAGGTGGAGCGAGTTTTAGACAGGGAAGTTAGGGCTTAGGTGATGGAAACTGTTTATTCTGTTTAATCATGCTAATTGATTTTGCTTGAAACTGTCAGACTAATTTGCTATTTCTCAAATAAAGCTACTTTATGCTAATAAAGAGAATCTTTAATAATGCACTTTCTTTGAATAAATAGTTAATAAATACAATTTTTGAAACAACAAGCTGGTCTTGTATATTCATGGTCTTGTTACCATCAGCAGATCCATTTGCCTAAGTGACTTAATTAATTGATGTGAATTTCAAAACCATGGTAAAATCATTAAACTGCAGTTGTATATAAATGTGTATATATTTTGTGAATAGGTTTATTAATTAGGTCACATGATTCAGTTGCCCAAAATATGTCCCGTTAGTTTATGGGTCTTGTGAGTATTGTGGAGATAGGTAGCGTTGTATGAGACATATTTTCTATAGGGGCGCTGGATCAGTTGCTAAAAAGCGCCTCCGCTGCTGCCTCTCCTGTATAGCTGTATAGCTTCTTCTGACATATTGGATTAGGGTAAAAATACTATGCGCCCACACTGAGCGCACCTTGTTCAGGATCTGTGTGCAAGAACCTCCCCACCTGCGTTGATGTGCTACGCCACTCACCGCTTCTGTACCGTTCCCCGGTGAGTCCTCCGACCCTTCCGTTGCCGGTTCCTTGTCGGTGAAGCTTCTTGCTGCTAGCGTCAGGAGGCTGCCGCGTAACTTCCCTCCTGGGTCCTCATCAGAATGCCGGCTAGACGCGGGAGCCCGATTGTAGAGAGAGGGTTTGTTCTCGGAGGCAGCCAACCTCCGTAACATATTAATTTCTGAATTCGCCCTTGCCGCCCTTGTGCGTGACGGCCCCAAAGCAGAGCACAAACTCCTCTTGTCTTGCAATAGTTATTTATTTACCCATACCATAATGCCATAACATTTCGGTCACCCTGTGACCTTGCTCACATAGAAAACGCTATACATTCGTGATTTTAAACACAACATGTGATCTGGTCATGTGACGTAATGGAGCATAGGCATAGTAAGCAGACTGTTCTCTAGCACTGTGTCGATTTCACTACGCTTGGAGACTACTCATGTTAATAGAAAACAAGCATATTTCTGAAAATCCTTATGTACATGAGTAAAAGCACAATAAATATATCATTATATTTAATAAATATATACATGTGCAAAAACAGTTGGCTGTCCATATTGAGTCCAATAACATCATAATAACATTTTTTACAATAATGACAGCTCGAATTGGGCCCTCATCATTCTACAATATCATCTAACATATATATATATATATTCACTGAAAAAACCATAGGTTATAGACCATATATAGTTAGGAATTAGCATTTACAAAACCTTGAAAATTCACTGAAAAAACCATAGGTTATAGACCATATATAGTTAGGAATTAGCATTTACTAAACCTTATTTTACTCACACAAAACCATTGAAATTCCATATATAGTTAGTTGCACTAACTATATATCGCGCACCCGCAATCCACTGCTGATGATGTCACATATTACATCATTCATGACATGGTCAGTGACATCACTGATGACATCACTGATGACATCTCAAATGACATCACTGATGACATCACTGATGACATCTCAAATGACATCACTGATGACATCATGACACACCAATACCAGTTACTACATACGCACTCACTGATTCCTACGTCTACACACACATTCACTCATTCACCCATACAATAACTCATACATACAGTCACTTATTATTACAACACTATCATATGCACTCATACACCTATGCAGACAGTCACACACTGCCACTCATCCATGGAGTTACTCACACACCAAGTCAGTCCTGTAAAGAATCAATCACACTTCCATTTCTTCATCTATACAGTTAAACACAGAACACCATACTTCAGTGACATCACTGATGACATCACTAATGACATCTGAAATGACATCACTGATGACATCTCAAATGACATCACTGATGACATCATGACACACCAATACCAGTTACTACATACGCACTCACTGATTCGTACGTCTACACACACATTCACTCATTCACCCATACAATTACTCATACATACAGTCAGTTATTATTAGAACACTATCATATGCACTCATACACCTAGTCAGTCCTGTGAAGAATCAATCACACTTCGATTTCCTCATCTATAGTTAAACACAGAACACCATACTTTTCACACATATACTAACACATACTTACTCTCTTATACAATCACTGATACAAGTACACATTGATATGCACAGAGTCACACACCTCCCAGCCAGCCACACACACACTCAGTCTTCCATACATCCAGTCATTCTTCAATATGTAAAACGTATTTAAACTTTACAAAAACACACAGACACTAGATGATGTCATCAGTGATGTCATTTGAGATGTCATCAGTGATGTCATCAGTGATGTCACTGACCATGTCATGAATGATGTAATATGTGACATCATCAGCAGTGGATTGCGGGTGCGCGATATATAGTTAGTGCAACTAACTATATATGGAATTTCAATGGTTTTGTGTGAGTAAAATAAGGTTTAGTAAATGCTAATTCCTAACTATATATGGTCTATAACCTATGGTTTTTTCAGTGAATTTTCAAGGTTTTGTAAATGCTAATTCCTAACTATATATGGTCTATAACCTATGGTTTTTTCAGTGAATTTCATTGGTTTTTTAACAGCTAATATCTGTAGCTGTAAAATTTATTCTTCTTTAAATCCAAAAATATATTTTATATGTTTATGAATAATTATTTTTTTAAATATTTTTTTTTCTTCGTTCCCGCTTCGCGAATCGGGAACCTTACAGTAAAAAAATGTTCAGAAAAATAAAAAAAAAAGTTCTTTTCAGAACTACCTCCCCGTTATTAAAAAATTGGTACAATATTTGGAACTGTGCCAACCTCTATTTCTCTTAGTTCGCTTCCTAGTTCGCTCGCTGGTACGCGAACTGGAAGCGAACCAAAAACAGTAAGTATAAGGGAAGGAAACACACACTTATGTTAAAAGAAAGACAGCTATAGGGGAGTAAACTAGAGATACTATTACCCATAATCCACTACTGATGATGTCACATATTACATCATTCATGACATGCTCAGTGACATCATCAGCAGAGGATTGCGGGTTTTTTGGCAACATGCCTTATCGACGGTTTAATAACGCTGCCTTTTGCTTTATATAAGTTTTCAAATTGTATGAAATATATACCAATAGGTCTTTATGAACCTTTAGGTAGTGCTTTTGTTCATGAGGTCTGGTCGCTTCCATACACATACAGATGTTTCAAAGATGATCAAGAAGTTTATCTGAATGGAGAGGAATGCACTGAGACGCCAGATCATTCACTAATGTGTAGGCACATACAGTTACACGATTCATGCAACAAACAGCGACCAAATATGGCTTGCGTGATGCAAGGCACGCCAGTTCCTGCTATCATCCCCACGTTCAAGTTGTTGGAAAATGGTAGTTATTTGATGCTCAATAATGAAGATTGTTCTGAGTTAATTAAAAGTATTCCTTTTATCGTAACAGTAAGTGAACGGGTTATTTGCTGCAGAAATGTTCTATTTCCTCCCACACATGAACATAGGGAGTTTTCAATCTGGCCACAAATACCAACCTTGGGACACGTTTCAACAGCATGACAAGAATAAGAGCTCTTTTGTCTCAGAGAGAGGTGGCCTTGAGTTCGGCCCGTGAAACTTTCGTACTTCACATAGCGAACACCCGTACACAGGTTTGCCTTTCAATTTCAGCAACATGTTTCCGACTATCTTTAACGCATCCTCCACAAAATCCCTGGCACACTTTTTTAAAGTTGTTACCAGTGGTCTCGTGACTTCATTTGAGAAAATCTTTGGAGTCATCCCTACTCCCTTTCATTCCATTTTCTCCACTCTGGTTCGTGGATTGCATTTTTACTTGCATTACCAGCGGACGCTCTTGTACTTTTTTACATTTTTAAATATGGATGTCCCTCCTATGCAACCTCCGACCCTGCAGCTGCTGACACTGTTCCGCAATCGCATGCTAGAATATTATGGCACAATGCCGTTGGCGATATTAAGCACGGCATATGGATTATCTTTTCGGTTCTCCTACTTCACCTGTGTCCAGCCTGTATTTCACTGCCTGACCTGTGATTTCGATTGGGCCATTGATTTGTGTCTCTGCGGACCGGTTTCTCCTGACGTCGACTTTAATCAGCTGATGACTCCTATCATTACTCACGAGTTGATTTGTCCTGGCGAAAGGATTATGGCTGTGGCATTGATGCATGGACTACTTGGTCCCTGGAATTTACTGGCGGCAGCACAGTCTTTCTTGGAACACAGCTTTCTTGAAAACCCACCGAGCTGTCCTCTGATGGTGATAGAGGATCCGGTGCTGGGAGAGCACGTATGTTCTTTTCCGCTTTTAAATTGGATGGCTGAACTGTTTTCGGATGAAGACGGTGACTTCCTGTTGGAGGCTGTTGCAGCTTATTTTGCATACACAGTTATGTCATAGACCTTTTTCATGTTTCATATGCTGAGTACTAGCATTTCATTGACAATTCATTGACTTAATTGTCAAGTTTTTATTATTTACCTTGCCTATTGGCTTAAGACTCGATAAAGTACTTGGCTGTTTTATTTTTCTTTAGCATTGAATTTTCCTAGTTTTTAATGCTTTACCTTGCGGACCGTCCACATATAAACTTGCAATCTGCTCTCATGAGATGGCACTTCTATTATCTTATTCAGTTCGTTTCCGGATCATGAGGAGGTGTCATCTAGGTCCTGGATATCTTTACACCGTGTTAAGTTAGCATGGGCTCATTACCGGTTTAAACGCCATTTTTCCTTTTTTGCAACTTCTGCACACGACATTTAGTTGTTGCTTTAGCTTTCCACCTAGTAGTTCATCGTGGTTTACATGAGAATAATATGTTATTGCTCTACTATCTGCTTTGCTTGTTAAACTATATCTGTACAGCGAGTGCTAAAGTTTCAAGAACAACACGATACAGAATTGTTATGAGGTCTGATCTCCACGACTTCATACTCATAACATAAGTGCAACTTCTGCCAATTCTGGGCATGAGGCGGGTTTTATATTGCTTTGCCGAACACACATACACAACAGTTGATGCGGTTCACATGAAGAGAGAGCTGGTGTATGCTGATGTGATTCCTTCAAATCTAAGACACTAAAGTATGGGCACGCCCTAAACCAACACAAAGAGACCTTCTTAGCAAATAATATAATATGTGTATTAGGGAGGGTGAGATATAAGCAGCCGCGGGCCGTGGAGGGAGTTACGGTGAGGCAGGGAGGCGGGGAGGGGGAGAAGCAGGGTGGAGCCCTCTCTACCTTGCCCCTCCCCCTCCCCGCCTCCCTGCCCCACCGTAACTCCCTCCACGGCCCGCGGCTGCTTATAAGTGTTGCTAACTCTTATTCATTTACAGCATGTTAACATACTGTCACCATTCGCTTTTTATGTACTAGTAACTATGCTGGTAATTTTGCTACTGATAATATGTGTACTTGTATTCTCCACCCTGCTTCTCCCCCTCCCCGCCTCCATGCCTCACCGTAACTCCCTCCACGGCCCGCGGCTGCTTATAAGTGTTGCTAACTCTTATTCATTTACAGCATGTTAACATACTATCACCATTCACT